>NC_092335.1:682675000-683275000 GCF_046630445.1 Rutidosis leptorrhynchoides | reverse complement strand
TCCAATAAAAAAAAACAAAAGCGTTGCAGCGGTTTACAAGGTGGTTAGCTGGGTTAATAGCAGTGAAGACGAGCTACAAATTTGGAGAGAGAAGAAAGAGAGAGTGGAGATCGAATGATAATGGTTATGAGTTGGTGGTGTACGGTGGTATGGTGATAATAGTCAATGGTGATGATTGTAGGTGGTTCTCGAGCAGGAATCAACAAAAGAAAATTTAAGATGTTCGGTTCTAGTTGCAACAGAAAGATTAGTGAACTATGGTGGTGATTGGTGGTTTATGGTTCATGAAAAGAAAATAAAGAGAGAAAAAGGATGAAAGAAGGTTATGTTTGTTATGATGGTGTTGTTGTTGTTCTGAATAAAAATAGAAAACGATTGTTGTAAGTGTTGATGGTTTGCTGTGGTGGTTCAAGAAACAGAGAACAATAAAATTCAAGCAGGTTATGGTGGGTTGAGATGATTCAAACAGAAGAAAGAAAAAGAGCAAGGAAAATAAAGAAGATGTGATGGTGACGAGCTACAAATTTGGAGAGAGAAGAAAGAGAGAGTGGAGATCGAATGATAATGGTTATGGGTTGGTGGTCTACTGTGGTATGGTGATAATAGCCAATGGTGATGATTGTAGGTGGTTCTCGAGCAGGAATCAACAAAAGAAAATTTAAGATGTTCGGTTCTAGTTGCAACAGAAAGATTAGTGAACTATGGTGGTGATTGGTGGTTTATGGTTCATGAAAAGAAAATAAAGAGAGAAAAAGGATGAAAGAAGGTTATGTTTGTTATGATGGTGTTGTTGTTGTTCTGAATCAAAATAGAAAACGATTGTTGTAAGTGTTGATGGTTTGCTGTGGTGGTTCAAGAAACAGAGAACAATAAAATTCAAGCAGGTTATGGTGGGTTGAGATTATTCAAACAGAAGAAAGAAAAAGAGCAAGGAAAATAAAGAAGATGTGATGGTGAATGTAAATCTATAACTCTCTTTATTTTTGTTTTCTTTACGCATTGTAGTGATTGATATGTATAATGAGAATGAATATATGTTTTAACAGATATTTATGATCATAATTGATTTGAATTGATTCGTGAAGTCGACATGTAACAGAACGCACAGGGTTCTTCAAACAAGAAGAATAAAACAAGAAGAATAAGTTAGATTATGACAGGTAACAATTTCGTACATTTTTCTGTTACTGATTTCTATTCGAATTTGTTTTATATCTGATTTGAGATCGACATGTTATTCTTATCGGACAATAAGGATAGATAAATAAGAAATAAAAAATATTGATGTTGATGACCAATTGATTTCAATTCTTTATCCGATTAATATCTAATAATCTTTGTATTTTACTGAATTAATATATCTGATTTTGATTCTATCAGATTTTGTTTATAAAAAAAATTGAAATCGACAGAGAATCTTCAACAGAAGAAGAGTTCAGAAAGTGAAAGATTTGAAAGTGAGGGGAAATAGATTGGTGGATGGTATCAACGGAATCGAGAATTCAAGGGATCAATTATAAAAGAATCATCGTTATGGGTGTCGACAGATAGAATCAATCCAGGAAGAAAAAGATAAAAGAAGAAAGGAACTCCTAACTGAATTTGGAATTGTTGAATCTGATTTGTACGAATTGAATGTGATGTTTAAATATGTAGTAGACAGAAAACAAAAATCAAACACAGTTTGATTGTGATGCAAAACAGAAATTGGATCTTATGATTAAATACATATTTATCTATTTTTGTATATGTGTTTATATATAAATCTGTATTACGTATATGTATATGTGTTTATATATATTTTTATTTATATATCTAGTTTATATATATATATATATATATATATATCTAATTCTTCCATGTTGTAATTTAATAATTATAAATATATTGATATTACTAATAATTAATAATACTAATATTAATACCAATAATGAGAGTAATACTAATAATATTGATGTATCAATTTATGCTTATTAAATCTCATTTTTTATATATATTATGTATTAAATTAATGGTATTAATAATAATACTGATATTAATGTTAATAATGAAAGTAATATTCATTAATATAATAACTACATTTTAACTTGTATATACATTTAATATTTTAACATTTCATATTATTAATTTAGTAATATTCATATAACATATTCGAATATTTCATACAACATACATAGTGTACTAATTGTGTACAAAATTATATATATATATATATATATATATATATATATATATATATATATGTATATATATATATATATATATGTATATATATATATATATGTATATATATATATATATATATATATATATACATAGATCCATTTTAATAACAGCTTAATTGTTTTTGTATCGTAGTTTACATATTTGATGCTAATATTTCAATTATATTTTATTATTTCTAAATATTACATATACTTACATATATATATATATATATATATATATATATATATATATATATATATATATATATATATATATATATATATATATATATATATATATGTAAGTATATGTAATATTTATCTACACACCATTGTTCGTGAATCGTCGGGCACGGTCAGAGGGTAATTGGTTATATGAACATAGTTTCCAAAACTTTTAAGACTCCACAATACAGACTTTTGCTTATCGTGTCGAAATCATATAAAGATAAAGTTTAAATTTAGTCAGAAATTTCTGGATCGTCACAGTACCTACCCGTTAAAGAAATTTCGTCCCGAAATTTGAGTGGAGTTGTCATAGTTAACAATAAACAAAATTTTATGACGAATATGAGTTGATAACAAGAGTTTTATCATCAGTGGATAAAACAATTTGTTCATGTGAGGAGTACGAATGAAGCTATCATAAAAGAATGAAATGAGTAAATGTAAATTCGTCTTTACCGGTGACGTAGTCACGGTTGATTTCCGGAATTCAAGGAATTTAGAGAAAATCTTCTTAATAAGATTTGGTTCTTCGATAATTAAGGAAATGAGGATCCTTTTTGGTTAAATGCAATAATATGTCTTGATTACCCTGTCTGATATTTCACTATAAATCTACCCCTTTCGTTTCCTTTATATTTTGGAGTTCCATCTTTTTGTTTTCCCTTCTTGACTTTAAGTCACGCGAATAATGGTCCAGAATTCGTAGGTGTGAAGTTTCGAATGAACATGACTAATGTTCTAAGAGAGAGATTGTAATAGCACGATCTTGATTGATTCATGAGAAAGGATAGAACTATCAAGAAAATATGTTCTTGATATGTTTAGAGATTAGATAGAATGTAAGAGTCGTGTAACATGACACTTGATGACGTTATGGTCTGTGAATCATCATGTTTCATTAGAAACTTAGCATGACTTACTGTAATATAATCACGTTGGCCGGGCGTCATTATATTATACTAACCCATGCTTCAATTCCCAACACTTCTCAACAATTCATTCCTAATTTATACTTAGATTTTACAGAATTTTCCAATATAATGGAATACAGAAAGCACGAAGAGGTAGATAAATTCGGACAAGAATATTTATGAAAATATCCTCAGTAATATCGAAGATATTTATGATGATATTTTGGAATTTCTAAGTTCAAAGGTTGATGAAGAAAAATTTTTCACAAGATTTTAACATGACTTCGGAGCAAGATATTCTCTAAAGATTTCATCGGATCCAGAATTACCTGGATTCTTTGAATATAGGGTTTGGTCCTTGCATTTGTCCTTGGTCTCCTTTATGGTTAGCTCAATCCATTTTTCAGTACCAAATTTTCTATTGAGCTTTTCCAACGTATCCTTCTTTATCATCAAACTTTTGACTGTTACAGTCATCAATAGTTTTTGCTGCTTTATCAGTTCTTTTAATACTCCGAGAATTGATTCGTAAATTGGGGTGCTTATTCAGAATTTCAGAATGGAAGATCATAATTCTAAAAGATACATGTTATATGTATAAACGTTGCGAGATTCAAAATAATGATTGAAGCTTTTTGGTATGACAACTATCGTCACAAGATGCAGATGGGTACATGATAGGGTTTTGACAAATATAATGATTTTTCGAAAAGTCAAAGATCAATGAATTTACCGGTAAGTTTACTGCTAATGTAATGAGATATAAAGGGTTCTCCGGTAACAATGACGAAAGGCAAACTTATATATTAAAGTTATAATAAGGCTAATCTGAATGAAAGTCGAAGTTGATTTGTTGGAGCTGTGACAAAATTGGCTAATTTTGGAAAGGTATAGTAAAGTTATTTTCGGTAATAACACGCCAATGGATCTGGCACAGTTTTGAATTTAAAGTATGGCTTTGAAAGATGTAAGAATCTAAAAGTGATGTCTTCTGTTAAATCTTGACTTGGATTTTGATCGGTCAAAATCCGAATATGAAATTAAATTTGAATGAAAATAGTTGTTATTCGGGGAACGGATACGTATATCTGTGGTTGTATATAGGATAGTAAATGACTTATTGAATCGGATTTGAAGAATGTACAGTGTAATATATTAGTGCGAAATCTAAATATTTCTAGGGTATTACCTACCCATTAAAATATTCTCATCATTAATAATTTGAACAGAAGAATTTTTAATTACAATCTTTATGAAAATATATATACATATATATATTTTCTTCAGATGTAATCATGGATTTAATGAGTTATTATGATATTAATCTCATTTGATTTATGGTTAGAACTTAGAGTGCATAATCTCTAAAACATTTGAGATTACATAATCGCCATGTCGAACGGAGATAAATGATGTAGAACAATATATAGAACGAAGATATTCGATGTAGAACGAATATGTAGAACGAAGATAAATGGTGTAGAACGTCATGTAGAATAAGATTATGCTTGAGGTACAGATTGTGAGATTGAAGCTTATGATGCGGATGTTGAGGCTTGTGTTGTTGGTGCTGATGCTGGTGGTGCTGTTGATGTCGGTGATGTTGCTGAAGCTGGCAATTTTTGCACCATAATTTCCAAAGCCACTACTCGAGCTCGAAGGTCGTCGACTTCTTCTATTACTCTGGAATGATTGGCGGTTGGAACGAGTGGATAGATAAGGTTTAGAATTGTAGATATTACGTAATCATTACGAGATATCCTGGAAATGAGGGTTAATATGGTGTTTCAGACAGGTTTGCTGGTAAGTGCTTCAGGATCTTCACCAAGAGGTGAATTTGGTTGGTGGAAAGGATCGCCTTCTTCTCGTCTCTATTGATTAAGTCGACTACGAACCCATCCCCAATTCATCCAGAATTGGTGATGACTGATTTGTTGATCCATTCCGGTTATACTGCTTTCGGAGCTCAAGTATGTTTCCATATCGGAATAGCTGTCGGAATTCGAGGAACTTGAACTAGTGACGAGTTCCATTTCGTACGATTGAATAAAGGATTTTTGATATGAAATGAGTTCCGACTATCGGATGGTATTCTAATTAAATAGAATATCTATATATATAGAACAAAGGGTTTCGTAGATTACGGAGGGATTTACAGAATATGTCAGGAAAAGTTTTACAGTAACAGATACGCTAAGATATGAATTAGCAGATACGCTAAGATATGAGTTTTGTCTATACACTAATCATGCAGTAAATGCAGTAAGATGTGTCTAGACTAAGAATGACGAGTAGGTAATTTCCTAAGGATGATAAACAGGTAATTTTCGACACGAAACGATAAGCAAAACTTTTGACATGCAGACACGGTCGAAGTCCAGACTCACTAATGCATCTAAATAACTATCAGTTAGACACACTAATACAAGACCTGGTTCTTTAAGACTACCACTCTGATACCACCTGTAGTGACCCGTCCTAATCCATCTGGACGAAGTCTTCAACAGTTGGTCTCATTGCGAGGTTCTGACCTCTATATGCCATGAACGTCTCCATGTAATATGAGCAAATGCACAGCGGAAGATTTCTTTCATTCCTGAGAATAAACATGCCTTAAAGTGTCAAACAAAAGGTTGGTGAGTTCATAAGTTTATCATAAAACAATAAAATTCATCATTTTGATAGACCACAAGATTTAAATGATGCATGGTACAAATGGGCCCGAATCCTATACCCACCTGTAATGTACATGCGATATCTTTTAAATACAGTACACCTTTCTCGTGTACGAAATATTTTTTTCATAAATCTTAGTAACCGTACACATATCTCGTGCACAAAAACTAATACACATAACCTGTGTATAAAAATCATTCTCTCGATACATAACATTCTCATAAATTGGTGGCAATTATCATGTCCACATAATTCAATGGTGGCAATTATCATGTCCACATAATTCAATGGTGGCAATTATCATGTCCACATAATTCAATGGTAGCAATTATCATGTCCACATAATTAAACGGTGGCAATTATCATGTCCACATAATTCAATAATAATCCGCAGAACTTCTGTCTGCATAATAATTCATTCGAGGAATGTTTTGCTTGTGTCTATCTCGTCAAACATTTATAAAAGCATTTCATGTATTCGCAGTTCAAAATATATTTCAAAAGCATTTTATAAAGCAGTTGTAAAAATAGCGCATGTATTCTCAGTCCCAAAAATATAAAGAGTAAAAGGGAATCAAATGAACTCACGATACGATATTTTGTAGTAAAAATATGCATACGACGGAACTGAACAATGCAAGGTTGGCATCGGATTCACGAACCTATATAATGTATATATATTAACACATATATTGTAATCGAACAAACTTTTGTATTATTAGTGACATAAATGATGTTTTAATAGTTTTTATGTTAATAACTTAATTAAATATATTTATTTTATATACTAAAGATAATAATAAATATTTATTATAAAAATATTGATATAGTTTTGTTCAATATATTTTTATATAACTAATTTTTATTGTTGTAATAATAATATTATTCATAGTAATATTGATGATAATAATATAGTTCTTATAATAATAATGATACTAGTAGTAATAGAAATAATAATAATATTAATAATAATGTTAAAAATAATGATATTGTGAATAAAAATGAAAATACTTATAACACTAATAATAATGATAATACTAATAAATAATAATAATAATAATAATAATAATAATAATAATAATAATAATAATAATAATAGTAATAATAATAATAATAATAATAATAATAATAATAATAATAATAATAATAATAATAATAATAATAATAATAAAGATGAGTAGACTACCTCAAAGTAAAGGCTTTCAAAAATAAAACTCCGCTGCCCGGGCTCGAACCCGAGACCTCCCGCTTAAACACTCACACCCTTAATCAATGATCCATTACATGTTTTTCTGAATTAATTTACATGCCTTAAATATTTAACCATAATTTCTAACTTCTTCTTCTTCTTAAATTAATCAGCTGAGACTAATCACAACCATCATCATCAACTAACCATCATCATCATCAAAATCACCTCACCTTATCATCATTAATATCATCATCAACTATCATGATCAAAACATCATTATCAACATCATACATCATCACATCATCTTCATCCTAATCATAATTATCATCTATCATTATACTAATTACCTTATAACCATGTTCATAATCATAACATCATTTCATGTATACCTTCATCATCTTTTTCCTAGTACAACATCATCAATATTAACAGGCTCGATCATCATCTTTCTTAACATCAATTCATTATACGGTCATCATCAATATGAACATAACATCTTTATTTTTAAACCGTCTGTTCACAGTTTTGAAAGAAGTAAAACATGAACAGCCTTAACAGCGGTTTTCGTTTCGTCATCATTATTTTATCAAGCATCATCTTCACCGTTAAATACACATACTCGTCATTACAACATAAACATGACACCTTTTTTTTTAAAAAACTGTTTCGTCTAATGCTATTTCCCTGCATACTAACCATTCATCCCAATCATAGCATCATTGCTGAAACTCGGCCCAATTATATAAAAACGAGTTCACAGCCTAAGTACAAAGATGTCGGGCTTTTTTCCTTGATGTAATCCATTATACCATATCCATTTTCAACTGAAAACAGATTACGTACTTCGAAATTAAGTATGTAACGTGGGTGGGGGTCCTCCTTGCCAACTTCCCCACTAATTCAAGTCAAAAGGATGCTCGTTGGACAGGTACAAAAGGAAAAAGGCAACAGTGCCATGCACTAAATATGTGGGGTTTGGTTGGTAGATATTGATAGGTCAGATCATGTTGAGATTGAGAGAAAAGATAAGACAGAGTGAGATTCGGTATATAGGAAGAAGACTCGGTATGAGAGAGAATCGGTAAAATTACATTCCACAGCTTCTAGAACTCGGTTACAATGCAATGGCTATCTAATTAGGACTACTTAGGTTCCTTATATAGCCCTCTTCTAAGGAACCTTCATTTAAAGCTTAATTCACATTAACACTATACAACTTCGGGGTCCTAACAATCTCCCCCTTAGTGTTAAATGTGAACTTTACAATATAATCCTATTATGAAATCTTGAGAGGTCCAAACGTTAGTTTCCATCGTGAGCCATCTGGTTTTGAAACTTCTACTTGATTTTCTGAATTTTGCTTAGAAGTTTTCCAGACTCCCCACGCTTTCCTTGGATCTCCCTCATGTAATGGATATTCATCCATTTCCTTGAAATACCTTCTCTTTCTCTGGCCACGAAGAATCTCAAACTGTCTTGTATGGATTCGGAGCTTTAAACGATCTCTGATATGCTTTATAAACTCTCCAAGACCCATTTTTGTATCAAAGTCATCAACTTTGCTTTGACGAATTTTAAGATACTTCAGTGTATCCTTAAGGGTTCCATCTGATTATTTGTTCAGCTCTTCAGTACGAATGAACAATTTCCTTTTGATAATTTACAAATACAAACCCTTCGGGTTCGAATTGCATTTGAAACATCCTCATATCCTTCAGTCCCTCCGTAAATTGATTCGGACACGTTATTCGAATCTTTTTCCTATTTTCTTCGAGACCTATTTGAAAATCTTCTCGTCTCATCAGTTCGATTGTCTCCATCATGTATCTTTTCACAGCTTCCAAAGCTTGAGCCTTAGCAAAAGGTCGAATGGTGATGATACTGAGATAGTTGTAGATGTGAATGATGTCAAGCATATCAAGATTATGAAAATATGCTTCTGTGAACTTGTACTCTTTCTCATCTTCTCTAATAACGTGGAACTGACTGATAACGTCTTTCTTTTCACTTATCTCTACTCTGACTGATGACGTCTTTCTTTTCACTTATCTCTACTCTGACTCGAGCAATATTCAACACTTCTGAAATACGATATTTTCTTTGAAGCCACAAATCATCTTCATCTTTGTTGATATGTTTCCTCCACATAAACTCATACCAATTTCTTTCACTTGCTGGAAGCAATCGTGAACCTATATAAGTAAACCTTTTACTCCTTGGTGTATCTTTGATGCGGAATATCTTGTAAGCATTTTCTTCGATGAAAGTGTTTCGTAACGTTATAAAATCATGTTCAACTCCCAATAACAATCTTTGTTCCTGATTCTTAAAGAATATTCCATGGTTGTATTTGAATCTGGAATTTATTGTTTCACTTGATGTAGATGTACCAGAAGTTGAGCTTTCATTAGCATTTGTTGGATGTGAACTCGATGAGGGTGAAGAATACGATGAATGATCAGTAGGATTTGTTGCATCATCATTTGGAACATCATCATCTTCAATATGATCAAAGATGTCATCTTCATTTGGATCAACATAAATATTGTCTTCATTGTCATCAGAAGAATCCATTTCATCATCACTTTCTATTACTGGATCAGGATTCTCTTCATCTACAATCTCTACATCTTCCGGAATTGAAGATACTGAAGATAACTTGCTTAAGATGACAAACCCATCATCATCCGTCTCTTCAAGATAAAAATCACTTAAGTTCAAATCCTCATCTACTGGTCCACTATCAGCCTCTTTATGAACAATTGGAATTATAACTTGCTCAGGCTCCTTATCATCAATTTCATCATGTGCAAAAACTATTTCTGATTCCATCTGAACTTGTTGAGCTTGTGAAGCTGATTAAGACCTCACATCACCAACCTTGGTTGAAATGTTCATCGATAGATATTCTCCATCTACTCCTATCTCCCCCTTATAGCTATTCTGAGGATCAGAATCGTCATGTTCATCATCACGGTGAGGACTTAAAGGAGAAGAGCAGGAAGTAAGTGGATATCGAACACGAGCACGAAACAATGCTTGAAGTGAAGTGCGTCGAAGAACATCAAGATTGACTCTAAAAAACATACGACTGAAATATTATTGCTCCAAAGCATCATAGAAATGTGGTAAACGAGAGGGTGATGATGGAAAAGTAACAATTGGAACAGCAGCAGCAGCATTGGATAAGGTGATGTCGATGGAAGTGTGTGAGTTGCCGTGAGGGCAGGTAAGGATGATTGTGCGGTATTATTCTTATATGTAGGGCTGTATATACTACTAGTCAGATTCGTGATATCCCCTTCTGATGGAGGTTGGGTAACAACCGGAGTTTTCACCGACGAAGTTTCTTTCGAAGCATCCGCCTCCATGACTTTAGTCTCATGGGACTCTGACAGAGTAGCAGAACTACCCGTCGGTTTAGCTCTCACAGAGATATTGCTATCTCCGACTCCTGAAATCATTGATATACTATGAGGTGGCACATCTCTTTCAGTTAAAGACTCTTCCTCCAGACCCTGAGATTCAGAATCCGGAAGAGAAGTGGTTTGATCCAATGGATCACTTTCATGAACCAAGGGATCAGTCTGCTGGAAGTCTGATAAATATCCTGAAGGATTGTCATGTTGACTCGTTTCCATGGGATGCGGCAGATCTCCCTCATCAAGATAAGCCGGACCTCGAGACCCTGTTGTACGTTGAGGCACAGGAGGATTTCCAGCAGATACGTAGGGTGCCTTTTCAAGATTTTTTGGCTCCCCTTCGGCCGTTCTGGACTTCAATGATTGAGTTTCCTCAATCGATTGAGTCAACGCAGACTTTACTGCAGAGGAAGAATTTACTTCCTTAGATGCCGAAGCACCTTGCTTTGTAGGATTTATTATTAAGTCCTGTTTAGATTGGATGGGCTTAGTGGCCTTTTTACCATCCATGCATTTAGATCTCTTGCCTACCGAAACTTGCGCTTCATTTAGCGTAGGGCTTACTGTTATTATTGGATGTGATACGGAGATGGGTGATGGTGACCTAATTGGTTCTAGGTCTTGGTCCGTATCACCAACGGTAGTAGTAACTGTTTGGCGGACGATAGGTGTCGAAGTCCTAGATCTAGTTACTCATTGGGTTGGCGGAGTCTGAATCATCTCATCAGGTATATATCGAGTTCTCTTAGGAGAATGTTAGGGAGATGATTCAGATGCTGTAGCTGAAGTGTTAGTGTCACTGCTCACTTCGGGTGTTGTGGAAAGGGTTGGTTCAATCCTAGTTGGACTAGGTTCCCTGATCCTCATGGGTTGAGCTTGGTGTGCTGCCCTAGATCGTTTAAGGTTCACCCTAAGTGGAGGATTAGCTGGTCTAGGTGGTTTTACTACAGGTTCCTCTACAACCTCTGGGGCTGGAACCGCGACGGGTTTAACTTGTTCTTGTTGTACCGGGTTCGGAAGAGGCATTCCTACAGCCTCAAAATAAGAACGCATACGCGTGTCTTGGGGTTCAGCTAGCCTCACTAGCCAATTTGGAATTAGCGCAGTGAATTGATTATCAGATACCATCGGGGTATTCATCTTCAGCTCCCCAAATCGTTTCATCTGTAATCCATGTGTACCTGGTACAAATATATTTGAATTTCTGCAAGCATTTATAGCATCATGGATAAAGATACAGAAAAACCTTTCGCAAGGGATGTATGAACCCCTTGGTTTATCAACTTGAGCTTGAACCAAATCCCATATTAGTTCTGCATAGTCAGGAGCTTCTACTCTTATGAAAGAGTAGAACAACTTCAGCATTGGCATAGTCAGGCTGTCGGATCCACTCCTTGTCATCAGCAAGCATCTGTTGATGATTGAGAAGATCACATACCACCTTGAGTGCAGATATTTCTTCTGAAACTTAGCTGGAGGAACATTGCGGGCTCCAACATAACCAAGATCAAAGACAGATGACATCATCTGTTGAGTAGCAGGAAAAGCAGGAGCATTCTGCACAACAGGAAGTCTGAATATCCTCCTGAAATCAGCCTTAGTGATACTCCTCCTCCCTTGAACTCCTCTCAGTTGAAATTCAAAACGAGCTTGTGTTCCCTCTGGATTTTCAGTAGTAGGTTGTGTAGCTTCCACAAACCTAATTGTTCTATTAAGTAGCTCCAGATCTGTTACAGGTACACTGACTGTAGAGTTTAGAGCAGGCCACAGAGTGTGCCTCTCTAGAATTGCAGTCCAGTAGTTGCAGGGAATGTTGGTTTCAGAGTTGATGAAGTGATTGTTCGTCATTTAGCTGTATAAATAAGAAATAGAAGACCACAAGATATTTAACATAAAGCATATATCTCTATTCTTATTTGTCTTTGAAATCCTTTGTATATGTTTTATCTTTTATATTTTATGATTTTTATAGTTTTCCAAAGATATAAAAATCCTTTATACTCAAATATGAACAAATAATTGACAATCATGACATTCATATGATATTCATCACAATACAAATTCATCATGCAAAGTCAATCATATAACACAAAGAATCAGAACAACACTTAGTCAATTTTTTAAACACAATTCAAGCAGATTCGGTAGTCATGAAAACTTGAGATTCTGTAACCAAATAAGCTTGAGTTTTCAGATCAGAAAGATATAGAATAAACATGTTAAGTGTTTGAAGATAAAAATCAGAAAGTTTCAAGGTACCAAAAGTCAGATTCGGTATCAAGAGAAGAACAGATTCGGTATCTCCAAAATTAACATAAAGTCACTCAAACATGCATATTCTATCATGTAAAATCACAACCATAATCAATTAACCACTCAATTAGAAGCAGATCAACATGTTAATCGTATGAACAGACTCGGTACTGTAGATAGAACGTATTCGGTAGATACAGAATCCATCAAACAATCAATTAAACATGTAATCAAGCTTGGTCAAATGATAGATCAATTAATATAACTCAGAGTAGACAAGAATTCATGTTAATTAACCAAATCAATTGAGTTTAATCAAAGATTAAAAGAATACGACTCAGACTCGGTATAAACAACAAAATTTTAAAATTGAGAGTCACAATCCAGTTATTTTGATCTTTTCTGGTTGAAAAACATTTAATTATCTCAAATCTACATGAATGTAACTAAAGCAATGATTAAAATGAAATTATACCAAAGATTTGAAGAAATAGAAGAACGGATTCGGTAGATTAGGCAGATTCGGTATGACCAGTAAGACTCGGTAGGTAATTAAGCACAGTAAGAGAGTAGTTTGACTTTGACCCTCCTTTTATAGATACCGAAGATAAAATACCGAATGGGCTTTACCGAATGGGCCTATTTTACCGAATACAGTCCACTCTTCAAAACTTTATCAATTTTAACTTCAAAATCTTGATAAATTGACTTTTTCTCTTAAAATTCATTTCAATCTTTTCATGAAAAACAATTCTGAGACAATTTTTGAAAAACTTTGAACTTACTGAATCTGTACTGTTGGATGTCAGATTCGGTATAATAATAAAAATAGCATTTATTCAGTAAAAATCAAATATTTTTGGATTTTATCTTTTCCAATTTTTATGAATTTTTCAAAATAAGATTTGTACTTAAAAGAACTTTGAATTTGTGAACAAAGTACAAATCTTCAGTGATACCAATTGTTAAAACGGGTTGTATACTGAGATGTATACAAGCCTTAGTGAATTATTTCAGATATAAAACAAAGAATTTATAAATCCACTTTTGAAAAAACAATATTTTTGAGTAATTTTCTCATTTTCTCCCTTTTTCTCCCTCTCAAAATGTGATATACAAGAAAGTAAATCAGCATTTTGATAAAGTTACCCAGAAAATGAATTAACTCCCCCTTTAAATATGATATCATTGAGTTACCTCCCCCTTTCGTAACCATTGAACAATTATATCTTGGAAGTTAACATAAATCAAAAGGCTCCCCCTTAAAAGATGATATCCAAAGCATATGAAAGTAGTTGCTCCCCCTAGAAAGTATCTACTCCCCCTAAACACAAGATCCCAAGAATAAGTCCCAACAGATCTAAGGAATATCAAGTACTATACTCTACCATGCCAATCTCTTTGATCAAGAACTTTAGCCTAAGTTCATCTAAAGACTTAGTGAACATGTCAGCCAATTGCACTTTGGTAGGCACAAAGTATAACTCTACATCCCTTTTCTCTACATGGTCTTTAATGAAATGATAGCGAATATCTATGTGTTTAGTCTTAGAATGCTGGACCGGATTGCTTGTTATTGCAATAGCACTTTGTGAATCACAGTAAATCGGGGTCTTAGAAAACTTAAAGCCATAGTCTGAAAGTTGAATTTGCATCCACAAAACTTGTGAACAACAATGAGCTGCAACAATGTACTCAGACTCAGCTGTTGATAAAGACACACAGTTCTGCTTTTTGGATGACCAACCAAGTAGCCTATTCCCCAACATCTGAATTGATCCAGATGTGCTTTTTCTATCAACATGGCAACCGCCATGATCCGCATCAGTGTAAGCAGTGAGATTGAAATCGGATCCATGAGGATACCAGATCCCAAGGTTAGGTGTACCTTTAAGGTACTGAAAAATCCTAACAACCACTTTGGAATGAGATTTCTTAGGGTTTGACTGAAAGTGGGCACAGAAAGTTACAGCAAGTGTAATGTCGGGTCGACTTGCAGTCAGATACATTAAAGAACCAACCATGCTTCGATAAAGTGTAATATCAAAGGGTTCCCCATTAGTATCAGCATCCAGTAAAGTCCTCATTGGGGTTGTCATTGGTTTAAAAGCAGTCATTTTAAAACGTTTTAGCATATCATTGATATACTTTGTTTGACTGAGAAAAATCCCGTTTGGTAATTGTTTTACTTGTAACCCCAAAAAGAAATTTAACTGGTCAAGCATGCTCATTTCGAATTTGTTGGCCATAAGGTCACCAAATTCTTTGCATAAGGCCGGGGACGTGGAACCAAAAATAATGTCATCAACGTAAATTTGAACCAAGAGAATGTGACCATGGTTTTTACGGATGAATAGCGTTGTATCAATCGTTCCACGAGAGAAGCCGTTGTCCAACAAATACTTTGTTAAGGTCTCGTACCATGCACGCGGTGCTTGCTTCAGACCATATAAAGCTTTCTCCAAGTAGTATACGTGATTTGGATGAATGGGATCGACAAAGCCTTCTGGTTGATCGACATAGACTTCCTCTTGAAGATGATCGTTCAGAAAAGCAGTTTTGATGTCCATTTGAAACACCGTGAACTTCATGTGAGAAGCAAATGCAAGGAAAAGTCGAATAGCCTCAATCCTAGCAACCGGAGCAAACGTTTCGTCATAATCAATACCCACTTGTTGTTGATATCCCTTGGCCACAAGACGTGCCTTATTCCGAACCACAATTCCATCAGAATCCTTCTTGTTCTTAAAAATCCACTTAACCCCTATTGTTCGTTGACCCGTTGGTCTTGGAACCAATCGCCATACTTTCAACTGTTCAAATTGATTGATCTCTTCTTGCATTGCAACCACCCAGTTCGGATCTAGTAAAGCTTGAGCAACCATTGTTGGTTCAATCTTACTAAGAAAGACAGTGTATAGACACATATTCCAAGTAGCCCTTCGAGTTGAGACTGGAGCAGATGCATCACCAATAATAAGATCTATTGGATGACTTTTAGTCCATCGGTTGTGTGGAATAGGTTGTACATCAGTGGTATCCATTGAAACATCAACCGTTGTTGACGTTGAGCCTTGATCCACTTAATCTGATGTAACGTTATCTAATGGATTCAATTGAGTATCTGGAGAAACAACTGGAGTTGTATCAACTGATGAATCTTGAATTAGGTCAAGATTATCAGTAACAGGAGGTGGTAGGGAGGATGAAGAAGCAACAGGTGAATCAGTTGGTGTTGTATCTTCATCAAAAAGACTTTGATGAGTCTCCACAGTAGTTGACTGTGACGGTGTAACCGGTACGGCTTGAACATTTGAAATCTGTTGAGGAGCATAAAGACTATCAAACAAGATATCCAGTTCCTCTGATGTAACCGTAGGAACACCCTTCGTCGATAAAATTGAGTTTTGCGCGGAAGAAGAAGTAGCCAGGTTAGAATCGGGTTTTAAACTGAGTTGTTCAAAAGCCATTCCCGAAAATTCATCGAACTTGACATTTATGCTCTCTTTAATCGATTTTGTCCGTTTGTGATAAACCCGATAAGCAACTTTGTTCGAAGAATAACCGAGAAATATGGCTTGATCGCCATTTGGATCAAACTTTCCGAGGTTGTCAAAATCGTTAAGCACATAGCATATACAACCAAAGACACGGAAATATTTGACATTTGGGCGTCTACCATATAATAACTCATATGGAGTTTTATTAAAACGTTTATTAACAATACAACGATTTTGGGTATAGCATGAAGTTGAAATGGCCTCCCCCCACATTTTTGGAGGTAGTTTGGAGTAAGCAAGCATCGTTCGAGCTGCTTCCCGATTACGTCGTTCGACTACTCTATTCTATTGGGGGGTTCGAGCAGCAGAGAACTGATGTTCAATGCCTTGGTCTTTTAAATAACTATCAAGCAGGTCATTCTTAAATTCCATCCCATTATCAGTTCGAATGCTCTTAACATGTTTGTTAAAAGAGCGTTGAGCCTTTTTAATGAACTCAACGATAATGGCGGGGGTCTCTGACTTAGTTCGCAAAAGAAAAATCCATGTAAAACGGGTAAAGTCATCGATAATGACAAGCACATGTTTCTTGCCACCGAGGCTAGAAATACGCATGGGTCCACATAAGTCCATATGCAATACTTGCAAAGACGATGAAGTACTGGGGTTTTGCTTAAGTGAATGATTAGTCTGTTTCAGCTTACCCATTGCACATGATGGACACACATGATGCTTATCATAGTGAAAGCTTGGAATACCATCAACTAAGTCTTTAGAGACTAGTCGATTGATACTCTTGTAATTCAGGTGTGACATCCGATGATGCCATAACCATGAATTTTCTTTGGTAGAACGAGTGGCCAAACACATAGTTGTATGTGAAGGTGCATCATTGAGGTCAATAGTGTATAGTGAAGCACAACGTTTACCAACAAGAAGATCATTTCCTTCGGTGGATTGCACCGAGCATTGTTGACGTTCAAACAGAACTTTAAGATCTCCATCTCAGAATTGACTCACACTAAATAAACTGCACCCCAAACCTTCAACATATGAAACCCGTTTGATTGTTATGCCATTTTGCACAAAATCTCCGTAACCCGTTATCGTTGCAATTTCATCATTTCCAAAAGTAACCGTTCCTAGGAATTTGTCAATGAAGTTGACAAGCAAGGATTTATCACCCGTCATGTGTAGTGACCCGAACTTTTCCATGTTTATATATATTAATTGAGATTGATATTTACATGACTAAATGTTTCCAACGTGTTAAGTAATCAAACTTGTTAAGACTTGATTAATTGAAAAAGGTTTCATATAGACAATTGATCACCTAAGTTGACCGGTGATTCACGAACGTTAAAACTTGTAAAAACTATACGATGACATATATATGGTTATATATATAGTTAACATGATTTTATTATAAGTAGGTATCTCATTAGGTATTTTAACAATGTGTTATATACATAAAAATGAGACTGTTAAATTAAGAAACTCGAAAACGATATATAACGATTATCGTTATAACAACGTCTTACTAGGTACATATGAATCATATTAAGATATTGATACACTTGGTTCATTATGTTAAATGATAAGTAAATATATCATTAAGTGTATTAACAATGAACTACATATGTAAAAATAAGACTACTAACTTAATGATTTCGAAACGAGACATATATGTAACGATTATCGTTGTAACGACATTTAACTGTATATATATCATATTAAGATATATTATATATCATAATATCATGATAATTTAACAATTTAAAATCTCATTTGATATAATAAACAATGGGTTAACAACATTTAACAAGATCGTTAACCTAAAGGTTTCAAAACAACATTTACATGTAACGACTAACGATGACTTAACAACTCAGTTAAAATGTATATACATGTAGTGTTTAAATATGTATTCATACACTTTTTAAAGACTTCAAGACACTTATCAAAATAATTCTACTTAATAAAAATGCTTACAATTACATCCTCATTCAGTTTCATCAACAATTCTACTCGTATGCACCCGTATTCGTACTCGTACAATACACAGCTTTTAGATGTATGTACTATTGGTATATACACTCCAATGATCAGCTCTTAGCAGCCCATGTGAGTCACCTAACACATGTGGGAACCATCATTTGGCAACTAGCATGAAATATCTCATAAAATTACAAAAATATGAGTAATCATTCATGACTTATTTACATGAAAACAAAATTACATATCCTTTATATCTAATCCATATACCAACGACCAAAAACACCTACAAACACTTTCATTCTTCAATTTTCTTCATCTAATTGATCTCTCTCAAGTTTCATCTTCAAGTTCTAAGTGTTCTTCATAAATTCCATAAGTATAGTTTCATAAAAATCAAGAATACTTCTAAGTTTGCAAGTCTACTTCCAAGCTTTCTAATCCATTCCAAGTAATCATCTAAGATCAAGAAACCTTTGTTATTTACAGTAGGTTATCTTTCTAATTCAAGGTAATATTCATATTCAAACTTTGATTCAATTTCTACAACTATAACAATCTTATTTCGAGTGAAAATCTTACTTGAACTGTTTTCGTGTCATGATTCTGTTTCAAGAACTTTCAAGCCATCCAAGGATCCTTTGAAGCTAGATCCATTTTTTCATTTCCAGTAGTTTTATCCAGAAAACTTGAGGTAGTAATGATGTTCATAACATCATTCGATTCATACATATAAAGCTATCTTATTCGAAGGTTTAAACTTGTAATCACTAGAACATAGTTTAGTTAATTCTAAACTTGTTCGCAAATAAAAGTTAATCCTTCTAACTTGACTTTTAAAATCAACTAAACACATGTTCTATATCTATATGATATGCTAACTTAATGATTTAAAACCTGGAAACACGATGAACACCATAAAATCGGATATACGCCGTCGTAGTGAAACCGGGGGCTGTTTTGGTTTGGATAATTAAAAACTATGATAAAATTTGATTTAAAAGTTGTACTTCTGGGAAAATGATTTTTCATATGAACATGAAACTATATCCAAAAATCAAGGTTAAACTCAAAGTGAAAGTATGTTTTCTAAAATGGTCATCTAGACGTCGTTCTTTCGACTAAAATGACTACATTTACAAAAATGACTTGTAACTTATATTTCTGACTATAAACCTATACTTTTTATGTTTAGATTCATAAAATAGAGTTTAATATGAAACCATAGAAATTTGATTAACTCAAAACGGATTTAAAATGAAGAAGTTATGGGTAAAATAAGATTGGATATTTTTGATCTTTTTAGCTACGGGAAATGTTTAACAAATCTATACAAATTATATCCTAGCTAACTTATATTGTATTATACATGTATTCTAATATATTATGTAATCTTGGGATACCATAGACACGTATGCAAATGTTTTGACATATCATATCGACCCATGTATATATATTATTTGGAACAACCATAGACACTCTATATGCAGTAATGTTGGAGTTAGCTATACAGGGTTGAGGTTGATTCCAAAAATATATATACTTTGAGTTGTGATATAGCCTGAGACGTGTATAGACTGGGTCGTAGATTGATTCAAGATAATATATATCGATTTTTTTTGTACATCTAACTGTGGACAATTAGTTGTAGGTTACTAACGAGGAAAGCTGACTTAATACACTCAAATCTTTAAAACAAAATAAAAATGATTGTAATTATATTTTGATCATACTTTGATATATATGTACATATTTGTATAGGTTCGTGAATCGATCCGTGGCCAAGTCTTATTTTCGAGGAAGGAAATATCTGTGAAAGTGAGTTATAGTCCCACTTTTAAAATCTAATATTTTTGGGATGAGAATACATGCAGGTTTTATAAATGATTTACAAAATAGACACAAGTACGTGAAACTACATTCTATGATTGAATTATCGAAATCGAATATGCCCCTTTTTATTAAGTCTGGTAATCTAAGAATTAGGGAACAAACACCCTAATTGACGTGAATCCTAAAGATAGATCTATTGGGCCTAACAAACCCCATCCAAAGTACCGGATGCTTTAGTACTTCGAAATTTATATCATATCCGAAGGGTGTCCCGGAATGATGGGGATATTCATATATATGCATCTTGTTAATGTCGTTTACCAGGTGTTCACCATATGAATGCTTTTTATCTCTATGTATGGGATGTGTATTGAAATATGAAATCTTGTGGTCTATTGTTATGATTTGATATATATAGGTTAAACCTATAACTCACCAACATTTTTGTTGACGTTTAAAGCATGTTTATTCTCAGGTGAATACTAAGAGCTTCCGCTGTTGCATACTAAAATAAGGACAAGATTTGGAGTCCATGTTTGTATGATATTGTGTAAAAACTGCATTCAAGAAACATATGTCGATGTAATATATTTCTATTGTAAACCATTATGTAATGGTCGTGTGTAAACAGTATATTTTAGATTATCATTATTTGATAATCTACGTAATGTTTTTAAAACCTTTATTGATAAAATAAAGGTTATGGTTGTTTTAAAAATGAATGCAGTCTTTGAAAAATGTCTCATATAGAGGTCAAAACCTCGCAACGAAATCAATTAATATGGAACGTTTATAATCAATATGAACGGGACATTTCAGTTGGTATCCGAGCGTTGGTCTTAGAGAACCAGAAAATTTGCATTAGTGTGTCTTATCGAGTTTGTTAGGATGCATTAATGAGTCTGGACTTCGACCGTGTTTTCTTTAAAAATGATTGCTTAACATTTTTGTTGAAAACTATATATTATTAACATGTAAATATTATGTGATATATTAATCTCTTAACATGTTTGATATTGTGTGATAGATGTCTACCTCTAACAAAAATTCCATTGACTCACCTAATAATAACGAAGAGTCGAATATATATTGGCAAGATTCACAAGTTCCCGAAGAACCGGAAGAAGAGGAAACGGAACCGGAAGAAGAGGAACCGGAAGAAGAGGAACCAGAAGAAGAGGAACCGGAAGAAGAAGAGGTTCTGGAGGGGGGAATAGTAGGAACCACAGAAAACCGGTCAAATAAAAGAAAATCCTCAACCAATGGACCAAAGTTAATAATGGTCAATGGTGTTTCCGCTAAGGAAGCAAAATATTGGGAAAATTACCAATTTTCCGATGAATCGGATCCTGATGAGGATTCCAATGATGTTATAGAAATTACCCCAACCCAATTTAATGAGGCAAAAGAAAATAATAAGGGAAAAGGCATCAAAATAGAGAAATCTGATTCCGACCCCGATGAACTTATATGTACCGTCAACACCCGTATTTTCAATATCGTGACAATAACCCGGGAACCTCTAAACCACCAGGTTTTTCTAAACCAATGTGAAAAACGACGACTCGTATTAGAGGAACATCATATATCCCTAGAAGATTAGAAAAAAGAACCAAGTCCAAAGAAGAAGAAGAAACCAGTGATTCAGATTATAGGGGTGTGAGCATGTTGTGTAATAAATGTATTGTAGTGTGCTTGTACTTTTATGTTCTATGTAAAAATTGCTTGTATTGTTTGTTTTTATGAATCTAATCCTTGTCTATTTTACAGTATAAAAACAAAATGGACGTTAAGGGTAGACAATCGAATATTTTAGAAGACCTACCAGAGGATATGATTGAGGAAATCTTGTCTAGAGTCGGTCAGAATTCATCAGCACATTTAGTTATGGCGAAATTAACTTGTCAAACATTTGAAAGACTTTCTAGAAATGCCTTAGTTTATAAAAGGCTTTCCTTTGATAGGTGGGGTATATCACATTGGGGAGACTTTAAGTTACGCCGTGTTTTCTTTAAAGCGTTAAATGCGGGGAACCCAAATGCAATTTTACGCTACGGGTTAAGAACCTATTTTGACTCAACATATCCTAAAATAGGATTTCGTGAATTAGAAAGAGCTTCTAACATGAAACATAAAGAAGCATGTTATGCTTACGGGTTAGTAATGTTCGCTTCTTACCAAAGTGAGAAAAAGAACATCGGATTGCAGCTTTTAAATAAAACTTTCCCACAAGTGACGGATTCAGTAGTTGGGGTGAGAAACAAGGTTTTTAGATTATTACGGGGCTGTTGGACATTACGAAACCCTCGTCCTTTTGACGACATTACAACATGCTGCCTAGCTAATGGTCATAACGGTTATTTTCCACAAGACCAAGGATGGGAATTCGTCTTAGTAAAACCAGAATGCATGACTTGTTACTGGACTTATGAATTACGTGTCTTTATTTCCTTTGCCGAACAACTTGCGTATTAACTATATTTATCTTCAAAACTGTCCTGTATCATAGTGTACTATATTTCATGTTATATGTAATATAGCGAAGTTGTAAGTTTAAAGAATATTTGTATGTGATATATTATTATAATGAGTTTTTCATATGGAATTGTAGTAGTTGAATTGTATATTAGCTACTAAGTATGAACTTAACGGGTAGGTAGTACCCGAATTTAAACTTATAAAACGCTAATATGAAGAAAAAGCTTTTATAAATGAGTTCATATTATGCTACGAGATACTATTGACTACTCTTAATATTCGGTATGTTTAAATTGTTTCATTTGACTATTTTGAAGGAAATGGTACCGACTACTCGAAACACCTTGAATATGAGCGAAGAGGAATTTCGTGCCTTTCTTGCTTCAAACATAGCCGCAGTACAGGCCGCACTACATACCAACAATAACTATGAATCTAGCAATACAGCTAACGGCGCAAGAAATCGTGTAGGATGCTCCTACAAGGAATTCACTGCCTGCAAACCTTCAGAATTTGATGGGACCGAAGGACCAATCGGATTGAAACGGTGGACCGAGAAAGTTGAATCGGTGTTTGCCATAAGTAAGTGTGCTGAAGGAGATAAAGTGAAGTACGCTACGCATACCTTCACAGGTATTGCGTTAACATGGTGGAATACCTATCTAGAGCAAGTGGGATAAGATGCTGCTTACGCGCTACCGTGGTTAGCATTCAAGCACTTGATGAACGAGAAGTACCGTCCCAGAACCGAGGTCAATAAGCTCAAGTCAGAACTTAGAGGGTTATGAACACAGGGATTCGATATTACTTCGTACGAAAGTCGATTCACAGAATTGTGCCTATTGTGTCCGAGAGCGTTCGAAGATGAGGAAGAGAAGATCGATGCGTTTGTGAAAGGGTTACCGGAGAGAATCCAAGAAGATATAAGTTCACACGAGCCTGCCTCCATACAAAAGTCATGTAGAATGGCTCACAAACTAGTGAACCAGATTGAGGGAAGAATTAAAGAACAGGCGGCCGAAGAGGCCAACGTGAAGTTAGTCAAAAGAAAGTGGGAGGAAAACGGTGATAAGAGTCACCAAAACAACAACAACTATCCCAACAATCGCAACATTAATCGCAACTACAACAAACGGCACAACAACAACGACAACTACAACAATCATCCCAATAACAATAACAACCGTAACAACAACAACAATCAGAAGCAGCTATGCCAAAGGTGTGAAAAGTATCACTCGGGGTTCTGCACCAAATTTTGCAACAAGTGTAAAAGAAATGGTCATAGCGCGGCGAAGTGTGATGTCTACGGACCAGGGGTTAACAGAACGAAAGGAACAAATGGTGTCGAAACGAGTAATGACGGAGCAAGTAGTGTCGGAGCAAGTTATGCCAATGTAGTTTGTTATAAATGTGGAAAACCGGGCCACATTATTAGAAATTGCCCGAACCAGGAGAAAACGAATGGACAAGGCCGCGGAAGAGTTTTCAATATTAATGCGGCAGAGGTACAGGAAGACTCGGAGCTTGTTATGGGTACGTTTCTTATTGACAATAAATCTGCTTATGTTTTATTTGATTCGGGTGCGGATAGAAGCTATATGAATAGAGATTTTTGTGCTAAATTAAGTTGTCCATTGACGCTGTTGGATAGTAAATTTTTACTCGAATTAGCAAACGGTAAATTAATTTCAGCAGATTATATATGCCGGAATCGAGAAATTAAACTGGGTAGCGAAATATTTAAGATTGATTTGATACTAGTAGAGTTAGGGAGTTTTGATGTAATAGTTGACATGGACTCTCTGAAGGAGATGAAAGCAGAGATCGTATGTTACAAAAATGCAATTCGTATTGTACGAGAAGAAGGAGAACCCTTAATGGTGTATGGAGAAAAGGGCAATATGAAGCTACATCTTATTAGTAATTTGAAAGCACAAAAACTAATAAGAAAAGGTTGCTATGCTGTTCTAGCACACGTCGAGAAAGTATAAACTGAAGAAAAGAGCATCAATGATGTTCCCGTCGCAAAAGAATTTCTCGATGTATTTTCGAAAGAATTATCGAGACTACCTCCACATCGATCTGTTGAATTTCAAATAGATCTTGTACCAGAAGCTGCACCAATAGCTCGTGCTCCTTACAGACTCGCACCCAGCGAGATGAAAGAACTGCAAATCGAACTGCAAGAACTATTAGAACGTGGTTTCATTCGACCAAGCACATCACCATGGGGAGCTCCTGTTTTTTTTGTCAAGAAAAAGGATGGTACATTTAGATTGTGTATTGACTACAGAGAGTTGAATAAACTTACCATCAAAAACCGTTATCCACTGCCGAGAATTGATGACTTATTTGATCAACTACAAGGCTCGTCGGTTTATTCGAAAATAGATTTACGTTCTGGATATCATCAAATGCGAGTAAAGGAGGATGATATTCCAAAAACTGCTTTTAGGATGCGTTATGGTCATTACAAGTTTATGGTTATGCCGTTTGGATTGACTAACGTACCAGCTGTGTTCATGGACCTTATGAACCGAGTGTGTGGGCCATATCTTGACAAGTTTGTCATTGTTTTCATCAATGACATACTTATTTACTCAAAGAATGATCAAGAGCACGAAGAACATTTGAGAAAAGTGCTAGAAGTATTGAGGAAAGAAAAACTGTACGCTAAGTTTTCAAAGTGTGCATTTTGGTTGGAACAAGTTCAATTCATCGGTCACATAGTGAACAAAAAAGGTATCTAGGTGGACCCGACAAAGATCGAAACCGTTGAAAAGTGGAAAACCCCAAAAACTCCGAAGCATATACGTCAATTTTAAGGATTGACTGGTTACTACAGAAGATTCATCCAAGATTTCTCCAAAATAGCAAAACCCTTGACTGCATTAACGCATAAAGGGAAGAAATTTGAATGGAAGGATGAACAAGAGAAGGTGTTTCAGTTATTGAAGAAAAAGCTAACTACGGCACCTATATTGTCATTGCCTGAAGGGAATGATGATTTTGTGATTTATTGTGACGCATCAAAGCAAGGTCTCGGTTGTGTATTAATGCAACGAACGAAGGTGATTGCTTATGCGTCTAGAAAATTGAAGATTCACGAGCAAAATTATACAACTCACGATTTTGAATTGGGTGCTATTGTTTTTGCATTAAAGACTTGGAGGCATTATTTATATGGGGTCAAAAGTATTATATATACCGACCACAAAAGTCTCCAACATATATTTAATCAGAAGCAACTGAATATGAGACAACGTAGGTGGATTGAACTGTTGAATGATTATGATTTTGAGATTCGATACCACCCGGGGAAGGCGAATGTGGTAGCCGACACTTTGAGTAGAAAGGACAGAGAACCTATACGGGTAAAAGCTATGAATATAATTATTCGTACTAACCTTACTACTCAAATAAAGGAGGCACAACAGGGGGTTGTAAAAGAAGGAAAGTTGAAGAGTGAGATACCCAAAGGATCAGAGAAACATATTAATATTCGGGAAGACGGTACCCGATATAGGGCTGATAGAATTTGGGTACCAAGGTTTGGAGATGTAAGAGAAATGGTACTTAAAGAAGCACATAAAACCAGATATTCAATACATCCCGGAGCGGGGAAGATGTATAAAGATCTCAAGAAACACTTTTGGTGGCCGGGTATGAAAGCCGATATTGCTAAATATGTAGGAGAATGTTTGACGTGTTCTAAGGTCAAAGCTGAACATCAGAAACCATCAGGTCTACTACAACAACCTGAAATCCCGGAATGGAAATGGGAAAACATTACCATGGATTTCATTACTAAATTGCCAAGAACTGCAAGTGGTTATGATACTATTTGGGTAATAGTTGATCGTCTCACCAAGTCAGCACACTTCCTGCCAATGAGAGAAGATGACAAAATGGAGAAGTTGTCGCGATTGTATTTGAAGGAGGTTGTCTCCAGACATGGAATACCCGTCTCTATTATCTCTGATAGGGATGGTAGATTTGTTTCAAGGTTCTGCCAGACATTGCAACAAGCATTGGGGACTCGTCTAGACATGAGTACTGCCTATCATCCACAAACTGATGGGCAGAGCGAAAGGACGATACAAACGCTTGAAGACATGATACGAGCATATGTTATTGATTTCGAAAACAGTTGGGATCGACACCTACCGTTAGCAGAATTTTCCTACAACAACAGCTATCATTCTAGTATTGAGATGGCGCCGTTTGAGTCACTTTATGGTAGAAAGTGCAGGTCTCTGATTTGTTAGAATGAAGTGGGGGATAGGCAGATTACGAGTCCGGAGATAATACAAGAAACTACCGAGAAAATCATCCAAATTCAACAACGATTGAAAACCGCCCAGAGTCGACAAAAGAGCTACGCGGACAGTAAAAGAAAAGATATAGAGTTTGAAATTGGAGAAATGGTCATGCTTAAGGTTTCACCTTGGAAAGGCGTTGTTCGATTTGGTAAACGGGGGAAACTAAATCCAAGGTACATTTGACCATTCAAGATTATAGATCGTGTCTGTAGTGACCCGAACTTTTCCATGTTTATATATATTAATTGAGATTGATATTTACATGATTAAATGTTTCCAACATGTTAAGCAATCAAACTTGTTAAGACTTGATTAATTGAAATATGTTTCATATAGACAATTGACCACCCAAGTTGACCGGTGATTCACGAACGTTAAAACTTGTAAAAACTATTTGATGACATATATATGGATATATATATATAGTTAACATGATACTATGATAAGTAAACATATCATTAAGTATATTAACAATGAACTACATATGTAAAAATAAGACTACTAACTTAATGATTTTTAAACGAGACATATATGTAACGATTATCGTTGTAAAGACATTTAATGTATATATATCATATTAAGAGATATTCATACATGATAATATCATGATAATATAGTAATTTAAAATCTCATTTGATATTATAAACATCGGGTTAACAACATTTAACAAGATCGTTAACCTAAAGGTTTCAAAACAACACTTACATGTAACGACTAACGATGACTTAACGACTCAGTTAAAATGTATATACATGTAGTGTTTTAATATGTATTTATACACTTTTTAAAAGACTTCAATACACTTATCAAAATACTTCTACTTAACAAAAATGCTTACAATTACATCCTCGTTCAGTTTCATCAACAATTCTACTCGTATGCACCCGTATTCGTACTCGTACAATACACAGCTTTTAGATGTATGTACTATTGGTATATACACTCCAATGATCAGCTCTTAGCAGCCCATGTGAGTCACCTAACACATTTGGGAACCATCATTTGGCAACTAGCATGAAATATCTCATAAAATTACAAAAATATGAGTAATCATTCATGACTTATTTACATGAAAACAAAATTACATATCCTTTATATCTAATCCATACACCAACGACCAAAAACACCTACAAACACTTTCATTCTTCAATTTTCTTCATCTAATTGATCTCTCTCAAGTTCTATCTTCAAGTTCTAAGTGTTCTTCATATATTCTACAAGTTCTAGTTACATAAAATCAAGAATACTTTCAAGTTTGCTAGCTCACTTCCAATCTTGTAAGGTGATCATCCAACCTCAAGAAATCTTTGTTTCTTACAGTAGGTTATCATTCTAATACAAGGTAATAATCATATTCAAACTTTGGTTCAATTTCTATAACTATAACAATCTTATTTCAAGTGATGATCTTACTTGAACTTGTTTTCGTGTCATGATTCTGCTTCAAGAACTTCGAGCCATCCAAGGATCCGTTGAAGCTAGATCCATTTTTCTCTTTTCCAGTAGTTTTATCCAAGGAACTTAAGGTAGTAATGATGTTCATAACATCATTCGATTCATACATATAAAGCTATCTTATTCGAAGGTTTAAACTTGTAATCACTAGAACATAGTTTAGTTAATTCTAAACTTGTTCGCAAACAAAAGTTAATCCTTCTAACTTGACTTTTAAAATCAACTAAACACATGTTCTATATCTATATGATATGCTAACTTAATGATTTAAAACCTGGAAACACGAAAAACACCGTAAAACCGGATTTACGCCGTCGTAGTAACACCGCGGGCTATTTTGGGTTAGTTAATTAAAAACTATGATAAACTTTGATTTAAAAGTTGTTATTCTGAGAAAATTATTTTTATTATGAACATGAAACTATATCCAAAAATTATGGTTAAACTCAAAGTGGAAGTATGTTTTCTAAAATGGTCATCGAGACGTCGTTCTTTCGACTGAAATGACTACCTTTACAAAAACGACTTTTAACTTATTTTTCCGACTATAAACCTATACCTTTTCTGTTTAGATTCATAAAATAGAGTTCAATATGAAACCATAGCAATTTGATTCACTCAAAACGGATTTAAAATGAAGAAGTTATGGGTAAAACAAGATTCGATAATTTTTCTCATTTTAGCTACGTGAAAATTGGTAACAAATCTATTCCAACTATAACTTAATCAACTTGTATTGTATATTATGTAATCTTGAGATACCATAGACACGTATACAATGTTTCGACCTATCATGTCGACACATCTATATATATTTCGGAACAACCATAGACACTCTATATGTGAATGTTGGAGTTAGCTATACAGGGTTGAGGTTGATTCCAAAATATATATAGTTTGAGTTGTGATCAACACTGAGATACGTATACACTGGGTCGTGGATTGATTCAAGATAATATTTATCGATTTATTTCTATACATCTAACTGTGGACAACTAGTTATAGGTTACTAACGAGGACAGCTGACTTAATAAACTTAAAACATCAAAATATATTAAAAGTGTTGTAAATATATTTTGAACATACTTTGATATATATGTATATATTGTTATAGGTTCGTGAATCAACCAGTGGCCAAGTCTTACTTCCCGACGAAGTAAAAATATGTGAAAGTGAGTTATAGTCCCACTTTTAAAATCTAATATTTTTGGGATGAGAATACATGCAGGTTTTATAAATGATTTACAAAATAGACACAAGTACGTGAAACTACATTCTATGGTTGAATTATCGAAATCGAATATGCCCCTTTTTATTAAGTCTGGTAATCTAAGAATTAGGGAACAGACACCCTAATTGACGCGAATCCTAAAGATAGATCTATTGGGCCTAACAAACCCCATCCAAAGTAACGGATGCTTTAGTACTTCGAAATTTATATCATATTCGAAGGGTGTCCCGGAATGATGGGGATATTCTTATATATGCATCTTGTTAATGTCGGTTACCAGGTGTTCACCATATGAATGATTTTTATCTCTATGTATGGGATGTGTATTAAAATATGAAATCTTGTGGTCTATTATTATGATTTGATATATATAGGTTAAACCTATAACTCACCAACATTTTTGTTGACGTTTTAAGCATGTTTATTCTCAGGTGATTATTAAGAGCTTCCGCTGTGGCATACTTAAATAAGGACGAGATTTGGAGTCCATGCTTGTATGATATTGTGTAAAAACTGCATTCAAGAAACTTATTTTGTTGTAACATATTTGTATTGTAAACCATTATGTAATGGTCGTGTGTAAACAGGATATTTTAGATTATCATTATTTGATAATCTACGTAAAGCTTTTTAAACCTTTATTGATGAAATAAAGGTTATGGTTTGTTTTAAAATGAATGCAGTCTTTGAAAAACGTCTCATATAGAGGTCAAAACCTCGCAACGAAATCAATTAATATGGAACGTTTTTAATCAATAAGAACGGGACATTTCAGTTGGTATCCGAGCGTTGGTCTTAGAGAACTAGAATTTTGCATTAGTGTGTATTATCGAGTTTGTTAGGATGCATTAGTGAGTCTGGACTTCGACCGTGTTTACTTGAAAAATGATTGCTTAACAAATTTTGTTGGAAACTATATATTTTTAACATGTGAATATTATGTGATATATTAATCTCTTAACGCGTTTGATATTATGTGATAGATGTCTACCTCTAGAACAAGTCCCATTGACTCACCTAATAATAATGAAGAGTCAAATGTAAATTGGAATGATTCGTGGACTGATTCACAAGTTCCCGAAGAGGAACCGGAAGAAGAATCGGAATCGGAAGAAGAATCGGAACCGGATGAAGAAATAGAACCGGTGGGGGAAATAATAAAACGGTTAAGTAAAAGAAAATCCTCAACCAACCGACCAAGGTTAATTATGGTCAATGGTTTTTCCGCCAAGGAAGCAAAATATTGGGAGGATTACCAATTCTCCGATGAAACGGATTCCGACGAGAATTCCGATGATGTTATAGAAATTACCCCAACTGAATTTAAAAAGGCAAAAGAAAATAATAAGGGAAAGGGCATAAAAATAGAGAAATCTAATTCCAACCCCGATGAACTTTATATGTATCGTCAACCCCCGAAGTCATTAAGTTGTAACAATGACCCGGGAACCTCTAAACCACCAGGTTTTTCTAAACCAATGTGGAAAATTACGGCTCGTATTAGGGGAACATCATATATCCCTAGAAACTTGGCAAAACGAACCAAAACCGAAGAAGAAGAAACAAGTGAGTCGGAATAAGATAGTTGTATTCGTGTGGTGTAATATATGTAATATAGTGTGCTTATGCTTTATGATATATGTAAAAATTGCTTGTATTAATAAGTATTTTTTTTTTAATCTAACTCTTGTCTATTTTACAGTATAAAAACACAAAATGGATAGACAACCCAATATTTTAAGAGACCTACCCGGAGACATGATTGATGAAATCTTGTCTAGAGTCGGTCAGAATTCTTCGGCACAACTATTTAAGGCAAGATCAGTTTGTAAGACATTCGAAGAACGTTCCAAGAATGCCTTGGTTTATAAAAGGCTTTCGTTCGAAAGATGGGGGATATCACATTGGGAAATCCATAAGTTACGATGTGTTTACTTTGACGAATATATTGCGAGGAACCCAAATGCTATTTTACGCAATGGGTTAAGAAATTATTTTGACTCAATATATCCGAATATTGGACTTCGTGATTTAGAAAAAGCGGCTAACATGCAACATAAAGAAGCATGTTATGCTTACGGATTAGTAATGTTCGCTTCTCACCAAAGTGAGAACAAGAACATCGGGCTACAACTATTAAACAAAACGTTCCCACAAGTGACGGAGTCGGTAATTGGGGTAAGAAATGAGGTTTTTAGATTGTTACGGGACTGTTGGACATTACGTAACCCTCGTCCCTTTGACGACGTTACAACACGCTGTCTTATCAACGGCCATAACGGTTATGTTCCACAAGACCAAGGATGGGAAGTAGTCCTAGCAAAACCAGAATGCATGACTTGTTTCTGGACGTATGAATTACGTGTCTTTATTGCCTTTGCTGAACGACTTGTGTACTAGCTACAATTATCTTCACAACTATCTTGTATCAAAGTTATTGTGTGCTATATTTCATGCTTTATGTAAAATAAGCGGTATTGTAAGTTTGTAAAATATTGTATAAAAGTTTGAACGCGAAATATTATTATAATCAGTTTTTCATATAGAATTGTAGTAGTTGAATTGTATATTAGCTACTAAGTATGAACTTAACGGGTAGGTACTACCCGAATTTAAACTTATAAAACGCTAATATGAAGAAAAAGCTTTTATAAATGAGTTCATATTATGCTACGAAATACTATTAACTACTCTTAATATTCTGTATGATTAACTTGTTCCATTTGACTATTTTGAAGGAAATGGCACCGACTACTCGACACACCGTAAATATGAATGAAGAGGAATTCCGTACTTTTCTAGCTTCAAACATAGCCGCAGTACAGGCTGCGCTACATACCAACAATAACCTTGGATCTAGCAGTACAGGAAATCGTGTAGGATGCACCTACAAAGAATTCACTGCCTGCAAACCTTTGGAATTTGATGGAATCGAAGGACCGATCGGATTGAAACGGTGGACCGAGAAGGTCGAATCGGTGTTTGCCATAAGTAAGTGTACTGAAGAGGACAAAGTAAAGTACGCTACGCATACCTTCACAAGTTCTGCGTTAACATGGTGGAATACCTATCTAGAGCAAGTGGGACAAGACGATGCGTACGCACTACCGTGGTCAGCATTCAAGCACTTGATGAACGAGAAGTACCATCTCAGAACCGAGGTCAATAAGCTCAAGACAGAACTTAGAGGGTTACGAACCCAAGGATTTGATATTACCACATATGAAAGACGATTCACAGAATTGTGCCTATTGTGTCCGGGAGCATTCGAAGATGAGGAAGAGAAGATCGACGCGTTTGTGAAAGGATTACCGGAAAGAATCCAAGAAGATATAAGTTCACACGAGCCCGCCTCCATACAACAGGCATGTAGAATGGCTCACAAACTAGTGAACCAGATTGAAGAAAGAATTAAAGAACAGACTGCTGAAGAGACCAATGTGAAGCAAGTCAAAAGAAAGTGGGAGGAAAACGGTGATAAGAATCACCAATACAACAACAACAGCAATTACAACAATAATCGCAACAATTATCCCAGCAATCGCAACATCAATCGCAGCTACAACAAACGGCCCAACAACAACAACAACAACAACAACAGCAGCAACTACAACAATCATCCCAACAACAATAATAGCCGCAACAACAACAACAATCAGAAGCAGCTATGCCAAAGGTGTGAAAAGTATCACTCGGGGTTCTGCACCAAATTTTGCAACAAGTGTAAAAGAAATGGTCATAGCGCGGCAAAGTGTGAGGTCTACGGACCAGGGGTTAATAGAACGAAAGGAACAAATGGTGTCGGAACGAGTAATGGCGGAGCAAGTAGTGTCGGAGCAAGTTATGCCAATGTAGTTTGTTATAAATGTGGAAAACCGGGCCACATCATTAGAAATTGCCCGAACCAGGAGAGCACGAATGGACAAGGCCGCGGAAGAGTTTTCAATATTAATGCGGCAGAGGCACGGGAAGACCCGGAGCTTGTTACGGGTACGTTTCTTATTGACAATAAATCTGCTTACGTTTTATTTGATTCGGGTGCGGATAGAAGCTATATGAGTAGAGATTTTTGTGCTAAATTAAGTTGTCCATTGACCCCTTTGGATAGTAAATTTTTACTCGAATTAGCAAATGGTAAATTAATTTCAGCAGATAATATATGTCGGAATCGAGAAATTAAACTGGATAGTGAAACATTTAAGATTGATTTGATACCAGTAGAGTTAGGGAGTTTTGATGTGATAATCGGTATGGACTGGTTGAAAGAAGTGAAAGCAGAGATCGTTTGTTACAAAAATGCAATTCGCATTATACGAGAAAAAGGAAAACCCTTAATGGTGTACGGAGAAAAGGGCAACACGAAGCTACATCTTATTAGTAATTTGAAGGCACAAAAACTAATAAAAAAAGGTTGCTATGCTGTTCTAGCACATGTCGAGAAAGTACAAACTGAAGAAAAGAGCATCAATGATGTTCTCGTCGCAAAAGAATTTCCCGATGTATTTCCGAAAGAATTACCGGGATTACCCCCACATCGATCCGTTGAATTTCAAATAGATCTTGTACCAGGAGCTGCACCAATAGCTCGTGCTCCTTACAGACTCGCACCCAGCGAGATGAAAGAACTGCAAAGCCAATTACAAGAACTTGTAGAGCATGGTTTCATTCGACCAAGCACATCACCGTGGGGAGCTCCTGTTTTATTTGTCAAGAAGAAAGATGGTACATTCAGATTGTGTATCGACTACCGAGAGTTGAACAAACTTACCATCAAGAACCGCTACCCACTACCGCGAATCGACGACTTATTTGATCAACTACAAGGCTCGTCTGTTTATTCAAAGATTGACTTACGTTCCGGGTATCATCAAATGCGGGTGAAAGAAGATGATATTCCAAAGACTGCTTTCAGAACACGTTACGGTCATTACGAGTTTATGGTCATGCCGTTTGGTTTAACTAATGCACCAGCTGTGTTCATGGACCTTATGAACCGAGTGTGTGGACCATACCTTGACAAGTTTGTCATTGTTTTCATTAATGACATACTTATTTACTCAAAGAATGACCAAGAACACGGTGAACATTTGAGAAAGGTGTTAGAAGTATTGAGGAAGGAAGAATTGTACGCTAAGTTTTCAAAGTGTGCATTTTGGTTGGAAGAAGTTCAATTCCTCGGTCACATAGTGAACAAAAAAGGTATTAAGGTAGATCCGGCAAAGATAGAAACTGTTGAAAAGTGGGAAACCCCGAAAACTCCGAAACACATACGCCAGTTTTTAGGACTAGCTGGTTACTACAGAAGGTTCATCCAAGACTTTTCCAGAATAGCAAAACCCTTGACTGCATTAACGCATAAAGGGAAGAAATTTGAATGGAAGGATGAACAAGAGAAAGCGTTTCAGTTATTGAAGAAAAAGCTAACTACGGCACCTATATTGTCATTGCCTGAAGGGAATGATGATTTTGTGATTTATTGTGACGCATCAAAGCAAGGTCTCGGTTGTGTATTAATGCAACGAACGAAGGTGATTGCTTATGCGTCTAGACAATTGAAGATTCACGAACAAAATTATACGACGCATGATTTGGAATTAGGCGCGGTTGTTTTTGCATTAAAGACTTGGAGGCACTACTTATATGGGGTCAAAAGTATTATATATACCGACCACAAAAGTCTTCAACACATATTTAATCAGAAACAACTGAATATGAGGCAGCGTAGGTGGATTGAATTATTGAATGATTACGACTTTGAGATTCGTTACCACCCGGGGAAGGCAAATGTGGTAGCCGATGCCTTGAGCAGGAAGGACAGAGAACCCATTCGAGTAAAATCTATGAATATAATGATTCATAATAACCTTACTACTCAAATAAAGGAGGCGCAACAAGGAGTTTTAAAAGAGGGAAATTTAAAGGATGAAATACCCAAAGGATCGGAGAAGCATCTTAATATTCGGGAAGACGGAACCCGGTATAGGGCTGAAAGGATTTGGGTACTAAAATTTGGAGATATGAGAGAAAAGGTACTTAGAGAAGCTCATAAAACCAGATACTCAATACATCCTGGAACGGGGAAGATGTACAAGGATCTCAAGAAACATTTTTGGTGGCCTGGTATGAAATCCGATGTTGCTAAATACGTAGGAGAATGTTTGACGTGTTCTAAGGTCAAAGCTGAGCATCAGAAACCATCAGGTCTACTTCAACAACCCGAAATCCCAGAATGGAAATGGGAAAACATTACCATAGATTTCATCACTAAATTGCCAAGGACTGCAAGTGGTTTTGATACTATTTGGGTAATAGTTGATCGTCTCACCAAATCAGTACACTTCCTGCCAATAAGAGAAGATGACAAGATGGAGAAGTTAGCACGACTGTATTTGAAGGAAGTCGTCTCCAGACATGGAATACCAATCTCTATTATCTCTGATAGGGATGGCAGATTTATTTCAAGATTCTGGCAGACATTACAGCAAGCATTAGGAACTCATCTAGACATGAGTACTGCCTATCATCCACAAACTGATGGGCAGAGTGAAAGGACGATACAAACGCTTGAAGACATGCTACGAGCATGTGTTATTGATTTCGAAAACAGTTGGGATCGACATCTACCGTTAGCAGAATTTTCCTACAACAACAGCTACCATTCAAGCATTGAGATGGCGCCGTTTGAAGCACTTTATGGTAGAAAGTGCAGGTCTCCGAGTTGTTGGAGTGAAGTGGGGGATAGACAGATTACGGGTCCGGAGATTATACAAGAAACTACCGAGAAGATCATCCAAATTCAACAACGGTTGAAAACCGCCCAAAGTCGACAAAAGAGCTACGCTGACATTAAAAGAAAAGATATAGAATTTGAAATTGGAGAGATGGTCATGCTTAAAGTTGCACCATGGAAAGGAGTTGTTCGATTTGGTAAACGAGGGAAATTAAATCCAAGGTATATTGGACCATTCAAGATTATTGATCGTGTCGGACCAGTAGCTTACCGACTTGAGTTACCTCAACAACTCGCGGCTGTACATAACACTTTCCACATCTCGAATTTGAAGAAATGTTTTGCTAAAGAAGATCTCACTATTCCGCTAGATGAAATCCAAATCAACGAAAAACTCCAATTCATCGAAGAACCCGTCGAAATAATGGATCGTGAGGTTAAAAGACTTAAGCAAAACAAGATACCAATTGTTAAGGTTCGATGGAATGCTCGTAGAGGACCTGAGTTCACCTGGGAGCGTGAAGATCAGATGAAAAAGAAATACCCGCATCTATTTCCAGAAGATTCGTCAACACCTTCAACAGCTTAAAATTTCGGGACGAAATTTATTTAACGGGTAGGTACTGTAGTGACCCGAACTTTTCCATGTTTATATATATTAATTGAGATTGATATTTACATGATTAAATGTTTCCAACATGTTAAGCAATCAAACTTGTTAAGACTTGATTAATTGAAATATGTTTCATATAGACAATTGACCACCCAAGTTGACCGGTGATTCACGAACGTTAAAACTTGTAAAAACTATATGATGACATATATATGGATATATATATAGTTAACATGATACTATGATAAGTAAACATATCATTAAGTATATTAACAATGAACTACATATGTAAAAATAAGACTACTAACTTAATGATTTTTAAACGAGACATATATGTAACGATTATCGTTGTAAAGACATTTAATGTATATATATCATATTAAGAGATATTCATACATGATAATATCATGATAATATAGTAATTTAAAATCTCATTTGATATTATAAACATTGGGTTAACAACATTTAACAAGATCGTTAACCTAAAGGTTTCAAAACAACACTTACATGTAACGACTAACGATGACTTAACGACTCAGTTAAAATGTATATACATGTAGTGTTTTAATATGTATTTATACACTTTTTAAAAGACTTCAATACACTTATCAAAATACTTCTACTTAACAAAAATGCTTACAATTACATAATCGTTCAGTTTCATCAACAATTCTACTCGTATGCACCCGTATTCGTACTCGTACAATACACAGCTTTTAGATGTATGTACTATTGGTATATACACTCCAATGATCAGCTCTTAGCAGCCCATGTGAGTCACCTAACACATGTGGGAACCATCATTTGGCAACTAGCATGAAATATCTCATAAAATTACAAAAATATGAGTAATCATTCATGACTTATTTACATGAAAACAAAATTACATATCCTTTATATCTAATCCATACACCAACGACCAAAAACACCTACAAACACTTTCATTCTTCAATTTTCTTCATCTAATTGATCTCTCTCAAGTTCTATCTTCAAGTTCTAAGTGTTCTTCATATATTCTACAAGTTCTAGTTACATAAAATCAAGAATACTTTCAAGTTTGCTAGCTCACTTCCAATCTTGTAAGGTGATCATCCAACCTCAAGAAATCTTTGTTTCTTACAGTAGGTTATCATTCTAATACAAGGTAATAATCATATTCAAACTTTGATTCAATTTCTATAACTATAACAATCTTATTTCAAGTGATGATCTTACTTGAACTTGTTTTCGTGTCATGATTCTGCTTCAAGAACTTCGAGCCATCCAAGGATCCGTTGAAGCTAGATCCATTTTTCTCTTTTCCAGTAGGTTTATCCAAGGAACTTAAGGTAGTAATGATGTTCATAACATCATTCGATTCATACATATAAAGCTATCTTATTCGAAGGTTTAAACTTGTAATCACTAGAACATAGTTTAGTTAATTCTAAACTTGTTCGCAAACAAAAGTTAATCCTTCTAACTTGACTTTTAAAATCAACTAAACACATGTTCTATATCTATATGATATGCTAACTTAATGATTTAAAACCTGGAAACACGAAAAACACCGTAAAACCGGATTTACGCCGTCGTAGTAACACCGCGGGCTGTTTTGGGTTAGTTAATTAAAAACTATGATAAACTTTGATTTAAAAGTTGTTATTCTGAGAAAATGATTTTTATTATGAACATGAAACTATATCCAAAAATTATGGTTAAACTCAAAGTGGAAGTATGTTTTCTAAAATGGTCATCGAGACGTCGTTCTTTCGACTAAAATGACTACCTTTACAAAAACGACTTGTAACTTATTTTTCCGACTATAAACCTATACCTTTTCTGTTTAGATTCATAAAATAGAGTTCAATATGAAACCATAGCAATTTGATTCACTCAAAACGGATTTAAAATGAAGAAGTTATGGGTAAAACAAGATTGGATAATTTTTCTCATTTTAGCTACGTGAAAATTGGTAACAAATCTATTCCAACTATAACTTAATCAACTTGTATTGTATATTATGTAATCTTGAGATACCATAGACACGTATACAATGTTTCGACCTATCATGTCGACACATCTATATATATTTCGGAACAACCATAGACACTCTATATGTGAATGTTGGAGTTAGCTATACAGGGTTGAGGTTGATTCCAAAATATATATAGTTTGAGTTGTGATCAACACTGAGATACGTATACACTGGGTCGTGGATTGATTCAAGATAATATTTATCGATTTATTTCTGTACATCTAACTGTGGACAACTAGTTATAGGTTACTAACGAGGACAGCTGACTTAATAAACTTAAAACATCAAAATATATTAAAAGTGTTGTAAATATATTTTGAACATACTTTGATATATATGTATATATTGTTATAGGTTCTTGAATCAACCAGTGGCCAAGTCTTACTTCCCGACGAAGTAAAAATCTGTGAAAGTGAGTTATAGTCCCACTTTTAAAATCTAATATTTTTGGGATGAGAATACATGCAGGTTTTATAAATGATTTACAAAATAGACACAAGTACGTGAAACTACATTCTATGGTTGAATTATCGAAATCGAATATGCCCCTTTTTATTAAGTCTGGTAATCTAAGAATTAGGGAACAGACACCCTAATTGACGGGAATCCTAAAGATAGATCTATTGGGCCTAACAAACCCCATCCAAAGTAACGGATGCTTTAGTACTTCGAAATTTATATCATATCCGAAGGGTGTCCCGGAATGATGGGGATATTCTTATATATGCATCTTGTAAATGTCGGTTACCAGGTGTTCACCATATGAATGATTTTTATCTCTATGTATGGGATGTGTATTAAAATATGAAATCTTGTGGTCTATTATTATGATTTGATATATATAGGTTAAACCTATAACTCACCAACATTTTTGTTGACGTTTTAAGCATGTTTATTCTCAGGTGATTATTAAGAGCTTCCGCTGTCGCATACTTAAATAAGTACGAGATTTGGAGTCCATGCTTGTATGATATTGTGTAAAAACTGCATTCAAGAAACTTATTTTGTTGTAACATATTTGTATTGTAAACCATTATGTAATGGTCGTGTGTAAACAGGATATTTTAGATTATCATTATTTGATAATCTACGTAAAGCTTTTTAAACCTTTATTGATGAAATAAAGGTTATGGTTTGTTTTAAAATGAATGCAGTCTTTGAAAAACGTCTCATATAGAGGTCAAAACCTCGCAACGAAATCAATTAATATGGAACGTTTTTAATCAATAAGAACGGGACATTTCAGTGTCGGACCAGTAGCTTACCAACTGGAGCTACCTCAACAACTCGCGGCTGTACATAACACTTTCCACGTCTCGAATTTGAAGAAATGTTTTGCTAAAGAAGATCTCACTATTCCGCAGGACGAAATCCAAATCAATGAAAAACTTCAGTTCATTGAAGAACCCGTCGAAATAATGGATCGTGAGGTTAAGAGACTTAAGCAAAACAAGATACCGATTGTTAAGGTTTGATGGAATGCTCGTAGAGGACCCGAGTTCACCTGGGAGCGTGAAGATCAGATAAAGAAGAAATACCCACATCTATTTCCAGAAGATTCGTCAACACCTTCAACAGCTTAAAATTTCGGGACGAAATTTATTTAACGGGTTGGTACTGTAGTGACCCGAACTTTTCCATGTTTATATATATTAATTGAGATTGATATTTATATGACTAAATGTTTCCAACGGGTTAAGCAATCAAACTTGTTAAGACTTGATTAATTGAAATAGGTTTCATATAGACAATTGATCACCTAAGTTGACCGGTGATTCACGAAAGTTAAAACTTGTAAAAACTATACGATAACATATATATGGTTTATATATAGTTAACATGATTTTATTATAAGTAGATATCTCATTAGGTATTTTAACAATGTGTTATATACATAAAAATGAGACTATTAAATTAAGAAACTCGAAAACAATATATAACGATTATCGTTATAACAACGTCTTACTAGGTACATATGAATCATATTAAGATATTGATACACTTGGTTAATTATGTTAAATGATAAGTAAATATATCATTAAGTGTATTAACAATGAACTACATATGTAAAAATAAGACTACTAACTTAATGATTTCGAAACGAGACATATATGTAACGATTATCGTTGTAACGACATTTAACTGTATATATATCATAATAAGATATATTATATATCATAATATCATGATAATGTAACAATTTAACATCTCATTTGATATAATAAACAATGGGCTAACAACATTTAACAAGATCGTTAACCTAAAGGTTTCAAAACAACATTTACATGTAACGACTAACGATGACTTAACGACTCAGTTAAAATGTATATACATGTAGTGTTTTAATATATATTCATACACTTTTTAAAGACTTCAAGACACTTATCAAAATAATTCTACTTAACAAAAATGCTTACAATTACATCCTCGTTCAGTTTCATCAACAATTCTACTCTATGCACCCGTATTCGTACTCGTACAATACACAGCTTTTAGATGTATGTACTATTGGTATATACACTCCAATTATCAGCTCTTAGTAGCCCATGTGAGTCACCTAACACATGTAGGAACCATCATTTGGCAACTAGCATGAAATATCTCATAAAATTACAAAAATATGAGTAATCATTCATGACTTATTTACATGAAAACAAAATTACATATCCTTTATATCTAATCCATATACCAACGACCAAAAACATCTGCAAACACTTTCATTCTTCAATTTTCTTCATCTAATTGATCTCTCTCAAGTTTCATCTTCAAGTTCTAAGTGTTCTTCATAAATTCCATAAGTATAGTTTCATAAAAATCAAGAATACTTCTAAGTTTGCAAGTCTACTTCCAAGCTTTCTAATCCATTCTAAGTAATCATGTAAGATCAAGGAACCTTTGTTATTTATAGTAGGTTATATTTCTAATTCAAGGTAATATTCATATTCAAACTTTGATTCAATTTCTACAACTATAACAATCTTATTTTGAGTGAAAATCTTACTTGAACTGTTTTCATGTCATGATTCTGTTTCAAGAACTTTCAAGCCATCCAAGGATCCTTTGAAGCTAGATCCATTTTTTCATTTCCAGTAGTTTTATCCAGAAAACTTGAGGTAGTAATGATGTTCATAACATCATTCGATTCATACATATAAAGCTATCTTATTCGAAGGTTTAAACTTGTAATCACTAGAACATAGTTTAGATAATTCTAAACTTGTTCGCAAATAAAAGTTAATCCTTCTAACTTGACTTTTAAAATCAACTAAACACATGTTCTATATCTATATGATATGCTAACTTAATGATTTAAAACCTGAAAACACGATGAACACCATAAAATCGGATATACGCCGTCGTAGTGAAATCGGGGGCTGTTTTGGTTTAGATAATTAAAAACTATGATAAACTTTGATTTAAAAGTTGTACTTCTGGGAAAATGATTTTTCATATGAACATGAAACTATATCCAAAAATCAAGGTTAAACTCAAAGTGAAAGTATGTTTTCTAAAATGGTCATCTAGACGTCGTTCTTTCGACTGAAATGACTACCTTTACAAAAACGACTTGTAACTTATATTTACGACTATAAACCTATACTTTTTATTTTTATATTCATAAAATAGATTTCAATATAAAACCATAGCAAATTGATTCACTCAAAACGGATTTAAAATGAAGAAGTTATGGGTAAAACAAGATTGGATATTTTTTATCTTTTTAGCTACGGGAAATGTTTAACAAATCTATACAAATCATATCCTAGCTAACTTATATTGTATTAAACATGTATTCTAATATATTATGTAATCTTGGGATACCATAGACACGTATGCAAATGTTTTGACATATCATATCGACCCATGTATATATATTATTTGGAACAACCATAGACACTCTATATGCAGTAATGTTGGAGTTAGCTATACAGGGTTGAGGTTGATTCCAAAAATATATATACTTTGAGTTGTGATATAGCCTGAGACGTGTATACACTGGGTCGTGGATTGATTCAAGATAATATATATCGATTTTTTTCCGTACATCTAACTGTGGACAATTAGTTGTAGGTTACTAACGAGGACAGCTGACTTAATACACTCAAATCTTTAAAACAAAATAAAAATGGTTGTAATTATATTTTGATCATACTTTGATATATATGTACATATTTGTATAGGTTCGTGAATCGATCCGTGGCCAAGTCTTATTTCCGAGGAAGGAAATATCTGTGAAAGTGAGTTATAGTCCCACTTTTAAAATCTAATATTTTTGGGATGAGAATACATGCAGGTTTTATAAATGATTTAAAAAATAGACACAAGTACGTGAAACTACATTCTATGATTGAATTATCGAAATCGAATATGCTCCTTTTTATTAAGTCTGGTAATCTAAGAATTAGGGAACAAACACCCTAATTGACGTGAATCCTAAAGATAGATCTATTGGGCCTAACAAACCCCATCCAAAGTACCGGATGCTTTAGTACTTCGAAATTTATATCATATCTGAAGGGTGTCCCGGAATGATGGAGATATTCATATATATGCATCTTGTTAATGTCGGTTACCAGGTGTTCACCATATGAATGCTTTTTATCTCTATGTATGGGATGTGTATTGAAATATGAAATCTTGTGGTCTATTGTTATGATTTGATATATATAGGTTAAACCTATAACTCACCAACATTTTTGTTGACGTTTAAAGCATGTTTATTCTCAGGTGAATACTAAGAGCTTCCGCTGTTGCATACTAAAATAAGGACAAGATTTGGAGTCCATGTTTGTATGATATTGTGTAAAAACTGCATTCAAGAAACATATGTCGATGTAATATATTTCTATTGTAAACCATTATGTAATGGTCGTGTGTAAACAGTATATTTTAGATTATCATTATTTGATAATCTACGATATGTTTTTAAAACCTTTATTGATAAAATAAAGGTTATGGTTGTTTTAAAAATGAATGCAGTCTTTGAAAAATGTCTCATATAGAGGTCAAAACCTCGCAACGAAATCAATTAATATGGAACGTTTATAATCAATATGAACGGGACATTTCATCATGTGTCGAGAACAACCGGAATCGATATACCAAACACAGACGTCGAAACCCTGTAAATGTGAATTTCCTAGAGTTCAGGTGCCCAAATTTTCTTGGGTCCTCTACGGTTAGTACCAACAATAAACTTTGGATCAACGACAAGATAATCACGTAAAGCATCATGCAGTTTAGACAATAAAACATCATTTAAAACCACATTACATGAAGCATCATACGCAATATCAAGTTTTACATCGTTATCAGAAGTCTTAACACACAACTTATTCCAAGTAGATGTTTAGTTCACAGACGAAAATTGAAAAACATGAGATGATTTCCTAGGCCGACTAGCAGATTGCATTGGTTTGGTTGCTACTTTCTTAGTCGTGGACTTAGGAACCCATACAGATTTGTAATTCAAGTTTGGATTATGACCTGTGACACGAAAAACACCTTTGTTAGTTAGACGTCCAAACTCTTCAGTTGACACATGAGATGATTGATTTTGCAAAATTTCCAATTTAATTTTACGTTCTTTTGCATCATACTCACTTAAATCAGGTTTAGGACTTGTGTGTTGTTTGGACTTAACTGATGTCGTTAAAAAACTCGCTTTTGAAGTATTTTTCATTGGAATCATAGAAATCTTTTCAGTTGACACAGAACCATCGGGAGAATGAACCTTTTTGACAACAAATTGAGTTGTAGAAACAACTTTTGAACCACGATTGCCAAATTGAGAATGGAGAGGATTTTTAAGAATAGTAATGGGTTTTATATCCTTAGATGTTGACATTCCCTTTCCCTTCTTAGTAATCCCACCAATACAATCAAGCACATTGGTTTCAATATTAGACGATTGCTTAAGTGTGTTAGCCTGTTTCAGTTGAATTATCTTTTGTTTTAAGCTTTTAATCTTAAGACATAATTCTTCAGCAGAAACTATCACTTCACCCTCCTTAAAAGCATAGAAACATTCTTTCTTAGGCAGTGAAGGCAATTTATCACACAGAGCAAGCATTTGTTCTAATGATTGGCACTTAAGTTGCAAGTCAAGATTCTCCTTTTCTAGTTGAGCTACTATAAGATTCACATTACGTACAGCAGGTAAATGTAAATAATAATCGTGCAAAGGATCAAGTTGACTTTCAAAATCTATCAAAGGTTCAATGATCGGTTCAGTATGAGGTTCTACTTTTTCATCTAAAGAATTTTGACCTAGAGATTCTGTCTCAAAGAAAACAGTTAGTTCATGTGCTAGGTCTTCACGGAAAATATTATCAGAACATGCAGGTAAAGCAGGTAAAACTGGTTTCACATCAAAAGTTGGTTCATTAAACACCTCATCTATGTTAACAATGCTAGAACTAGGTTTGTTAAACACGTCATTCTCAAGCATTAAAATGTATTTCTCTAGCATGAGTGTAGGAATGTAAACCAATCTACGTGTCGGCACATAATTAGAACGTTGCACATTCTTTTCAGTTTCAACAAGTTCCTTCAAGAAATCAGGATTTGATTTACCCATTTTTGCATTAATTTTCTCATACATTAAGCTAATTTGATGGTATTTTTTAGATTTGCGATTAACAATAATATCATCAAAAACAGCATCAGAAGAATGCACAAAATGCGGTGGTAAACCAGCTTAAAAGTAATTAGAATGATATAATCTTGGAATCTTTTTGGAAGCTCCATCTAAGATCTTAGGATCTTCAAAACCCAACCCCCACTTTTCACCATGAATCGTTTTTGGTCTATTCATGAAAATCATTTGTTTTGAAAGTTCCATATCCGTGATAGCTTTGGATTGCTCTGTTCGATAGAGTTTTTCCTCATATCGAGCAAGTTGAGCTTTCATTAGAACAGACTCTTTTGACAATGAAGAGATTTCAGTGTCTTTTTCAATTATTGCGTTTTCCAAATGAATAATTTTCATGTTTAGCTTTGAAAGTGTGGGTTCATGTTGGTTTTTTAAATCAGAAAGATCTTTTTCTAAGAATTGAACTTTTTCTGCAAGTCGTTCAGATTTTAAACGATAATCAGTTCGTTCGACTTTAATCAGATGAATTGTTTTTTTAAGATCTTCCAACTCAGATTCCGAGGAGCTGAGTTGGACGGTCAACTTTTGCAATTCCGATTGTAATTTGGATGAAGATGGTTTGGTCTCAGAAAGTTTGATTTTATCTTTTAAAACCTTGTTTTCAGATTTTAAGCCTTTGACTTCTTTTGACATTGAGACCAGATTCTTCATCAAGTCATTTTGCATTTTTATAAAATCAGGTGAGATTTCAGTTGATTGTACCTCATCATCGTCAGATGTTGAGTCAGAATTCTCCAATGCTTCCTTAGCTTTGATGAGCTTAGTCACCTTGCAAACATTTGCATGTTCCACCTCTGAGTCTGAATCATCAGTCCAGTTAAACCAAGTATCATCAACCGGTTTCAGCTCTCCCCCAGTTTCCACAATCTTAGCCATCAATATTTTCTTCTTGTAGTAAGCTGCGTCCTTCTTCTTAGGCATCTTGCACTCACGAGAGTAATGACCAGCTTTGCCACAATTGAAACAGATTGAATCTTCCTTCTTGGAATCATCAGCACGTTGTTGTTTGGATTGATCAGCTTTCTTGTAGTACGAGGAAGATGATGAGTGTTTGCGTTGATTACTTGATTTGCCTTTAAACTTGTGTTTGTTCAAGGCGTTTGTGAACATGGCTGCCATCTTGACTAATTCAAGGTGTGAATCATCAACATCAGAAAGATTCAACTCTTCAGAATCAGTTGATTCTTCAACAATCACTTTCTTGGACAAGCTTTTGAAAAATGATTTGCTCTTCTTTTTAGCAATTAGAGCAAGAGGATCACTTGGAGATGACTCTTTCCTTCCTTCTTGAAGTTTAGACACCTCAGGTTGGTAATGCATAAGAACTCCAACAAGCTCATGAATACTCAACTTGTCAATCTCTTTGGTAGATCGAACAATGGTTCCATAAGGAAGCCAATCATCATTGAGCTTTTTGAGGAATTTCATGTTGACTTCAGCATGTACTTTTACAATCTTACACCTTTTCAACTCATCGAGAACACCATTGAAACGACGGTAGGTGTCCTTGAGTAGTTCTTCTGGTTCCTGCTTGAAATATTCATACAATCCCAGAGCCTTATTTAATTTAGTAGCGTTTGACATGTCATAACCTTCTTGTTGTCGTTTGATCTCATCCCATATATCTTTTGCAGTAATATTGCTATCAACATTTTCGAATAGCTCATATGGGATAGCTTGCATGACAATATTCTTAGCCTCTATGTCACCCTGAGCTCTTTCTCGTTTATCACCAGAAAGTTCATAGACTAGAATTGGCATACCAGTATCCGGATGAAAATCAACAACTGGACCATCTCTCAGAGAAGCCCAAATATGTTTAGCTTTCTCACCCTTATAGTCTATGTACTGAGTAATACAATGAATCCACTGAGTGTACTTGCCATCAAACAACACTGGAGGTCGGGAATCTGATCTAATGATAAGAGTATCTTGTGTAGACATCTTAATTTGAGGTAGATTCGGTATAGATTCGGTATTAAACACAATCTATGATCAGGGTTCAGTATAAAATCTAACAAGAATGTCAGATTCGGTACAGTAGCAGATTCGGTAAGTGGTTCGGTACTGTAGCAGATTCGGTAACAATTCGGTATACCAGATTCTGTATCAGAAACTGATAAGAATCACAAGTAACACACCCAAATTTGGTATGGATTCGGTAACCACACAACTTGAAGCTTCAGTACACTTAAAACCAAAGAATTAAGTGAAACCGAGATTCTGATTCGGTAATTGACTCGGTAGTCAAATTCTGTAAAATAATATGTGTAAACTCAATCCAATTCCCTTGAATTAGATTCGATAACCTTGCTGCACAAGAAAACAAGTTAGTAACAAACAGAATATCAATGATACCGAAGATTCAGGATACCGAATGTCAACTGTAGCAGTTGACAATACCGAGTCTAAGTCTAAAACTTAGAAATATAACAGAATCCTTTCTCAAATCACACCAATTAGCTACGTATGATCAAACCGAATGTGATAGAGTCACAATCACACCACAATCTGCAACACTTAAGATGAATTTCCAGTAATGAAGCAGATTCGGTATGACAGTTACGATACCGAATGATGATCAAATCTTCAAAACTTGAAGAATTTGAGAAATTGAACAGACAGAAATGTGATTTAACACCTCACGAACACAACTGAATATTTAAATCTTCACAAAACACCAGAATCAAACTTGAATTAAGCAATACCGAGAGTTTTAGCCACAAACTCTAAAAATCAACTTGATTCTCCATAATTGAAGTTAAAAAGCTGTAATGATGATCGAAACTCTTTCTAATAGACTTAATACACCTTCGCTGAACTTATCACAAGAATCTGAACGTCAGATTATCAAATTTGATAATACCGAATCTGATTCATTTTACCGAGAGTATTCAGATTCTGTAATCTACAATCTCTGGATCGATATAGTGATGTAGAATTACTTCCTGGAAGCTCTGATACCAAATGATAGGTCAGATCATGTTAAGATTGAGAGAAAAGATAAGATAGAGTGAGATTCGGTATATAGGAAGAAGACTCGGTATGAGAGAGAATCGGTAAAATTACATTCCACAGCTTCTAGAACTCGGTTACAATGCAATGACTATCTAATTAGGACTACTTAGGTTCCTTATATAGCCCTCTTCTAAGGAACCTTCATTTAAAGCTTAATTCACATTAACACTAGACAACTTCGGGGTCCTAACAGATATCGACCCAAGCTGATTTGTATCAAACGTTCTCATTCTTCAAAAAAAAAAAAAAAATACAAGTGGTGTTAATTTGTTTAAAGTTGTCTGCAATAGAAACTTTTAAACCGTCCCACTTGACATTAATCATGGTTTATAGTTTAAAGAATTTCATCAAGGGTGGTAGTAATAATTCGAGTGGGATTTAGAATCCAAGAGGATACACTTTATACTTTATATCATTATCATTCTTTATATATATATATATATATATATATATATATATATATATATATATATATATATATATATATATATCACCTTTGTTTGTATGTTAACACCATTCGGTTGAACTAAAATCGAAACACAGATACATTGAGTAGCAGCAACAGTTAACTGAGATTATTAATTGTTATGGGTTTTGTTCAACTCCAATAAAAAACGAAAGCGTAGCAGCGGTTTACAAGGTGGTTAGCTGGGTTAATAGCAGTGAAGACGAGCTACAAATTTGGAGAGAGAAGAAAGAGAGAGTGGAGATCGAATGATAATGGTTATGGGTTGGTGGTCTACGGTGGTATGGTGAAAATAGCCAATGGTGATGATTGTAGGTGGTTCTCGAGTAGGAATCAACAAAAGAAATTTTAAGATGTTCGGTTCTAGTTGCAACAGAAAGATTAGTGAACTATGGTGGTGATTGGTAGTTTATGGGTCATGAAAAGAAAATAAAGAGAGAAAAAGGATGAAAGAAGGTTATGTTTGTTATGATGGTGTTGTTGTTGTTCTGAATCAAAATAGAAAACGATTGTTGTAAGTGTTAATGGTTTGCTGTGGTGGTTCAAGAAACAGAGAACAATAAAATTCAAGCAGGTTATGGTGGGTTGAGATGATTCAAACAGAAGAAAGAAAAAGAGCAAGGAAAATAAAGAAGATGTGATGGTGAATGTAAATCTATAACTCTCTTTATTTTTGTTTTCTTTACGCATTGTAGTGATTGATATGTATAATGAGAATGAATATATGTTTTAACAGATATTTATGATCATAATTGATTTGAATTGATTCGTGAAGTTGACATGTAATAGAACACACAGGGTTCTTTAAACAAGAAGAAGAACACAAGAAGAATAAGTTAGATTATGACAGGTAACAATTTCGTACATTTTTCTATTACTGATTTCTATTCGAATTTGTTTTATATCTGATTTGAGATCGACATGTTATTCTTATCGGACAAGAAGGACAGATAAATAAGAAATAAAAAATATTGATGTTGATGCCCAATTGATTTCAATTCTTTATCTGATTAATATCTAATAATCTTTGTATTTTACTGAATTAATATATCTGATTTTGATTCTATCAGATTTTGTTTATAAAGAAATTGAAATCGACAGAGAATCTTCAACATAAGAAGAGTACATAAAGTGAAAGAATTGAAAGTGATGGGAAATAGATTGGTGGATGGTATCAATGGAATCGAGAATTCAAGGGAGTTCATCAATAATAAAAGAATCATCGTTATGGGTGTCGACAGATAGAATCAATCCAGGAAGAAAAAGATAAAAAAAGAAAGGAACTCCTAACTGAATTTGGAATTGTTGAATCTGATTTGTACGAATTGAATGTGATGTTTAAATATGTAGTAGATAGAAAACAAAAATCAAACACAGTTTGATTGTGATGCAAAACAGAAATTGGATCTTATGATTAAATACGTATTTATCTATTTTTGTATATGTGTTTATATATAAATCTGTATTATGTATATGTATATGTATTTATATATATTTTTATTTATATATCTAGTTTATATATATATATATCTAGTTTATATATATATATATATATATATATATATATATATATATATATATATATATATATATATATATATATATATATATATATATATATATATATATATATATATATATATATATAATTTTCATGTTGTTATTTAACAATTATAAATATATTAATACTACTAATAATTAATAATACTAATATTAATACCAATAATGAGAGTAATACTAATAATATTGATGTATCAATTTATGCTTATTAAATCTCATTTTTTTTTATATATTATGTATTAAATTAATGGTATTAATAATAATACTGATATTAATGTTAATAATGAAAGTAATATTCATTAATATAATAACTACATTTTAACTTGTATATACATTTAATATTTTAACATTTCCTATTATTAATTTAGTAATATTCATATAACATATTCGAATATTTCATACAATATACATAGTGTATTAATTGTGTACAAAATCATATATATATATATATATATATATATATATATATATATATATATATATATACATAGATCCATTTTAATAACAGCTTAATTGTTTTTGTATCGTAGTTTACCTATTTGATGCTAATATTTATATTATATTTTATTATTTCTAAATATTATATATACTTACATTTATATATATATATATACATCAAATATTTCAATTATATTTTATTATTTCTAAATATTATATATACTTACATTTATATATATATATATATATATATATATATATATATATATATATATATATATATATATATATATATATATATATATATTTACATATATATTTATCTACACACCATTGTTCGTGAATCGTCGGGCACGGTCAGAAGGTAATTGGTTATATGAACATAGTTTCCAAAACTTTTAAGACTCCACAATACAGACTTTTGCTTATCGTGTCGAAATCATATAAAGATAAAGTTTAAATTTGGTCGGAAATTTCTGGGTCGTCACAATATAAATTCACAATTAATATATTACATTCTTCGAATCTGATTCAGCAATCATCAACTATACTCACTACTTTCACAACGATATACATTCTTTCATAAAAATCCGAAACAATCATTTTCATCCAAATTCGATTACATATTCTGATTTTGATAGATCAAAATCTAAGTCAATATTTAACAGGAGACATCACTCTTAAATCCCTACATCTTTCAAAGTTATACTTTGACTTCAAAACTGCGATAGCACATCACTTCTATTCATAAAACCCAGAAAAGTATTTGTATCATTCAAAATTCTAGAACATCATAGGTATATGGATGATTACTATCTGCATTCAAACCCTTCATGATTCTTGAAAACACCTCAATTAAGAAACAATCGAGAGGATGATCCAACCACACGTTACCTACAAAAAGAAAGACTTATGCATATAGTCATACATCTGGAAAACTCCCGGAACCTAAGTAGAAGTTTAAAACGCATCTGGATTAGATCTTTTGGCATTTATTACCAAAAATAACTTTCAATCCTTTTTCAAAGTAACCAGTTTTGTCACAGCTCCAGCAAGTCAACTTCGACTTTTCAGTCGGACTAGCCTTATTATAACCTTGATATGTACGTTGCCCTTTCGCCATCGTTACCGGGTAACCTTTTATATTCCACCACATTATCAGCAGATGTACCAGCAACTTCGGCCTTAGTCTCTCTGAAAAATATCTATATTATTCATGAAACCCCATCATGTACCCATCTACATCCTGTAACAATAATTTCCATACCAACTACCAGGGAATCATCAATCATCAATCTCGAATTTTGCAGCGTTTTCACCTCAACAATTATATATATACATATAACGTGTCACTCCTGGAAATTTTGACTTTCAATTCTAAAATTCTGAATAGCACCCAGTCTACGAATCAATTCCCTGAATTTTGAAAAAAAAAAAAACTGAATGAAACAGCAGAAACTGTAAACAACCGTAACAGTCAAAAGTTTGATGATAAAGAATGGTGTGTCGGCAAAGCTCAGAAAAAGAGAAGGTTTGGAATTGGAAAACGGATTGAGCAAACCATGAAGGAGGCTGTGGACAAATAACAAAGACTAAATCTGCCTTCAAAGAATCCAAATGATTCAGTGTCTGCTGAAGTCTTTAGCGAATACCTTGTATGAAGACCCGTCTTAATCCATCCGGACGAAATCCATATCGATTATAAACGATTCACAACAGTTGATTACATCGCGAGGTACTGAACCTCTATATGATACATTTTACAAACATTGCATTCGTTTTTGAAAATACAATCTTTCATTACATCGAAAGTTGACGGCATTCATACCATTTCATAATATATCTAACTATAATTGACTTAATAATAATTCTGATGAACTTGACGACTCGAATGCAACGTCTTTTGAAATATGACATGAATGACTCCAAGTAATATCTCTAAATTGAGCAAATGCACAACGGAAGATTTCTTTCGTACCTGAGAATAATCATGCTTTCAAGTGTCAACCAAAAGGTTGGTGAGTTCATTAGTTTAACATAAATAATCATTTCATAATTTTAATAGACCACAAGATTTCATATTTCCATTTCTCATAAACATACGTCCCATGCATAGAGACAAAAATATCATTCATATGGATTGAACACCTGGTAATTGACATTCACAATATGCATATAAGAATATCCCCATCATTCCGGGATCCTCCTTCGGACATGATATAAATTTCGAAGTACTAAAGCATCCGGTACTTTGGATGGGGCTTGTTGGGCCCGATAGATCTATCTTTAGAGTTCGCGTCAATTAGGGTGTCTGTTCCCTAATTCTTAGATTACCAGACTTAATAAAAACGGGCATATTCGATTTCGATAATTCAACCATATAATGTAGTTTCGATTATTTGTGTCTATTTCGTAAAACAGTTATAAAAACAGCGCATGTATTCTCAGTCCCAAAAATATATATTGCGAAAGCATTTAAAAAGGGAATAATGAAACTCACGCATATAAATATTGTAAAACAGTTAATAAAGCATTTGCATGTATTCTCAGCCCCAAAAATGTAAAGAGTAAAAGGGGATCAATGAAACTCACCTAATGTATTTTGTAGTAAAAATACATAGAACGACATTGAACAAGTATAGGGTTGGCCTCGGATTCACGAACCTATATCAATTGTATATTTATTAATACAAATAATAGAATCACATAAATTCCTTTATTAGTATATATTATTTATATGTTTTTAGTTATATAGAGTTTATACCAAATTCCATTAATTACCTATATTATATCTTAATTTTTATATTATGTATATTTATTTTGTAAATATATTTAAAATATTTAGTATCCATATATGTAGTTATATTAATATATCTATATATATTATTAGTATTATAGTTAAAATCATTAGTTTGTATATATATTTATATATATATATATATAAAATTAATAGGTTTGATATATAGTTATATGAGATATTAATATGATTATGGTATGGGTAATAAATATATAAAAAAAATGTTTATCTGTTAATAAGGATAGTTTTGATAATACTGATTCTTTTGATAAGAATAATAATATTAATAACTTTATTAATAATGATAATATAATACTAATAATAAGATAATAATGATAATTGTAATACTAATAGTATTTATGTTACTAATAATAATAGTACTTATATCAATATTAATAATATTGATAATTATACTAATAATAATTAATGATGTTACTTAATAACGGTAATAATACTAAAAATGATTAAATGCCAATTTTATGAGAATGATATTAGTTTGTAATATGATAGTAATAATAATACTTAACTTAACAATAATAATAATAATATTTATTTTTTGTATTTATAATCGTAATAATAATAATAAATGTTATCTAATACTTGTGTTAGAAATAATAATAATAATTATAATTATTATATTACTTATACATGTAATAATAATAATAATCTTTATAATATTAACAATAACATTAATACTAATAATAATAATAATAATAATAATAATAATAATAATAATAATAATAATAATAATAATAATAATAATAATAATAATAATAATAATAATAATAATAATAATAATAATAATAATAATAATAATAATAATAATAGAAATAAAATAAGAAGTTTATACCCTTTAAGAAAATTTCTGTAAAAAGAAAGCTGCACACAGGAATCGAACCCGAGACCACTTGCTCACTCGCTAACATACCCAGCCATATGTTCCAATCCGGTTTTTCTGAGTTTATATGATTCTAAATTCTATTATCCTATTTTTCTGTTTTCACTTCTTCACCCTATAACTGAAATAGACCAGAGTTTACCCAAGTCCAAACAACGAATTAACCATCTTAATTTATGAATTGGAATCTAAATAGAATGACCCATTTGTCAGGCTTGAATTAATCAAAGAAGAATTTAAAATAAATAGCAGCGGCAGTAACAGTAATTACGATGAACACCACAACCTCAAACTTGATTTCTGAATTACAGCTTCTTTTAGCTCAATCACAATCGTTTTTAAAATGTATAAATGAAACAAAATGACCACTGATTGATTTGTTTAATTAAAACAACAGATTAGATAAAAAAATTACTGGAACAGACCTCCAGCACAACCTTTGAACTCAAAATCAAATCTCAAGTTTTAGTTTGTTTTAGAATAAACTTATAACATGAAATAGGTAGGAAAACGTTCATATAAACTTTCTCCATTCTCAATTCGACTGAAATCACCACCTAGAACTCGAATTTAATAGAAGAACGATGTTTGACTTTTTACAATCAAAACTTTGACTTCGAAATTAACAATCAATACAAGGAATTGGGGTTTGAGAATTTACAGAAAGCTTGAGTAAGATATTCCTAACAAAATGGCATTTTTACTTTTTGAAATCTGATTTGAATTGGAGATATGACTAAAAAGTTGGAAGAACAGGGGTCGACTTATTTTCTTTTGATTTAATTTCGATTTTTTTTTTCAGTGAAAGGATGTTGTATGAGTAGTTGAATTAATCGATGTAACACTGTGAATGATTGTAGTGATAATTAAATGACAAATGCATCAATCTATCTATCTTTCAATCGACACACAGAATCAAAGAACAAAAGGAAAAGTTAAAAAAAAATAGAATTATATAAAAAGTTTTGTATATTTCTGTAACAGTTTTTTGTATTGAAATCTAATATTGATTCTGCTTTATAATCAAATCAAGGACAAGAAACAAATTGTATACACAGTTTGATAGGAACGTAAAAGTGGATGGAATCCCTTTCTCAATTTATATATAATAAATAATAATAATTATATTAATATTAATAATTATATTAATAATGAGAATATAATAATAATAATATAACACTACTGATTTCCTTATCTATATATTTATATTTGTATTTAACACATAAATATATATATATATATATATATATATATATATATATATATATATATATATATATATATATATATATATATATATATATATATATATATCTATCTTTGTATTTTAGTTATATCAAAGAACATAATATTGTTAATTATATGTAGACATTAATATTTAATGTTAATCTTATTAATGATAATAAAACTAATAATAATAACAGGGTTAATAATGATAATAATATTAATAATACTAATGATAATAGTTGATGTTTATTGTAATTGTGAATATACTAATGATCATATTATTAATGATAATAATCTTTAATTATAATATCAATAATATCAAAAATTATAATAATAATAATAAATATATTAATAATAACAATAATTAATAACAATTAATAGTGATACTATTAATAATAAATAACATTTTAGTTTTAATGATTCTTATAATGATACTTGTAGTTAACATCTTTATTTTTATGATCATAATCTTTTAATTATAATTATAACATTAATAATAGTAATAATATTACAATTTCTGATATCAATATCAATCTTAATATTTATGTTTATGGAAGTATTAATAATAGTATCATAATCATATTTTAAATTATATTTTTATATATTAATAATACAATTCATTAGTTATACCCTATATACTAATCATATATATTATATATTGAATATTGAATATTAATATATTTTATATATATATATATATATATATATATATATATATATATATATATATATATATTTATTTATTTATTTACAAGTGAATGTTCGTGAATCGTCGGGATTAGTCAAAGGTCAAGTGTATATATGAACACAGTTCAAAGTTTTTGAGATTCAGTTTGACAGACTTTGCTTATCGTATCGAGGTCATGTAAAGATTAAGTTTAAATTTGGTCGGAAATTCCCGGGTCATCACAGTACCTACCCGTTAAAGAAATTTTGTCCCGAAATTTGAGTGAGGTCGTCATGGCTAACAATAAATATGTTTTTCTTGACGAATATGAGCTGATAAATAGAGTTTTTATCATTACAGAATAATACAGATAAAATAATTCGATTATTCGAAGAGCACGAATGAAACTATCATGAGAGAGGTCCCAACGGCATCGTCCACCTTCGCCCAAAAACTTGCCCAAATTTTTAGCCGTTAGTAAAAAAAAAAATTTCCAACGGCTATCCCAATGGTCACTTTTACACTATAAAAACACCAACCATATACTTCATTTTATACACTCAAACATATATTTCTTTTATATTTTCACCTTTCTCAAAATCAAAATCAAACACTCCCAAACTGCAAAATGTTAACACTTCCCCCAATGATTGTTTCATTCGATGTTCATTACGGAGGTGATTTCCGTAATCAAATGAAGGAATATAAGTGGGGCGACAGTATTTCGTTGGAAGATATCGACATTCGTGATGTTGGTTTACAAGACTTGCTATCATTTCTGAAGGAAAAAGTTCCGTGTGAATTCATGTCTGTGTTCTTTTATAAAGACGATTATGATGCGGATTGTACCGATGATCAATGGTACTTTATAAAAGATACCATTGAAGATCACGGTAAACGCATTTCTTTGTATGCAGTTCTTGAAGATGAAGAGACGTTGGGTTATCGTTACCTCGATGAATCAGCTGAAGCAGCAGTTGAGGCATCAAGAGAAATACCGATGTCTCCAGAGTACCTCACGGATGGTGAAATGACTGGTGAACGCTACTTTGCAGATGAAAATTGACGACGACGAGTAGTTTGATTGTAATCTTATAATTTTTAATTGTCGTGATGTTTTAATTTTAAATTATTGTAATTTCAGTGTTGTTGTCGAGTTTTATATCTTCCTTTATGTTTCGGAGCTCTTCGTCTTTTTAATCTCCTCTCGATCTCTAGTAAAACGAGTAATGGTCTAGAATTTGTAAGTATGGAGTTTCGAATGAATTTAATGTTTTAATCAAGAAAGAACGTAATAGCACGATTTGATTCGTCAAATTACTAGAATCATTGAGAACAGAGCTATCAAGAATATACTTTCTTGATATGTTCAGAAGTTAGTTAGAATGAAAGAGTTATGTAACATGACACATGATGGTGGTATGATCTACTGTGAACCCTCATGTCCCATTAGAACTCAGCATGACTTACTGTAATATAATCACGTTGATCAAGTGTCATTATATTATACTAACTCGTGCATCAGTTCCCAACATTACTTCAATAACATTTATATTTTAAGCTCGAAAGTTTACAGAATATAGAAACTAACAGTTTCTATATGATGTAACATTGATAGCACGAAGAGATAAATGATTTCAGATAGTATTAGTTATAAAAATATATTCAGAAATATCGAGGATATTTATAATGAAAGATACGATAATATCTTTGAATATCTAAGATCAGAGGATGATGGAGACTATTTTCCGCAAGAGTTTAGAGTAATGAGCAAAATATTCGCTAAAGACTTCAGCAGGCATTGAATCATTTAGATTCTTTGAAGTCAAACTTATTCTTTGTGATTTGTCCACGGCTTCTTTCATAGTTTCGCATAATCCGCTTTTCGGTACTAAATTTTCTATTGAATGTTTCCACTATAATGATACACAGGGAGCACGAGGAGGTATATAATTTCGAACGAGAATATTTATGAAAATATCCTCAGAAATATCGAAGATATTGATGATGATATTTTGGAATTTCTAAGTTCGATGGTTGATGGAGAAAGATTTTCCGCAATATTTTAACATGACTTCGGAGCAAGATATTCTCTAAAGATTTCAACGGATCCAGAATTACCTGAATCCTTTGAATATAGGGTTTGGTCCTTGTATTTGTCCTTGGTCTCCTTCATGGGTAGCTCAATCTGTTTTTCAATACCCAATTTTCTATCGAGCGTTCCTAACACTCCTTTCTTTATCATCAAACTTTTGGTTGTTTAGACCATCTACCATTTTTCTATTTCCTCTGCATTTAATGCTATGATATCTTAATCATCGGTTATTAATCCGAGGTGGTTTCAGGAAAAATTGTGTTTTTAGATGATTAAACGCTGATGGTAATATGGTGGAATATGAAAGGTTCCCTGGTAACAATAAAAGAGCACGCGTATATATCAACGTTATAATAAGGTTGTTTCGTACGAAAAGTCAAAGTTGTCTTGCTGGAGCTGTGACAAAACTGGCTATCTCGAATAGCAGATGTAAAGTTATTTTTGGTAATAATAACGCTAAATGAATTAGCATAGCTACGTGTTAAACGTTTACTCAGGTTCCGAGTGTTTTCAGGTGTATAACTATATGCATAAATCTTTTCTTCCGTAAATGAAGTGCGGTTGGTTCATGTAACGACCCGTCAAAATCGCTATTGACGCGGCACGTTAATCATTGATTCCACAGTGAGGTTTTGACCTCTATATGATACGTTTTGATAAAATATTGCATTCATTAAAATAATGACTTTCTAAACATAGAAAGTTATAAACATGTGGGCGAGTGCTTAGGTATAAGCAAAATCCCGAAATACATAAGTCTTTAATTTACAGGTTGACATCACAGTCCAATTATTTATTACACAATGCAGCTTTATTTTGAATGTAATAAACTTTGTACAAAGCATGAGAGACTCCATGCAGGCAACAAGCACATCACAGCGGAAGCATTCTAAGGACCTGAGAATAAAACATGCTAAAAAGTCAACACGAATGTTGGTGAGTTATAGGTTTAATTGCTCGAGTCATAAACATATATAAAGATAGACCACAAGATTTCTTCAAAAATTTATCAATAGATTCTACGTAACAGAGCACCCTGGTAACTAAACTTAACGCTATAGTGATAATTACCCCATTCGTTTTAATACACGCAAACCAACGTGTCTTAAACTCAAATAACATACGTCCGTTAAAAGGCTAGCGCTCTAGCTCGGACGGGGATGTCAAGCCCTATGGATCCATATACAATTATTCGCGCCCACCAGTCCATATCCTATGTACTGGCAGCTACTAGTTACCAAAGCTAAGGGATTTTCGGTTTAACTCAGTGTAGAATTTAGTATGTACTTGTGTCTTATCGCGTTTAAAATAAATTGCATGTATTCTCAGCCCAAAAATATTTAAAGTATTTAAAATGGGAGACTATAAACTCACTGTTCAATATTGAGACTCAATATTGTAGGCAAATTGCGTAGACGTAATGATGGTACACGACTGTATGGTTGGCCCTGGATTCAAGAACAATACCCCGAACAATACCCAATACTTCCTTAGCTTAAAGCGGTTTGAAACCCGAATTAAAAACACCCTTGTATATACCTTATTATTATTAAACTTAAATTTAAAATTATAATTATAATATAAATATAAATATTGATTAAAGAAAAAAAATGTAAATATTACGTCGAGTAAACTGGCCTTTTCTAGGCATGTTTCCTGATTTTGGTCCCCATGCGATCGCATGGGTTTTCAGTGCTTTTGCCATGCGATCGCATGGCCGCCTGAACCCCTTTTGTTTGCTAGTTTGTTGACATCAAATAGTGTTTACTGTAGCCCATGCGATCGCATAGATTTTCAGTGTTTTTGCCATGCGATCGCATGGCCGTCTTTTCCGTTTTTGTTTGCTAGTTCGTCGACATCAAATAGTGTTTACTGTAGCACTGTAGCAAAATACGGTTTCACTGTAGCAAATAGTGTTTTACTGTAGCAAAGTAATTTTTACTGTAGCAAATAATTTTTACTGTAGAATTGGTTTAAATAAGTCAAAAATTTTCGGGTCATCACAGTACCTCCCCGTTAAAGAAAATTCTGTCCCGAAATTTTGAGTAGTACCTGTTTCATGAGCGATATCAGTGAACAAATGTGGATACTTTTGCTTCATTTGATCTTCACGTTCCCAAGTAAACTCGGGTCCTCGTCTTGCGTTCCAACGAACCCTAACTATCGGTATTTTGCTTTGTTTTAATTGTTTGACCTCACGGTCCATGATTTCAACAGGTTCTTCGACAAAATGGAGTTTATCATTAATTCGTATTTCGTCAAGAGGAATTACGACATCCTCTTCAGCTAAACATTTCTTCAAATTTGACACGTGAAATGTGTCGTGAACACTACTAAGTTCTTGCGGTAGCTTTAATCGATAAGCAACTGCTCCAATTCTTTCGGTGATTTCAAAGGGTCCTACGTACCTAGGACTTAACTTTCCTCGTTTACCAAATCGTACAACGCCTTTCCAGGGTGACACTTTCAACATGACTTTGTCGCCTACTTGAAATTCTAGCGGTTTTCTTCTTACATAAGCATAACTCTTTTGGCGACTCATGGCCGTTTTCAATCGCTGTTGTATTTGAATGATCTTTTCGGTGGTTTCGTGAATAATTTCTGGTCCAGTAAGTTATCTTTCTCCTACTTCACTCCAACAGATAGGAGATCTGCACTTTCTACTGTAAAGTGCTTCAAATGGCGCTGCGTTGATGCTCGTATGATAGCTGTTATTGTATGAAAATTCTGCCAACGGTAAGTGTCGATCCCAACTGGTTCCAAAGTCAATCACGCATGCCCGTAACATGTCTTCCAATGTTTGTATTGTTCTTTCACTTTGACCATCTGTCTGTGGGTGATAAGCGGTGCTCATATCTAATCGAGTTCCCAATGCTTTTTGTAATGACTGCCAGAAACATGATGTGAATCGGGTGTCGCGATCAGATATGATGGAGATAGGTACACCATGCCTGGAAACTACTTCCTTCAAATATAGGCGTGCTAATTTCTCCATACTGTCTGTCTCCTTTATTGGTAGAAAGTGAGCTGATTTAGTTAGACGATCAACTATCACCCAAATAGTATCATGACTACTTGTAGTCCTTGGCAATTTCGTAATGAAATCCATGGTTATTCTTTCCCATTTCCACTGCGGAATTTCTGGTTGTTGCAGTAATCCTGACGGCTTTTGGTGCTCAGCTTTGACCTTTGCACACGTCAAACATTTGCTTACATAAGTAGCAATTTCTGTCTTCATATTAGGCCACCAATAAAACTTCTTGAGATCGTGGTACATTTTCCCATTTCCTGGGTGAATTGAGTACCTCGTTTTGTGTGCTTCATCCAGTACTAGTTGCCTTAGATTACCATGTTTTGGTACCCATATCCTATCAGCAAAATACAGGGTTCCATCGGCTTTTACTTCAAGCTGTTTTTCTAACCCTCTGCTCATTTCGCCTTTTTAATTTTCTTCTTTTAAAGCCTCTAACTGTGCTGCTTGAATTTGCTTTGTGAGATCAGTACGAATTGTAATATTCAAAGCTCGGACCCTAAGAGGTTTTACTCTTTCTTTTCGACTTAGGGCATCAGCTACAACATTAGCCTTTCCGGGGTGGTAACGGATTTCACAATCGTAATCGTTTAACAACTCTACCCAGCGACGTTGCCTCATATTGAGTTGTTTTTGATCAAAAATATGCCGAAGACTCTTATGGTCAGTGTACACTGTACACTTGGTGCCATATAGGTAGTGTCTCCATATTTTGAGTGCAAAAACTACTGCTCCAAGTTCCAAATCGTGCGTCGTATAGTTCTTTTCATGAATTTTTAGTTGTCGTGAGGCATATGCGATAACTTTTGTGCGTTGCGTTAATACACATCCTAAACCTTGGCGCGAAGCGTCACAATAGATCACGAAATCATCATTTCCTTCCGGTAATGACAAAATGGGTGCAGACGTTAACTTCTTCTTTAATAACTGGAATGAGGATTCCTGTTCCGTGGACCAATCATACTTCTTTCCCTTTTGAGTCAATGCAGTTAAGGGTTTGGCGATTCTAGAGAAATCTTGAATGAATCTTCGGTAGTAACCAGCAAGACCTAAGAATTGGCAAATTTGTGTTGGAGTCTTCGGGGTTTCCCATTTACTAATGGCTTCGATCTTGGCGGGGTCAACTTTAATTCCATGTTTACTGACAACATGGCCCAAAAATTGTACTTCTTGAAACCAGAAATCACACTTCGAAAATTTTGCGTACAATTCTTCTTTCTTGAGTATCTCCAGTACCAGTCTTAAGTGTTGCTCATGTTCTTCCTTGTTCTTCGAGTAAATCAATATGTCGTCGATAAAAACAATGACAAATTTGTCTAAATACGGTCTACAGATGCGATTCATTAGATCCATGAATACTGCTGGAGCATTAGTTAATCCAAAAGGTATGACTAGAAACTCATAGTGACCGTAACGGGTTCTGAACGCGGTTTTAGGAACATCTTCTTCCTTCACTCTCAGCTGATGATATCCGGAACGTAGATCAATCTTAGAATAAACACTTGATCCTTGCAATTGATCAAACAAATCATCAATCCTCGGTAATGGGTACCGATTCTTGATCGTTAATTTGTTTAATTCTCGGTAATCTATGCACATTCTCATAGATCCATCCTTCTTCTTGACGAACAGAATAGGAGCACCCCAAGGTGAAAAACTGGGACGAATAAATCCACGATCTGATAATTCTTGCAACTGGTCTTGTAATTCTTGCATTTCTGAAGGTGCAAGTCTATATGGGGATCGGGCTACAGGTGCGGCTCCTGGTATGAGATCAATCTGGAATTCTACACATCTGTGTGGAGGTAGCCCCGGTAATTCTTCTGGAAATACTCCAGGATATTCTCTTACAATCGACATGTCATCAATGCTTCTTTCTTCAGTATCGATCTTCTTTACGTGTGCCAGAATAGCATAACAACCTTTTCTTATAAGTTTCTGAGCCTTCATACAGCTGATAAGGTTCATCTTCGAGTTGCTCTTCTCCCCATAAATCATTAATGACGTTTCATCCTTTCGAGGGATGCGGATCGCTTTCTCAGCGCAAACAACTTCCGCTCTTGTTTTGGACATCCAGTCCATGCCAACGATTACGTCAAAACTTCCTAATTCTACGGGTATCAAATCGATTTTGAAGGTTTCACCAGCGAGATTTATTTCACAACCATGGCAAATTTTATCGGCTTTTATCAGTTTACCAATAGCTAATTCAATAGTACATTTATCGTCTAGAGGCAATGATGCACATTTTAGTTTAGAACTAAAGTCTTTACACATATAACTTCTATCAGCACCCGTATCAAACATAATAGAAGCTAGTTGATTATTAACGGTAAACGTACCCGTGACAAGATTAGGATCCTCACGTGCTTCACTGGTACTAACATTAAATGCCCTTCCACGTGTGGGTTATTTGTTCTTCTCCTTATCAGGGCATTGATTTATAAAGTGACCAGACTTCCCGCATCCAAAACATTTCTTGACATCGGTCGGTTTTGTCTTTATTTCAGAAACGGTGGCATAACAATCTTTCGCCACATGTCCTTTCTTGTTGCACTTATCACAGACCACTTGGCAATAACCTGCATGATGTGTGTAACATCTTTTGCAGAACGGATGGGGTCCCTTATAGTTTGGACTTGCAGTTGCCCCATCTTGTTTACCTTTAAAAGTTTCTTGTTTCTTCAATTGAGTACTTTTTCCCTTATAGTCTTCCCATTTCCTCTTTCCTTCAGTTGTCTTGACTTCGGTAATTGGTGCCTTAATCGAACTCTCTGTGATCTGGTCCATGAGTTGGTGTGCCATTGTCATGGCTTCCTGCATCGTATTCGGTTTGGACGATGTAACATTTCCTTTGATATTGATCGATAAACCGTCAATATACATTTCTATCTTTCGTTTCTCGTTTGACACCAATTCGGGACACAACAAGGTTAGTTCCATGAAACGCTTTTCATAGTTATTGAGATTCGCACCGATAACCTTCAGATTACGTAACTCAGATTCCATTTTTCTGATCTCGTTTCGAGGACAGTACTCCTCGATTAGCATCTTTTTCAGTTCTTCCCAAGAGATATCATATGCCGTATCTATTCCTTCTGCTTTAGCATAATTGTTCCACCAAGTAAGTTCACCATCTTGCAACGTGCATGAAGCATACTTTGACTTGTCTCCGTTTGCACAATTACTGATTTTGAAAACGGACTCCATCTTTTCAAACCATCGGGTTAGACCGACTGGTCCCTTGGTTCCACTAAACGTCTGTGGTTTGCATCCTTGAAAATTTTTGTATGAGCATCCATTTCGTGAGTTTGTGTTTACGGCTGCTGCTTTGGCTGCTGCTTCGGCTGTTGCTTTTGCTGCCTCGGCTGCAGCAATTCTTTCATTCACACGTTTCTCGACTAGTTGCTCAAACTCAGCATCCGCCATTTGAGACATGTTTCTTCAATAAACACAACAGATATAATTTAATCATATAGAATATTATAGGTAAAATGAGTTGTCAATAATTAATCGTAGCATATTAATAATATGAACCGATTATTATAAAAGCCTTTTCTTCTTATTAGCATTTTATAATTATTTCTAGGGTATTACCTACCCGTTAAGTTCATACATAATAGCTAGTACAAGGAATTAACTACTAAAATCCTAATAATATTCCTCTATGAAAAATTATAGCGAGTTATTACATTATTATGTAATAATAATAATAAGAAGAAGTAGTAATAATACAAATAATCATTCCATGCATTTATTATTAATAAACCAAAATAATACAATACCATACAATACTGATATTTTATATATGCATATTTTACATAACAAGATAGAGTAGCACACATAAGTAATAAAATAGCGCATGGAAGATTTATGGTTGCGAGGTCGTTTATTCAGAACTATCAGAAACTTCTTCCCATTTGGTTCTCTCTGCCAATTGTTTGTGTGCACATGGTCCGACAGACATTCTGGCAGTGTATTTTATTTTTGGTTGGGGTTTTGAGGTACCCATTGCCTCAGTGGGTTTAATACAATAAGGGTGGTTACGGATCGAATGGTCCTGTTCCTTTTTAATAATTAAGGACTTTTTATTATTGTGGTTATTTTTATTATCTATAGCAAGTTGGAATTTCTCCTTAGTGATCTCTTTTATTTCATTAGCGAAATCCTCCTCCTTACTGATCTCGTCTGATAACGAACTGTCTGAGTCATGTGTAGGAGAATATGATGACGAACTGCGAGAATATGTACCGGTGGTCATGAACCGAAATCTGCCAGGCGTAATCGGCACAACCCGCCCGTCGGCGGTATATCTGGACCAATGTCCATATTTGTTTAGAAATGGACGATCCTCGTTTACTCCAGGGATCATGGGTCCATGCCAACGATATTGTGGCTCCGGAAAACTAGAGTTAGGTGGAGCTGGAACCTCCTCTGGGTTTACCTGGAGTTGAGATTCCCCGGCTAACACAATTTCTTCTTTAATAGGTATTGGAACGCCTTTTTCAGTTGTGGATAGAATAGATTCAGTGTCCGATTCCGAGTCGTACAAAATGATAGGATTAGAAGAAGTCATCTATCACATAATTGAAACAACAATTACGTTAGCATATAAATATATCACATATAATGTTTTTGACCAAATAATAAGCAAAAATCAGTAAAAACAGATATGGTCATAGTCCAGACTCACTAATACATCCTAACAATTACCAGTTAAACACACTAATGTAATTTCTGGTTCCCTATGACCTCAAGCTCAGATACCAACTGTAACGACCCGTCAAAATCGCTATTGACGCGGCACGTTAATCATTGATTCCACAGTGAGGTTTTGACCTCTATATGATACGTTTTGATAAAATATTGCATTCATTAAAATAAGTGACTTTCTAAACATAGAAAGTTATAAACATGTGGGCGAGTGCTTAGGTATAAGCAAAACCCCGAAATACATAAGTCTTTAATTTACAGGTTGACATCACAGTCTAATTATTTATTACACAACGCAGTTTTATTTTGAATGCAATAAACTTTGTACAAAGCATGAGAGACTCCATGCAGGCAACAAGCACATCACAGCGGAAGCATTCTAAGGACCTGAGAATAAAACATGCTAAAAAATCAACACGAATGTTGGTGAGTTATAGGTTTAATTGCTCGAGTCATAAACATATATAAAGATAGACCACAAGATTTCATCAAAAGTTTATCAATAGATTCTACGTAACAGAGCACCCTGGTAACTAAACTTAACGCTATAGTGATAATTAACCCATTCGTTTTAATACACGCAAACCAACGTGTCTTAAACTCAAATAACATACGTCCGTTAAAAAGCTAGCGCTCTAGCTCGGACGGGGATGTCAAGCCCTATGGATCCATATACAATTATTCGCGCCCACCAGTCCATATCCTATGTACTAGTAGCTACTAGTTACCAAAGCTAAGGGATTTTTGGTTTAACTCAGTGTAGAATTTAGTATGTACTTGTGTCTTATCGCGATTAAAATAAATTGCATGTATTCTCAGCCCAAAAATATTTAAAGTATTTAAAAAGGGAGACTATAAACTCACTGTTCAATATTGAGACTCAATATTGTAGGAAAATTGCATAGACGTAATGATGGTAGACGACTGTATGGTTGGCCTTGGATTCAAGAACAATACCCCGAACAATACCCAATACTTCCTTAGCTTAAAGCGGTTTGAAACCCGAATTAAAAACACCCTTGTATATACCTTATTATTATTAAACTTAAATTTAAAATTATAATTATAATATAAATATAAATATTGATTAAAGAAAAAAAAATTTAAATATTACGTCGAGTAAACTGGCCTTTTATAGGCATGTTTCCTGATTTTGGTCCCCATGTGATCGCATGGGTTTTCAGTGCTTTTGCCATGCGATCGCATGGCCGCCTGAACCCCTTTTGTTTGCTAGTTTGTCGACATCAAATAGTGTTTACTGTAGCCCATGCGATCGCATGGATTTTCAGTGTTTTTGCCATGCGATCGCATGGCCGTCTTTTCCGTTTTTGTTTGCTAGTTCGTCGACATCAAATAGTGTTTACTGTAGCAAATAGTGTTTATTGTAGCAAATAGTGTACTGTAGCAAATCACTGTAGCACTGTATCAAAATACTGTTTCACTGTAGCAAATAGTGTTTTACTGTAGCAAAGTAATTTTTACTGTAGCAAATAGGGTTTTACTGTAGGAAAGTCGTTTTTACTTGTACATATATATATACATACATATAATTGTTCATGAATTGTCGAGAGTAGTCAAAGGTAATTGTATATATGAAACAGTTCTAAAATTTTGAGACTCAATCTAACAGACTTTGTTTAACGTGTTAAAATAATAAATCGTATAGAGAATTGGTTTAAATAAGTCAAAAATTTTCGGGTCATCACAGTTCATCCTCTCGATCGAGGTGTTTTCAAGAATCATGAAAGGTTTGAACGCAGAATGTAATCGTGAAGATACAATTGATGTTTAAGACGAAATCAAGTGGCAACTTGAAGAATTGTTTAGTTTGATATGTTATAATCAATATTTTAATTCATTTTAATTGTCCAATGTTATTAGTCCACAGTCGATAGTCCATAGTTGACAGTGCAATCATTCATATATAGTTTAATATATAATATTCGAATTAATTAATACATGTCGTGACCCGTATACATCTCAGACTCGATCACAACTCAAACTATATATATTATTGTAGAATCAACCTCAACCCTGTATAGAGAACTCGATCATTACTGCATATAGAGTGTCTATGGTGATTCCAAATAATATATATAGATGCGTTGATATGATATGTCAAAACCTTGTATACGTGTCCCGATATTTAAAGTGCGTAAAATAAATAACAGAAAACTAAATAACGATAAATAAAGTGCGTAAAGTAAATAACAGAAATTTAATGACGATAAATAAAATTGCGAGAATGTAATTTGCGATAAAATAAATTGCGATAAACAAAATGTAATCAGTTAGCTAGGAACAGTTAGCTAGGATTTCGTTAGCGTGGATTCTAAACAAAATTTCTCATAGTTAATTTGTTTGTTTCTAACAAATTTTATTTTGTCCAATGTTTTCTTCATTATGCCACTTGTCAGATTTCTGATAGGTCAAAATCTAAATATGAAATTGAATGAAAATAGTTATTCTGTGATGAAGGGATTCGTATAGCTGTGGTTGCAAGTAAGATAGTAAATGACTGTTGAATCAGATTCGAAAAACGTACAATGTAACTTATTAATGTGAAATTTAAATATTCCTCGGGTATTACCTATCCGTTAAAATATTTTCACCATTAACAATTTGTACAAGAGAATTTTTAATTACAATCTTTATGAAAACATATATACATATATATTTTCTTCAGATGTATTCATGGATTTAATGAGTTAATATGATATTAAACTCATTTGCTTTTCGGTTGGAACTAGAATAAATAATCTCTAAAACTTTAGATATTACATATTCGTCATGTCGAACGATGATAAATGAGGTAGAACGATATGTAGAACGAAGATCATACTCAAAATACAGATGATGATATTGAAGCATGGATTATTGATGGTACTGGTGCTGTTATTGATGGTACTGTTGGTGCCGGTGATGTTGCTAAAGCTGGTACATTTTGCACCATATTCTCCGAATTGATTATTCGAGCGCGAAGTTCGTTGACTTATTACTTCAGGATGATTGTCGGTCGGAACAAGCGGATGAATAAGGTTCAGAATTGTGGATAGAATATAATCTTGTCGAGTTACCCTGGAATTGAGACTAAAAATGGTGTCTCGAACAGGTTCGCCGGTAAACGCTTCAGGTTCATTGTCAAGAGGTGAATTCGGTTGGTGGAAGGGATTGCCTTCTGCACGTTTCCATTAATTAAGTCGACTACAAACCCATCAGATGAATTGATAATGGCTAATTGGTTGATTCATGCCGATGACGTTGTTTTCGGAGCTTAGGTGAACATCTATGTCGGAATAGCTGTCGGAATAACTATCGGAATAGCTATCGGAATCTGAGGGACTCGAACTGGTTGCAGAATTCATCTCGTACGATCAGATGGAGGATTTTTGATAAGAAATAGACTATAGGATGTAGATTAGTACCCTGCAATACATAATTTACATATGCATATATAATACTAAAATCCCATAAGTTACGGAGGAATCTACAGAAGTTGTCAGGCAAAGTTACAGTAATAGATACGCTAAGATATAAAGTAGCAGATACGCTAAGATATGAATTTTGTCTATACACTATTCATGCAGTCAATGTAGTAAAATGTGTCTAGACTAAGAATGATAAGCAAGTGATTCCCTAAGACTTTTGACATGCAGATACGGTCGAAGTCCAAACTCACTAATGCATCCTAACGACTTATCAGTTAGACACACTGATGCAGACCTGGTTCGCTAAGACCACCGCTCTGATACCAACTATGAAGACCCGTCCTAATCCATCCGGACGAAATCCATACCGATTATAAACGATTCACAACAGTTGATTACATCGCGAGGTACTGAACTTCTATATGATACATTTTACAAACATTGCATTCGTTTTTGAAAATACAATCTTTCATTACATCAAAAGTTTACGGCATTCATACCATTTCATAATATATCTAACTATAATTGACTTAATAATAATTCTGATGAACTTGACGACTCGAATGCAACGTCTTTTGAAATATGACATGAATGACTCCAAGTAATATCTCTAAATTGAGCAAATGCACAGCGGAAGATTTCTTTCGTACCTGAGAATAATCATGCTTTCAAGTGTCAACCAAAAGGTTGGTGAGTTCATTAGTTTAACATAAATAATCATTTCATAATTTTAATAGACCACAAGATTTCATATTTCCATTTCTCATAAACATACGTCCCATGCATAGAGACAAAAATATCATTCATATGGATTGAACATCTGGTAATCGACATTCACAATATGCATATAAGAATATCCCCATCATTCCGGGATCTTCCTTCGGACATGATATAAATTTCGAAGTACTAAAGCATCCGGTACTTTGGATGGGGCTTGTTGGGCCTGATAGATCTATCTTTAGAGTTCGCGTCAATTAGGGTGTCTGTTCCCTAATTCTTAGATTACCAGACTTAATAAAAAGGGGCATATTCGATTTCGATAATTCAACCATATAATGTAGTTTCGATTACTTGTGTCTATTTCGTAAAACAGTTATAAAAACAGCGCATGTATTCTCAGTCCCAAAAATATATATTGCGAAAGCATTTAAAAAGGGAATAATGAAACTCACGCATATAAATATTGTAAAACAGTTAATAAAGCATTTGCATGTATTCTCATCCCCAAAAATGTAAAGAGTAAAAGGGGATCAATGAAACTCACCTAATGTATTTTGTAGTAAAAATACATAGAACGACATTGAACAAGTATAGGGTTGGCCTCGGATTCACGAACCTATATCAATTGTATATTTATTAATACAAATAATAGAATCACATAAATTCCTTTATTAGTATATATTATTTATATGTTTTTAGTTATATAGAGTTTATACCAAATTCCATTAATTACCTATATTATATCTTAATTTTTATATTATGTATATTTATTTTGTAAATATATTTAAAATATTTAGTATCCATATATGTAGTTATATTAATATATCTATATATATTATTAGTATTATAGTTAAAATCATTAGTTTGTATATATATTTATATATATATATATATAAAATTAATAGGTTTGATATATAGTTATATGAGATATTAATATGATTATGGTATGGGTAATAAATATATAAAAAAAAATGTTTATCTGTTAATAAGGATAGTTTTGATAATACTGATTCTTTTGATAAGAATAATAATATTAATAACTTTATTAATAATGATAATATAATACTAATAATAAGATAATAATGATAATTGTAATACTAATAGTATTTATGTTACTAATAATAATAGTACTTATATCAATATTAATAATATTGATAATTATACTAATAATAATTAATGATGTTACTTAATAACGGTAATAATACTAAAAATGATTAAATGCCAATTTTATGAGAATGATATTAGTTTGTAATATGATAGTAATAATAATACTTAACTTAACAATAATAATAATAATAATATTTATTTTTTGTATTTATAATCGTAATAATAATAATAAATGTTATCTAATACTTGTGTTAGAAATAATAATAATAATTATAATTATTATATTACATATACATGTAATAATAATAATAATCTTTATAATATTAACAATAACATTAATACTAATAATAATAATAATAATAATAATAATAATAATAATAATAATAATAATAATAATAATAATAATAATAATAATAATAATAATAATAATAATAATAATAATAATAATAATAATAATAATAATAATAGAAATAAAATAAGAAGTTTATACCCTTTAAGAAAATTTCTGTAAAAAGAAAGCTGCACACAGGAATCGAACCCGAGACCACTTGCTCACTCGCTAACATACCCAGCCATATGTTCCAATCCGGTTTTTCTGAGTTTATATGATTCTAAATTCTATTATCCTATTTTTCTATTTTCACTTCTTCACCCTATAACTGAAATAGACCAGAGTTTACCCAAGTCCAAACAACGAATTAACCATCTTAATTTATGAATTGGAATCTAAATAGAATGACCCATTTGTCAGGCTTGAATTAATCAAAGAAGAATTTAAAATAAATAGCAGCGGCAGTAACAGTAATTACGATGAACACCACAACCTCAAACTTGATTTCTGAATTACAGCTTCTTTTAGCTCAATCACAATCGTTTTTAAAATGTATAAATGAAACAAAACGGCCACTGATTGATTTGTTTAATTAAAACAACAGATTAGATAAAAAAAATTACTGGAACAGACCTCCAGCACAACCTTTGAACTCAAAATCAAATCTCAAGTTTTAGTTTGTTTTAGAATAAACTTATAACATGAAATAGGTAGGAAAACGTTCATATAAACTTTCTCCATTCTCAATTCGACTGAAATCACCACCTAGAACTCGAATTTAATAGAAGAACGATGTTTGACTTTTTACAATCAAAACTTTGACTCCGAAATTAACAATCAATACAAGGAATTGGGGTTTGAGAATTTACAGAAAGCTTGAGTAAGATATTCCTAACAACATGGCATTTTTACTTTTTGAAATCTGATTTGAATTGGAGATATGACTAAAAAGTTGGAAGAACAGGGGTCAGCTTATTTTCTTTTGTTTTAATTTTGATTTTTTTTCAGTGAAAGGATGTTGTATGAGTAGTTGAATTAATCGATGTAACACTGTGAATGATTGTAGTGATAATTAAATGAAAAATGCATCGATCTATCTATCTTTCAATCGACACACAGAATCAAAGAACAAAAGGAAAAGTTAAAAAAATAGAATTATATAAAAAGTTTTGTATATTTCTGTAACAGCTTTTTGTATTGAAATCTAATATTGATTCTGCTTTATAATCAAATCAAGGACAAGAAACAATTTGTATACACAGTTTGATAGGAACGTAAAAGTGGATGGAATCCCTTTCTCAATTTATATATAATAAATAATAATAATTATATTAATATTAATAATTATATTAATAATGAGAATATAATAATAATAATATAACACTACTGATTTCCTTATCTATATATTTATATTTGTATTTAACACACACACACACACACACACACACACACACACATATATATATATATATTTGTATTTTAGTTATATCAAAGAACATAATATTGTTAATTATATGTAGACATTAATATTTAATGTTAATCTTATTAATGATAATAAAACTAATAAGAATAACAGGGTTAATAATGATAATAATATTAATAATACTAATGATAATAGTTGATGTTTATTGTAATTGTGAATATACTAATGATCATATTATTAATGATAATAATCTTTTATTATAATATCAATAATATCAAAAATTATAATAATAATAATAAATATATTAATAATAACAATAATTAATAACAATTAATAGTGATACTATTAATAATAAATAACATTTTATTTTTAATGATCCTTATAATAATACTTGTAGTTAACATCTTTATTTTTATGATCATAATCTTTTAATTATAATTATAACATTAATAATAGTAATAATATTACAATTTCTGATATCAATATCAATCTTAATATTTATGTTTATGGAAGTATTAATAATAGTATCATAATCATATTTTAAATTATATTTTTATATATTAATAATACAATTCATTAGTTATACCCTATATACTAATCATATATATTATATATTTAATATTTAATATTAATAAAATTTATATATATATACATATATATATTTATTTATTTATTTACAAGTGAATGTTCGTGAATCGTCGGGATTAGTCAAAGGTCAAGTGTATATATGAACACAGTTCAAAGTTTTTGAGATTCAGTTTGACAGACTTTGCTTATCGTATCGAGGTCATGTAAAGATTAAGTTTAAATTTGGTCGGAAATTCCCGGGTCATCACACCTTGCTCCTTACTCTCAACTCTTGCGGACAATATTCTTCATCATCCTCTGATCTTAGATATTCTAAGATATCATCATATCTTTCATTATAAATATTTTCGATGTTTCTGAAGATATCTTCATAACTATTGTTATACGAAATCATTTATTCCTTCGCGTTATCTGTATCACATCATAAAGAAAACTGTTTTAGTTTCTAAATATCTGAAACCTCTGAGTGTAAAGTATGAATGTTTTTGAAGTAATGTTGAGAACTGAAGCATGAGTTAGTGTAACGCCAGGCAAATTTTTTTTTTTAAATCACAGCGGAAGTCTTAATTTAACAAACACCACGTTATTTACAAAAACACGTAATTAAATAATTTATCACAAACATAATAAATAAATATAGTTTTCCTTTTACATTATAACACATCAGAGTACTCCGAGTCAAACACGTCTTCAGCCCAATTCCCAATCCCAACAGTACCTAAACCTGCAGAGGTGTAAATGTGGGGGTTAGCGCACCGCTAAGTGAGTGGAATCTATCTAACAGGATAAGCTTAAGCATCACACAAGCTTTACTCTAAATATCACCACCACATGCTAACCACCACTAGCATACAAATACGACAATATGAGGATCGGAGGCTTGTACGAGCACACGATGAAATGTCCCGTTCTTATTGATTAAAAACGTTCCATATTAATTGATTTCGTTGCGAGGTTTTAACCTCTATATGAGACGTTTTTCAAAGACTGCATTCATTTTAAAACAAACCATAACCTTTATTTCATCAATAAAGGTTTAAAAAGCTTTACGTAGATTATCATATAATCATAATCTAAAATATCCTGTTTACGCACGACCATTACATAATGGTTTACAATACAAATATGTTACAACGAAATAAGTTTCTTGAATGCAGTTTTTACACAATATCATACAAGCATGGACTCCAAATCTCGTCCTTATTTAAGTATGCGACAGCGGAAGCTCTTAATAATCACCTGAGAATAAACATGCTTAAAATGTCAACAAAAATGTTGGTGAGTTATAGGTTTAACCTATATATTATCAAATCATAATAATAGACCACAAGATTTTATATTTCAATACACATCCCATACATAGAGATAAAAATCATTCATATGGTGAACACCTGGTAACCGACATTAACAAGATGCATATATAAGAATATCCCCATCATTCCGGGACACCCTTCGGATATGATATAAATTTCGAAGTACTAAAGCATCTGGTACTTTGGATGGGGTTTGTTAGGCCCAATAGATCTATCTTTAGGATTCGCGTCAATTAGGGTGTCTGTTCAATAATTCTTAGATTACCAGACTTAATAAAAAGGGGCATATTCGATTTCGATAATTCAACCATAGAATGTAGTTTCACGTACTTGTGTCTATTTTGTAAATCATTTATAAAACCTGCATGTATTCTCATCCCAAAAATATTAGATTTTAAAAGTGGGACTATAACTCACTTTCACAGATTTTTACTTCGTCGGGAAGTAAGACTTGGCCACTGGTCGATTCACGAACCTATAACAAATATGTACATATATATCAAAGTATGTTCAAAATATATTTACAACACTTTTAATACATTTTGATGTTTTAAGTTTATTAAGTCAGCTGTCCTCGTTAGTAACCTACAACTAGTTGTCCACAGTTAGATGTACAGAAAATAAATCGATATATATTATCTTGAATCAATCCACGACCCAGTGTATACATATCTCAGTATTGATCACAACTCAAACTATATATATTTTGGAATCAACCTCAACCCTGTATAGCTAACTCCAACATTCACATATAGAGTGTCTATGGTTGTTCCGAAATATATATAGATGTGTCGACATGATAGGTCGAAACATTGTACGTGTCTATGGTATCTCAAGATTACATAATATACAATACAAGTTGATTAAGTTATGGTTGGAATAGATATGTTACCAATTTTCACGTAGCTAAAATGAGAAAAATTATCCAATCTTGTTTTACCCATAACTTCTTCATTTTAAATCCGTTTTGAGTGAATCAAATTGCTATGGTTTCATATTGAACTCTAATTTAAGAATCTAAACAGAAAAATATAGGTTTATAGTCGAAAAATTAAGTTACATGTCAATTACTAAAGAGGTAGTCATTTCTGTCGAAAAAACGACATCTTGATGACCATTTTGGAAAACATACTTTCACTTTGAGTTTAACCATGATTTTTGGATATAGTTTCATGTTCATAAGAAAAATCATTTTCCCAGAAGAACAACTTTTAAATCAAAGTTTATCATAGTTTTTAATTAACTAACCCAAAACAGCCCGCGGTGTTACTACGACGGCGTAAATCCGGTTTTATGATGTTTATCGTGTTTCCGGGTTTTAAATCATTAAGTTAGCATATCATATAGATATAGAACATGTGTATAGTTGATTTTAAAAGTGTAGTTAGAAGGATTAACTTTATTTGCGAACAAGTTTAGAATTAACTAAACTATGTTCTAGTGATTACAAGTTTACCACTTCGAATATGATAGCTTTTTATGTATGAATCGAATGATGTTATGAACATCATTACTACCTTAAGTTCCTTGGATAAACCTACTGGAAAATAGAAAAATGGATTTAGCTTCAACGGATCCTTGGATGGCTTGAAATTCTTGAAGCAATATCATGACACGAAAACAAGTTCAAGTAAGATTTTCACTCGAAATAAGATTGTTATAGTTATAGAATTTGAACCAAAGTTTAAATAAGTTTATTACCTTGATTATGAGATGAAAAGCTACTGGAAATTAAGTAAACTTCTTGATCCTAAAGAGTTGTTGGATTGGATTAAGAGTAGGAGGCAAACTTCTTGAAGTTGTAAAACTATCTTGATATAATCTTGATCAAGCTTTGTTATGATGTTTATAGCTTAGTTTAGATGATCAAAACTTGCTGAATTGATAGAGGTTTTTGTGTTCTTGAATGAGTAGGAGATTAGAGAGAGATTAGAGCTTAATCAAAGTTGAAATGAAATGGATATGTATGTGTGTGTTCACGTGAATGTATGCATGCATATATACAAAACTTAGTTTGTAATCTAGCTTAATAATTGGTATAAGAAGTTAAGATTTGCTTAAAGATGTTTCCCACTTGTTAAATGGCTGATCCTAAGGCTTCTAAAGAGGTGATTTTATGTGTACATACCAATAGTAAATACATCTAGAAGCTACGTATTCTACGAGTACATGTACAGGTACATACGTGTAGAATTGTTGATGAAAATGAATGAGAATGTAATTGTAAGTATTTTTGTTAACTGGAAGTACTTTGATATATTTCTTAAAGTCTTTCAAAAGTGTTCAAATACATTTAAATACATTACATGTATATACATTTTAACTGAGTCGTTAAGTCATCGTTAGTCGTTACATGTAAGATTTGTTTTGAAGCCTTTAAGTTAACGATCTCATTTAATGTTGTTAATCCATTGTTTATTATATCAAATGAGATGTTAATTTATTGTATTCTCATGTTAACATGATATATGAATATATCTTAATATGATATATATACATTAAAATCTCGTTACAACGATAATCGTTACGTATATGTCTCGTTTCGAAATTCTTAAGTTAATAGTCTTGTTTTTACTTATGTAATTCATTGTTAAAAGACTTAATGATATATTTAATTATCATTTTATCAGGTTAAATATAGTGTAACAATGTATTAATATGCTTCATATATATTTAGTAATGAAATCCAAATAGTATCAAAACCACTTGCAGTCCTTGGCAATTTAGGATAAAATCCATGGTAATGTTTTCCCATTTCCATTCCGGGATTTCGGGCTGTTGAAGTAGACCTGATGGTTTCTGATGCTCCGCTTTGACCTTAGAACACGTCAAACATTCCCCTACGTATTTAGCAACATCGGCTTTCATACATGGCCACCAAAAATGTTTCTTGAGATCCTTGTACATCTTCCCCGTTCCAGGATGTATTGAGTGTCTGGTTTTATGAGCTTCTTTAAGTACCATTTCTCTCATATCTCCAAATTTTGGTACCCAAATTCTTTCAGCCCTATACCGGGTTCCATCTTCCCGAATATTAAGATGCTTCTCCGATCCTTTGGGTATTTCATTCTTTAAATTTCCCTCTTTTAAAACTCGTTGTTGCGCCTCCTTTATTTGAGTAGTAAGGTTATTGTGAATCATTATATTCATAGATTTTACTCGAATGGGTTCTCTGTCCTTTCTACTCAAGGTGTCGGCTACCACATTTTCCTTCCCCGGGTGGTAACGAATCTCAAAGTCGTAATCATTCAACAATTCAATCCACCTACGCTGTCTCATGTTCAGTTGTTTCTGATTAAATATGTGTTGAAGACTTTTGTGGTCGGTATATATAATACTTTTGACCCCATATAAGTAGTGTCTCCAAGTGTTTAATGCAAAAACAACCGCGCCTAATTCCAAATCATGCGTCGTATAATTTTGCTCGTGAATCTTCAATTGTCTAGACGCATAAGCAATTACCTTCATTCGTTGCATTAATACACAACTGAGACCGTTCTTTGAGGCGTCACAATATATCACAAAATCATCGTTCCCTTCAGGTAATGACAATATAGGTGCCATAGTTAACTTTTTCTTCAACAATTGAAATGCTTTCTCTTGTTCATCCTTCCATTCAAATTTCTTCCCTTTATGCGTTAATGCAGTCAAGGGTTTTGCTATTCTGGAAAAGTCTTGGATGAACCTTCTGTAGTAACCAGCCAGCCCTAAAAATTGGCGTATGTGACCGAGAAATTGAACTTTCTTTGGATGAACCTTCTTTGTTCACTATGTGACCGAGAAATTGAACTTCTTCCAACCAAAATGCACATTTTGAAAACTTAGCGTACAGTTTTTCTTTCCTCAATACTTCTAGCACTTTTCTCAAATGTTCTTCGTGCTCTTGATCATTCTTTGAGTAAATAAGTATGTCATCGATGAAAATAATGACAAACTTGTCAAGATATGGCCCACACACTCGGTTCATAAGGTCCATGAACACAGCTGGTGCGTTAGTCAATCCAAACGGCATAACCATAAACTCGTAATGACCATAACGCGTCCTAAAAGCAGTTTTTGGAATATCATCCTCCTTTACTCGCATTTGATGATATCCAGAACGTAAATCGATCTTCGAATAAACCAACGAGCCTTGTAGTTGATCAAATAAGTCGTCAATTCTCGACAGTGGATAACGGTTTTTGATGGTAAGTTTGTTCAACTCTCTGTAGTCAATACATAACCTAAATGTACCATCCTTCTTCTTGACAAACAAAATAGGAGCTCCCCATGGTGATGTGCTTGGTCGAATGAAACCACGTTCTAATAGTTCTTGCAGTTGGCTTTGCAGTTCTTTCATCTCGCTGGGTGCAAGTCTGTAAGGAGCACGAGCTATTGGTGCAGCTCCTGGTACAAGATCTATTTGACATTCAACAGATCGATGTGGAGGTAGTCCCAGTAATTCTTTCGGAAATACATCAGGAAATTCTTTTGCGACAAAAAAATCATTGATGCTCTTTTCTTCAGTTTGTACTTTCTCGACATGTGCTAAAACAGCATAGCAACCTTTTCTTATTAGTTTTTGTGCCTTCAAATTACTAATAAGATATAGCTTCGTGTTGCCCTTTTCTCCGTACACCATTAAGGGTTCTCCTTCTTCTCGTACAATTCGAATTGCATTTTCGTAACATACAATCTCTGCTTTCATCTTCTTCAGCCAGTCCATGCCAACTATTACATCAAAACTTCTTAACTCTACTGGTATCAAATCAATCTTAAATATTTCACTACCCAGTTTAATTTCTCGATTCCAGCATATATTATCTGCTGAAATTAATTTACCGTTTGCTAATTCGAGTAAAAATTTACTATCCAATGGCGTCAATGGACAACTTAATTTAGCACAAAAATCTCTACTCATATAGCTTCTATCCGCACCCGAATCAAATAAAACGTAAGCAGATTTAATGTCAATAAGAAACGTACCCGTAACAAGCTCCGGGTCTTCCTGTGCCTCTGCCGCATTAATATTGCAAACTCTTCCGCGGCCTTGTCCATTCGTGTTCTCCTGGTTCGGGCAAATTCTAATAATGTGGCTCGGTTTTCCACATTTACAATAAACTACATTGGCATAACTTGCTCCGACACTACTTGCTCCGCCATTACTCGTTCCGACACCATTTGTTCCTTTCGTTCTGTTAACCCCTGGTCCGTAGACCTCACACTTCACCGCGCTATGACCATTTCTTTTACACTTGTTGCAAAATTTGGTGCAGAACCCCGAGTGATACTTTTCACACCTTTGGCATAGCTGCTTCTGATTGTTGTTGTTGTTGCGGTTGTTATTGTTGTTGGGATGATTGTTGTAGTTGTTGTTGTTGTTGTTGTTGTTGTTGTTGTTGTTGTTGTTGTTGTTGTTGTTATTGTTGTTTTTGTTGTTAGGGCATTTGTTGTAGTTGCAATTGATGTTGCGATTGTTGGGATAATTGTTGCGATTATTGTTGTAATTGCTGTTGTTGTTGTATTGGTGATTCTTATCACCGTTTTCCTCCCACTTTCTTTTGACTTGCTTCACATTGGCCTCTTCAGCCGTTTGTTCTTTAATTCTTTCCTCAATCTGGTTCACTAGTTTGTGAGCCATTCTACATGCCTGTTGTATGGAGGTGGGCTCGTGTGAACTTATATCTTCTTGGATTCTTTCCGGTAATCCTTTCACAAACGCGTCGATCTTCTCTTCCTCGTCTTCGAATGCTCCCGGACACAATAGGCACAATTCTGTGAATCGTCTTTCGTACGTGGTAATATCAAATCCTTGGGTTCGTAACCCTCTAAGTTCTGTCTTGAGCTTATTGACCTCGGTTCTGGGACGGTACTTTTCGTTCATCAATGCTTGAATGCTGACCACGGTAGTGCGTACGCATCATCTTGTCCCACTTGCTCTAGATAGGTATTCCACCATGTTAATGCAGAACCTGTGAAGGTATGCGTAGCGTACTTCACTTTGTCCTCTTCAGTACACTTACTTATGGCAAACACCGATTCGACCTTCTCGGTCCACCATTTTAATCCGATCGGTCCTTCGGTTCCATCAAATTCCAAGGGTTTGCAGGCAGTGAATTCTTTGTAGGTGCATCCTACACGATTTCCTGTACTGCTAGATCCAAGGTTATTGTTGGTATGTAGCGCAGCCTGTATTGCGGCTATGTTTGAAGCTAGAAAAGTACGGAATTCCTCTTCATTCATATTCACGGTGTGTCGAGTAATCGGTGCCATTTCCTTCAAAATAGTCAAATGGAACAAGTTAATCATACAGAATATTAAGAGTAGTTAATAGTATTTCGTAGCATAATATGAACTCATTTATAAAAGCTTTTACTTCATATTAGCATTTTATAAGTTTAAATTCGGGTAGTACCTACCCGTTAAGTTCATACTTAGTAGCTAATATACAATTCAACTACTACAATTCTATATGAAAAACTGATTATAATAATATTTCGCGTTCAAACTTTTATACAATATTTTACAAACTTACAATACCGCTTATTTTACATAAACATGAAATATAGTACACAATAACTTTGATACAAGATAGTTGTGAAGATAATTCTAGCTAGTAAACAAGTCGTTCAGCAAAGGCAATAAAGACACGTAATTCATATGTCCAGAAACAAGTCATGCATTCTGGTTTTACTAGGACTATTTGCTACAGTAAAACACTATTTGCTACAGTAAAACACTATTTGCTACAGTAAACACTATTTGCTACAGTAAACACTATTTGATGTCGACAAACTAGCAAACAAAAGGGGTTCAGGCGGCCATGCGATCGCATGGGGACCAAAATCAGGAAACATGCCTATAAAAGGCCAGTTTACTCGACGTAATATTTACATTTTTTTTTCTTTAATCAATATTTATATTTATATTTATATTATAATTATAATTTTAAATTTAAGTTTAATAATAATGAGGTATATACAAGGGTGTTTTTAATTCGGGTTTCAAACCGCTTTAAGCTAAGGAAGTATTGGGTATTGTTCGGGGTATTGTTCTTGAATCCAAGGCCAACCATACAGTCGTCTACCATCATTACGTCTACGCAATTTGCCTACAATATTGAGTCTCAATATTGAACAGTGAGTTTATAGTCTCCCTTTTTAAATACTTTAAATATTTTTGGGCTGAGAATAAATGCAATTTATTTTAAACGCGATAAGACACAAGTACATACTAAATTCTACACTGAGTTAAACCGAAAATCCCTTAGCTTTGGTAACTAGTAGCTGCCAGTACATAGGATATGGACTGGTAGGCGCGAATAATTGTATATGGATCCATAGGGCTTGACATCCCCGTCCGAGCTAGAGCGCTAGCCTTTTAACGGACGTATGTTATTTGAGTTTAAGACACGTTGGTTTGCGTGTATTAAAACGAATGGGGTAATTATCACTATAGCGTTAAGTTTAGTTACCAGGGTGCTCTGTTACGTAGAATCTATTGATAAAATTTTGATGAAATCTTGTGGTATATCTTTATATATGTTTATGACTCGAGCAATTAAACCTATAACTCACCAACATTCGTGTTGACTTTTTAGCATGTTTTATTCTCAGGTCCTTTGAATGCATCCGCTGTGATGTGCTTGTTGCCTGCATGGAGTCTCTCATGCTTTGTACAAAGTTTATTGCATTCAAAATAAAACTGCGTTGTGTAATAAATAATTGGACTGTGATGTCAACCTGTAAATTAAAGACTTATGTATTTCGGGGTTTTGCTTATACCTAAGCACTCGCCCACATGTTTATAACTTTCTATGTTTAGAAAGTCACTTATTTTAATGAATGCAATATTTTATCAAAACGTATCATATAGAGGTCAAAACCTCACTGTGGAATCAATGATTAACGTGCCGCGTCAATAGCGATTTTGACGGGTTGTTACAGTTGGTATCCGAGCTTGAGGTCATAGGGAACCAGAAATTACATTAGTGTGTTTAGCTAGTAATTGTTAGGATGCATTAGTGAGTCTGGACTATGACCATATCTGTTTTTACTGATTTTTGCTTATTATTTGGTCAAAAACATTATATATGATATATTTATATGCTAACGTAATTGTTGTTTCAATTATGTGATAGATGACTTCTTCTAATCCTATCATTTTGTACGACTCGGAATCGGACACTGAATCTATTCTATCCACAACTGAAAAAGGCATTCCAATACCTATTAAAGAAGAAATTGTGTTAGCCGGGGAATCTCAACTCCCGGTAAACCCAGAGGAGGTTCCAGCTCCACCCAACTCTAGTTTTCCGGAGCCACAGTATCGTTGGCATGGACCCATAATCCCTGGAGTGAACGAGGATCGTCCATTTTTAAACAAATATGGACATTGGTCCAGATATACCGCTGACGGGCGGGTTGTGCCGATTACGCCTGGCAGATTTCGGTTCATGACCACCGGTACATATTCTCGCAGTTCGTTATCATATTCTCCTACACATGACTCTGACAGTTCGTCATCAGACGAGATCAGTAAGGAGGAGGATTTCGCTAATGAAATAAAAGAGATCACTAAGGAGAATTCCAACTTGCTATAGATAATAAAAATAACCACAATAATAAAAAGTCTTTAATTATTAAAAAGGAACAGGACCATTCGATCCGTAACCACCCTTATTGTATTAAACCTACTGAGGCAACGGGTACCTCAAAACACCAACTAAAAATAAAATACACTGCCAGAATGTCTGTCGGACCATGTGCACACAAACAATTGGCAGAGAGAACCAAATGGGAAGAAGTTTCTGATAGTTCTGAATAAACGACCTCGCAACCATAAATCTTCCATGCGCTATTTTATTGCTTATGTGTGCTACTCTATCTTGTTATGTAAAATATGCATATGTAAAATATCGGTATTGTATGGTATTGTATTATTTTGGTTTATTAATAATAAATGCATGGAATGATTATTTGTATTATTACTACTTCTTATTATTATTATTACATAATAATGTAATAACTCACTATAATTTTTCATAGAGGAATATTATTAGGATTTTAGTAGTTAATTCCTTGTACTAGCTATTATGTATGAACTTAACGGGTAGGTAATAACCTAGAAATAATTATAAAATGCTAATAAGAAGAAAAGGCTTTTATAATAATCGGTTCATATTATTAATATGCTACGATTAACTATTGATAACTCATTTTACCTATAATATTCTATATGATTAAATTATATCTGTTGTATTTATTGAAGAAACATGTCTCAAATGTCGGATGCTGAGTTTGAGCAACTAGTCGAGAAACGTGTGAATGAAAGAATTGCTACAGCTGAGGCAGCAAAAGCAACAGCCGAAGCAGCAGCCAAAGCAGCAGCCGTAAACACAAACTCACGAAACGGATGCTCATACAAAACTTTTCAAGGATGCAAACCACAGACGTTTAGTGGTACCGAGGGACCAGTTGGTCTAACCCGATGGTTTGAACAGATGGAGTCCGTTTTCAAAATCAATAATTGTGCAAATGGAGACAAGTCAAAGTATGCTTCATGCACGTTGCAAGATGGTGCACTTACTTGGTGGAACAATTATGCTAAAGCAGAAGGAATAGATAAGGCATATGATATCTCTTGGGAAGAACTGAAAAAGATGCTAATCGAGGAGTACTGTCCTCGAAACGAGATCAGAAAAATGGAATCTGAGTTACGTAATCTGAAGGTTATCAGCGCGAATCTCAATAACTATGAAAAGCGTTTCATGGAACTAGCCTTGTTGTGTCCCGAATTGGTGCCAAACGAGAAACGAAAGATAGAAATGTATATTGACGGTTTATCGATTAATATCAAAGGAAATGTTACATCGTCCAAACCGAATACGATGCAGGAATCCATGACAATGGCACACCAACTCATGGACCAGATCACAGAGTTCGATTAAGGCACCAATTACCGAAGTCAAGACAACTGAAGGAAAGAGGAAATGGGAAGACTATAAGGGAAAAAGTACTCAATTGAAGAAACAATAAACTTTTAAAGGTAAACAAGATGGGGCAACTGCAAGTCCAAACTATAAGGGATCCCATCCGTTCTGCAAAAGATGTTACACACATCATGCAGGTTATTGCCAAGTGGTCTGTGATAAGTGCAACAAGAAAGGACATGTGGCGAAAAATTGTTATGCCACCGTTTCTGAAGTAAAGACAAAACTGACCGATGTCAAGAAATGTTTTGGATGCGGGAAGTCTGGTCACTTTATAAATCAATGCCCTGATAAGGAGAAGAACAAAGAACCCGCACGTGGAAGGGCATTTAATGTTAGTACCAGTGAAGCACGTGAGGATCCTAATCTTGTCACGGGTACGTTTACCGTTAATAATCAACTAGCTTCTATTATGTTTGATACGGGTGCTGATAGAAGTTATATGTGTAAAGACTTTAGTTCTAAACTAAAATGTGCATCATTGCCTCTAGACGATAAATATACTATTGAATTAGCTAATGGTAAACTGATAAAAGCCGATAAAATTTGCCATGGTTGCGAAATAAATCTCGCTGGTGAAACCTTCAAAATCGATTTGATACCCGTAGAATTAGGAAGTTTTGACGTAATCGTTGGTATGGACTGGATGTCCAAAACAAGAGCGGAAGTTGTTTACGCTGAGAAAGCGATCCGCATCCCTCGAAAGGATGAAACGTCATTAATGATTTATGAGGAGAAGAGCAACTCGAAGCTGAACCTTATCAGCTGTATGAAGGCTCGAAAACTTATAAGAAAAGGTTGTTATGCTATTCTGGCACACGTAAAGAAGATCGATACTGAAGAAAGAAGCGTTGATGACATGGCGGTTGTAAGAGAATATCCTGGAGTATTTCCAGAAGAATTACCGGGCCTACCTCCACACAGATGTGTAGAATTCCAGATTGATCTCATACCAGGAGCCGCACCTGTAGCCCGATCCCCATATAGACTTGCACCTTCAGAAATGCAAGAATTACAAGACCAGTTGCAAGAATTATCGGATCGTGGATTTATTCGTCCCAGTTTTTCACCTTGGGGTGCTCCTATTCTGTTCGTCAAGAAGAAGGATGGATCTATGAGAATGTGCATAGATTACCGAGAATTAAACAAATTAACGATCAAGAATCGGTACCCATTACCGAGGATTGATGATTTGTTTAATCAATTACAAGGATCAAGTGTTTATTCTAAGATTGATCTACGCTCCGGATATCATCAGCTGAGAGTGAAGGAAGAAGATGTTCCTAAAACCGCGTTCAGAACCCGTTACGGTCACTATGAGTTTCTAGTCATGCCTTTTGGATTAACTAATGCTCCAGCAGTATTCATGGATCTAATGAATCGCATCTGTAGACCATATTTAGACAAATTTGTCATTGTTTTTATCGACGACATATTGATTTACTCGAAGAACAAGGAAGAACATGAGCAACACTTAAGACTGGTACTGGAGATATTCAAGAAAGAAGAATTGTACGCAAAATTTTCGAAGTGTGATTTCTGGTTACAAGAAGTACAATTTTTGGGCCATGTTGTCAGTAAACATGGAATTAAAGTTGACCCCGCCAAGATCGAAGCCATTAGTAAATGGGAAACCCCGAAGACTCCAACACAAATTTGCCAATTCTTAGGTCTTGCTGGTTACTACCGAAGATTCATTCAAGATTTCTCTAGAATTGCCAAACCCTTAACTGCATTGACTCAAAAGGGAAAGAAGTATGATTGGTCCACGGAACAGGAATCCTCATTCCAGTTATTAAAGAAGAAGTTAACGTCTGCACCCATTTTGTCATTACGGGAAGGAAATGATGATTTCGTGATCTATTGTGACGCTTCGCGCCAAGGTTTAGGATGTCTATTAATGCAATGCACAAAAGTTATCGCATATGCCTCACGACAACTAAAAATTCATGAAAAGAACTATACGACGCACGATTTGGAACTTGGAGCAGTAGTTTTTGCACTCAAAATATGGAGACACTACCTATATGGCACCAAGTGTACAGTGTACACTGACCATAAGAGTCTTCAACATATTTTTGATCAAAAACAACTCAATATGAGGCAACGTCGCTGGGTAGAGTTGTTAAACGATTACGATTGTGAAATCCGTTACCACCCCGGAAAGGCTAATGTTGTAGCTGATGCCCTAAGTCGAAAAGAAAGAGTAAAACCTCTTAGGGTCCGAGCTTTGAATATTACAATTCGTACTGATCTCACAAAGCAAATTCAAGCAGCATAGTTAGAGGATTTAAAAGAAGAAAATGAAAAAGGCGAAATGAGCAGAGGGTTAGAAAAACAGCTTGAAGTAAAAGCCGATGGAACCCTGTATTTTACTGATAGGATATGGGTACCAAAACATGGTAATCTAAGTCAACTAGCACTGGATGAAGCACACAAAACGAGGTACTCAATTCACCCAGGAAATGGGAAAATGTACCACGATCTCAAGAAGTTTTATTGGTGGCCTAATATGAAGACAGAAATTGCTACTTATGTAAGAAAATGTTTGACGTGTGCAAAGGTCAAAGCTGAGCACCAAAAGCCGTCAGGATTACTGCAACAACCAGAAATTCCGCAGTGGAAATGGGAAAGAATAACCATGGATTTTATTACGAAATTGCCAAGGACTACAAGTAGTCATGATACTATTTAGGTGATAGTTGATCGTCTAACTAAATCAGCTCACTTTCTACCAATAAAGGAGACAGACAGTATGGAGAAATTAGCACGCCTATATTTGAAGGAAGTAGTTTCCAGGCATGGTGTACCTATCTCTATCATATCTGATCGCGACACCTGATTCACATCACGTTTCTGGCAGTCATTACAAAAAGCATTGGGAACTCGATTAGATATGAGCACCGCTTATCACCCACAGACAGATGGTCAAAGTGAAAGAATAATACAAACATTGGAAGACATGTTACGGGCATGCGTGATTGACTTTGGAACCAGTTGGGATCGACACTTACCGTTGGCAGAATTTTCATACAATAACAGCTATCATACGAGCATCAACGCAGCGCCATTTGAAGCACTTTACGGTAGAAAGTGCAGATCTCCTATCTGTTGGAGTGAAGTAGGAGAAAGACAACTTACTGGACCAGAAATTATTCACGAAACCACCAAAAAGATCATTCAAATACAACAGCGATTGAAAACGGCCATGAGTCGCCAAAAGAGTTATGCTGATGTAAGAAGAAAACCGCTAGAATTTCAAGTGGGCGACAAAGTCATGTTGAAAGTGTCACCCTGGAAAGGCGTTGTACGATTTGGTAAACGAGGAAAGTTAAGTCCTAGGTACGTAGGACCCTTTGAAATCACCGAAAGAATTGGAGCAGTTGCTTATCAATTAAAGCTACCGCAAGAACTTAGTAGTGTTCACGACACATTTCACGTGTCAAATTTGAAGAAATGTTTAGCTGAAGAGGATGTCGTAATTCCTCTTGACGAAATACGAATTAATGATAAACTCCATTTTGTCGAAGAACCTGTTGAAATCATGGACCGTGAGGTCAAAAAATTAAAACAAAGCAAAATACCGATAGTTAGGGTTCGTTGGAATGCAAGACGAGGACCCGAGTTTACTTGGGAACGTGAAGATCAAATGAAGCAAAAGTATCCACATTTGTTCACTGATATCGCTCATGAAACAGGTACTACTCAAAATTTCGGGACGAAATTTTCTTTAACGGGGAGGTACTGTGATGACCCGAAAATTTTTGACTTATTTAAACCAATTCTCTATTCGATTTATTATTTTAACACGTTAAACAAAGTCTGTTAGATTGAGTCTCAAAATTTTAGAACTGTTTCATATATACAATTACCTTTGACTACTCTCGACGATTCATGAACAATTATATGTATGTATATATATATATATGTACAAGTAAAAACGACTTTCCTACAGTAAAACCCTATTTGCTACAGTAAAAATTACTTTGCTACAGTAAAACACTATTTGCTACAGTGATTTGCTACAGTAAAACACTATTTGCTACAGTAAAACACTATTTGCTACAGTAAACACTATTTGCTACAGTAAACACTATTTGATGTCGACAAACTAGCAAACAAAAGGGGTTCAGACGGCCATGCGATCGCATGGCAAAAGCACTGAAAACCCATGCGATCGCATGGGGACCAAAATCAGGAAACATGCCTATAAAAGGCCAGTTTACTCGACGTAATATTTACATTTTTTTTTCTTTAATCAATATTTATATTTATATTATAATTATAATTTTAAATTTAAGTTTAATAATAATAAGGTATATACAAGGGTGTTTTTAATTCGGGTTTCAAACCGCTTTAAGCTAAGGAAGTATTGGGTATTGTTCGGGGTATTGTTCTTGAATCCAAGGCCAACCATACAGTCGTCTACCATCATTACGTCTACGCAATTTGCCTACAATATTGAGTCTCAATATTGAACAGTGAGTTTATAGTCTCCCTTTTTAAATACTTTAAATATTTTTGGGCTGAGAATACATGCAATTTATTTTAAACGCGATAAGACACAAGTACATACTAAATTCTACACTGAGTTAAACCGAAAATCCCTTAGCTTTGGTAACTAGTAGCTGCCAGTACATAGGATATGGACTGGTGGGCGCGAATAATTGTATATGGATCCATAGGGCTTGACATCCCCGTCCGAGCTAGAGCGCTAGCCTTTTAACGGACGTATGTTATTTGAGTTTAAGACACGTTGGTTTGCGTGTATTAAAACGAATGGGGTAATTATCACTATAGCGTTAAGTTTAGTTATCAGGGTGCTCTGTTACGTAGAATCTATTGATAAACTTTTGATGAAATCTTGTGGTCTATCTTTATATATGTTTATGACTCGAGCAATTAAACCTATAACTCACCAACATTCGTGTTGACTTTTTAGCATGTTTTATTCTCAGGTCCTTAGAATGCTTCCGCTGTGATGTGCTTGTTGCCTGCATGGAGTCTCTCATGCTTTGTACAAAGTTTATTGCATTCAAAATAAAACTGTGTTGTGTAATAAATAATTGGACTGTGATGTCAACCTGTAAATTAAAGACTTATGTATTTCGGGGTTTTGCTTATACCTAAGCACTCGCCCACATGTTTATAACTTTCTATGTTTAGAAAGTCACTTATTTTAATGAATGCAATATTTTATCAAAACGTATCATATAGAGGTCAAAACCTCACTGTGGAATCAATGATTAACGTACCGCGTCAATAGCGATTTTGATGGGTCGTTACAATTACATATATTACACCGCATGAATACATTTATCTTATTCTGACTCACTCGTTTCTTCTTCTTCGAACTTGGTTCTTTTTGCTAAGTTCTTAGGGATATATGATGTTCCCCTAATACGAGCTGTCGTTTTCCACAACGGTTTAGAAAAACCTGGTGGTTTAGAGGTTCCCGGGTCATTGTTACAACTTAAGGACTTCGGGGGTTGACGATACATATAAAGTTCATCGGGGTTGGATTTAGATTTCTCTATTTTTATGCCCTTTCCCTTATTATTTTCTTTTGCCTTTTTAAATTCAGTCGGGGTAATTTCTATAACATCATCGGAATTCTCGTCGAAATCCGATTCATCGGAGAATTGGTAATCCTCCCAATATTTTGCTTCCTTGGCGGAAACACCATTGACCATAATTAACCTTGGTCGGTTGGTTAAGGATTTTCTTTTACTTAACCGTTTTATTATTTCCCCCACCGGTTCTATTTCTTCTTCCGGTTCTGATTCTTCTTCCGGTTCTGATTCTTCTTCCGGTTCCTCTTCGGGAACTTGTGAATCATTCCATGAATCATTCCAAATTACATTTGAATCTTCATTATTATTAGGTGAGTCAATGGGACTTGTACTATAGGTAGACATCTATCACATAATATCAAACACGTTAAGAGATTAATATATCACATAATATTCACATGTTAAAAATATATAGTTTCCAACAAAAATGTTAAGCAATCATTTTTAAAGAAAACACGGTCGAAGTCCAGACTCACTAATGCATCCTAACAAACTCGATAAGATACACTAATGCAAATTTTCTGGTTCTCTAAGACCAACGCTCGGATACCAACTGAAATGTCCCGTTCTTATTGATTAAAAACGTTCCATATTAATTGATTTCGTTGCGAGGTTTTGACCTCTATATGAGACGTTTTTCAAAGACTGCATTCATTTTAAAACAAACCATAACCTTTATTTCATCAATAAAGGTTTAAAAAGCTTTACGTAGATTATCAAATAATCATAATCTAAAATATCCTGTTTACACACGACCATTACATAATGGTTTACAATACAAATATGTTACAACGAAATAAGTTTCTTGAATGCAGTTTTTACACAATATCATACAAGCATGGACTCCAAATCTCGTCCTTATTTAAGTATGCGACAGCGGAAGCTCTTAATAATCACCTGAGAATAAACATGCTTAAAATGTCAACAAAAATGTTGGTGAGTTATAGGTTTAACCTATATATTATCAAATCATAATAATAGACCACAAGATTTTATATTTCAATACACATCCCATACATAGAGATAAAAATCATTCATATGGTGAACACCTGGTAACCGACATTAACAAGATGCATATATAAGAATATCCTCATCATTCTGGGACACCCTTCGGATATGATATAAATTTCGAAGTACTAAAGCATCTGGTACTTTGGATGGGATTTGTTAGGCCCAATAGATCTATCTTTAGGATTCGCGTCAATTAGGGTGTCTGTTCCCTAATTCTTAGATTACCAGACTTAATAAAAAGGGGCATATTCGATTTCGATAATTCAACCATAGAATGTAGTTTCACGTACTTGTGTCTATTTTGTAAATCATTTATAAAACCTGCATGTATTCTCATCCCAAAAATATTAGATTTTAAAAGTGGGACTATAACTCACTTTCACAGATTTTTACTTCGTCGGGAAGTAAGACTTGGCCACTGGTCGATTCACGAACCTATAACAAATATGTACATATATATCAAAGTATGTTCAAAATATATTTACAACACTTTTAATATAAGTTTATTAAGTCAGCTGTCCTCGTTAGTAACCTACAACTAGTTGTCCACAGTTAGATGTACAGAAAATAAATCGATATATATTATCTTGAATCAATCCACGACCCAGTGTATACATATCTCAGTATTGATCACAACTCAAACTATATATATTTTGGAATCAACCTCAACCCTGTATAGTTAACTCCAACATTCACATACAGAGTGTCTATGGTTGTTCCGAAATATATATAGATGTGTCGACATGATAGGTCGAAACATTGTATACGTGTCTATGGTATCTCAAGATTACATAATATACAATACAAGTTGATTAAGTTATGGTTGGAATAGATATGTTACCAATTTTCACGTAGCTAAAATGAGAAAAATTATCCAATCTTGTTTTACCCATAACTTCTTCATTTTAAATCCGTTTTGAGTGAATCAAATTGCTATGGTTTCATATTGAACTCTAATTTAAGAATCTAAACAGAAAAGTATAGGTTTATAGTCGAAAAATTAAGTTACATGTCAATTACTAAAGAGGTAGTCATTTCCGTCGAAAAAACGACATCTTGATGACCATTTTGGAAAACATACTTTCACTTTGAGTTTAACCATGATTTTTGGATATAGTTTCATGTTCATAAGAAAAATCATTTTCCCAGAAGAACAACTTTTAAATCAAAGTTTATCATAGTTTTTAATTAACTAACCCAAAACAGCCCGCGGTGTTACTACGACGGCGTAAATCCGGTTTTATGGTGTTTATCGTGTTTTCGGGTTTTAAATCATTAAGTTAGCATATCATATAGATATAAAACATGTGTATAGTTGATTTTAAAAGTGTAGTTAGAAGGATTAACTTTATTTGCGAACAAGTTTAGAATTAACTAAACTATGTTCTAGTGATTACAAGTTTACCACTTCGAATATGATAGCTTTTTATGTATGAATCGAATGATGTTATGAACATCATTACTACCTTAAGTTCCTTGGATAAACCTACTGGAAAATAGAAAAATGGATTTAGCTTCAACGGATCCTTGGATGGCTTGAAATTCTTGAAGCAAGATCATGACACGAAAACAAGTTCAAGTAAGATTTTCACTCGAAATAAGATTGTTATAGTTATAGAATTTGAACCAAAGTTTAAATAAGTTTATTACCTTGATTATGAGATGAAAAGCTACTGGAAATTAAGTAAACTTCTTGATCCTAAAGAGTTGTTGGATTGGATTAAGAGTAGGAGGCAAACTTCTTGAAGTTGTAAAACTATCTTGATATAATCTTGATCAAGCTTTGTTATGATGTTTATAGCTTAGTTTAGATGATCAAAACTTGCTGAATTGATAGAGGTTTTTGTGTTCTTGAATGAGTAGGAGATTAGAGAGATATTAGAGCTTAATCAAAGTTGAAATGAAATGGATATGTATGTGTGTGTTCACGTGAATGTATGCATGCATATATACAAAACTTAGTTTGTAATCTAGCTTAATAATTGGCATAAGAAGTTAAGAGTTGCTTAAAGATGTTTCCCACTTGTTAAATGGCTGATCCTAAGGCTGCTAAAGAGGTGATTTGATGTGTACATACCAATAGTAAATACATCTAGAAGCTACGTATTCTACGAGTACATGTACATGTACATACGTGTAGAATTGTTGATGAAAATGAATGAGAATGTAATTGTAAGTATTTTTGTTAACTGGAAGTACTTTGATATATGTCTTAAAGTCTTTCAAAAGTGTTCAAATACATTTAAATACATTACATGTATATACATTTTAACTGAGTCGTTAAGTCATCGTTAGTCGTTACATGTAAGATTTGTTTTGAAGCCTTTAAGTTAACGATCTCATTTAATGTTGTTAATCCATTATTTATTATATCAAATGAGATGTTAATTTATTGTATTCTCATGTTAACATGATATATGAATATATCTTAATATGATATATATACATTAAAATCTCGTTACAACGATAATCGTTACGTATATGTCTCGTTTCAAAATTCTTAAGTTAATAGTCTTGTTTTTACTTATGTAATTCATTGTTAAAAGACTTAATGATATATTTAATTATCATTTTATCAGGTTAAATATAGTGTAACAATGTATTAATATGCTTCATATATATTTAGTAAGACGTGGTTATAACGATAATCGTTATATGTATTGTTTCAAGTTTCTTACGTCAATAGTCTCATTTTTAAGTATATAGCCCATTGTTACTATATTTAATTAGATACTTAATTATCATTATATCATGTTAAACATATATATTTATTCATATATGTATCATCATGTCATATACAACTTATAGCGTTCGTGAATCATCGATCAAACTGGGTGATCAAACATTTACATAATTTCCGTTTCAATTAACCAAGTCTTAACAAGTTTGATTGCTTAACATGTTGGAAACATTTAATCATGTAAATAACAATTTCATTTAATATATATATAAACATGGAAAAGTTCGGGTCACTACACACGACTCCTAGCTGATCGGGCTAGAGTCTGCCGATAGTCCTCGCTACTCAATTCACAGTATAGTCATCCTGACGCAGGGGTGCGTCGTTCACACTATACTCACAATCAGTAGCCTATGGACCCAACCTCCCTTGGCACGGTTGACCTCATACAGACTCTAACCTCCCTGGGCACGGTCACGAGTCCCCAGTCTCCCCAGGCCCGACTGGTGTCAATCATATAGTGCACGTACAAACACATACATCAACAAGCATACTATATCCATCTAGCATGGCAATCACTAATATCACATGATAATTATATTACACTAAACTTGGTAAAAGAGTTAAACACAGTAGCATGATACGCTACTCAAACTCTATCTGGAGATAGACCCACTCACCGATCACCTGCTAAACTCGGTAGTCTAATATCACCGAGTCTTCTCCTCGTCTGAACCACCTGAGAATAAACACTGAACAAGTTAGTAAATCGCACCACCATTACTAACTATATGATATTCAATATATATATATATATATATATATATATATATATATATATATATATATATATATATACGTACTTACAATACACTATATATTTCCAATATTTATAAAATAATATAAACGGGTCATTGGGACAATTATGACCCAATTGAATCATAATTTACCACCTTTAACCAAATAAGCCCAAACGGGTCAACGGGGTTAAAATGATCGGTTCACACATATTTGCATACACATATACTCTCTTGTATATATATACATATATATACTCGCATATATATATATATATATATATATATATATATATATATATATATATATATATATATATATATATATATATATATATATATTCCCTATATATATACTTTTACACACACACACACACACACACACATATATATATATATATATATATACACACACATACACATACATATATATATAACACACACACACACATATATATATATATATATACACACACACACACACTCTCATATATATATATATATATATATATATATATATATATATATATATATATATATATATATATATATATATATATACACACACACACACACACATATATAATCCATCCAAATAGGTCAAAGTCCAAATGGGCGAATAACCGAACAGTCACGAACAAACAGGTCACGAGTGAACACGTATACGCACCCTAATTAATTATGTCATATATCAACCAAATAAATCATGCAATTTATATAAACGAACGGTCCAAACTAAATAAATTATGCAACTTATATAAACGGACCACGAGTTATCTCATAAATCATAAGTACAGGCCACGGGTTTCGGGTCACGATTAACCGAGCATCCGCACAAAAAGTCCACTCTATAATCTACAACCCAAATGAAATTAATAAAATGGGTCAAAGTCTAAATGAGCAAATAAACACTACTTACAAGAGCAGGTCAGGGTCCAAACGAGTAAATAGACACACAAACCACCAAATCATAAGTACGGGCAACGAGTTACGAGCCATGCCAAGTCGCTACGCACCACACTAGTGAACAGCAGCAAAACGACAACATAAGAGGGCTATGAACAGCAGTTTACAGCAGCTCCAGCTGCAAAATTGCAGCAGAAACAGCCCCGCGCAGTAGCAAAAATAGTAGCAGTAGTGTACCTGCTGTCCCTTTCGGTTTCACTCACAATAATCGAGTTTCGGGCAATATTTTGACCAAGTTAAGGGTTCACAAAGGTGTGGAAACACACAACAACAGTTATCTAGCATTCCAAAAGCAACGTAACACATATACCATTGTTACCCAAATTAAACTAACTAATGGGTCATGATCTTAAAATAGAGAAACCGAATTAAACATAATTAATACAAACGTGTCGAGGTTAAAACAATCAAACAAAACCATCCCATGCACCAAAAAAACGACAAACACCACCACTGGCGGCCAACCGCCACCACCGGCCGCCAGCTGCAGCTGCAGTAGCGGCGGCAGCTGCCCAGAAACAGCAACAGCAGCAGCTACGCTGCTGTCCACCATGGTGTACCCCCAAAATCAAGTTGTTTCTTGCAATTTTTAGCCAAATACAAGTCCACAATTGTGTACTAACATGTACACATTCACAAACAAGCATAAATCAAACAATTTCATCATGTAATCAAAGATTTAAGCACAATTTACAACCTTTTATAAAACTAGTCATAAATCCTAAATTAATAAAGAAGAATCATGAAAAGAGGACAAACCTTGATAGAATTCAATTAATAATATACAAGAACTATTTTAGGGCTTGAATTCCATCATCATCTTCATCAATTAAAAAGTAAGGGTTTAATGGTGGTGGTTATGAATTCATGACAGAGGGAACGAGAAGGAGAGGTAGGAGAACCATCACTTAAAGCTTGCAATCTTACTTCATCATCCTTATCAATTTCGAAGATTAAAGTTCATCTATGTCTGTGTAGTGTTTGATCGATATAAACAAAAGGATGGAACCAAAAACCACGTACAGTAAATAAAACAAGGGGAGGGGCGGTTTCTTTTGGGCTCTTAAATGGGATTAAATCTCATTCCTGATAAAACACGGGTATTTATCTGTTTACTGAAACGCAATGTACCTCGTTCGGTAGCCCAAACGAAGTCTAAATTTAATAAACAAATATGTTCTGTGACTCTGGTCACAAAACGAACCCACTGGACTAATAATTAATTAAAAACACTCAACAAATAATTAACTCATTAAAAAGCACCTTAAAACGCAAAACGAACAAAAAGACAAAAAGGTAAATTCCAACTAGGCCTGTCTTCAGGATGTTACAAATCTACCCCCTTAAAGAGATTCCGTCCTCGGAATCTGGTCAGTCATAGTCAACAAGGTCATGGTTGCCTCAAACCACAATAACGGATCACCACTAGACCTAAGTCACAAAAGAGTCTTATGGTCACCCGCACCACCGAGTTTAATTTCATTTCCAAACCGTCAAACTTTATAATCTAAAGTCAAACCCAACCCAAGCTAAGAGACTAAATTTCTAGATCATTAATCATACACTAGATATTAAAATCTCATTCTCACCACTCACCAGAGTAATTTAATACCAAAAAAAATCTGTCATTATCGAATAAGTACAATCCCAACAAAATCCCAACTGAAAAGGTTAACAAGTCATCGGTCGTAGTCAATTACCAACCATTTGTCCGAGATTATGAAAATAAATCACGCCAATCATCTCGTTCTCTTATCATTTTAGTAGATATCCACAAAAATATCTTGTATCAAGTCAAAGTTCACTAACTGAGGTCACGATTTCTCATCAACAATTCATTAATTCATTACCCCATACAGTCTAATTAAAGGGTCAAACACTATCACTCACCTCTAAATACACTAAATTAGTTAATTTTACTCGCACATATTTGTTAAGTCGACCCAGTTATACTAAAATCATCCAAATTTCGTAATTCAATAGTCGTTTTAAACCCGATATTTAAGAATTTTGTCCAAATTCGCTCAAACGTATCAATTATCGCCCACTAATTCGTTGACGGATTCGTGTTTCTGGTCAATTCCATCATTAAATCACGAATTTCATCAAAGAATTACGGTCACCACAATGTCATAATAGTCAACCCTCCAAAAATCACAAATAAACTGCCGATCAGGTCTAATTTATCTATATCTCCTCCGACTCTCGGAACTACTGTATGTTTACCACAATGTATTTTCGTTGTCCAAACGTAATACATCATCCCAAATCATATTTTCATTCAGAGTATTTCGAAGCAAGATCCTAGTTAAGTCTGTCAATCCATCACAGTCTTACTTCACGGGTCACTGATAGTTATAATCCATTAAAAAGAAATACTTTCAAACACAAAGTTTATATTAGTCATCCGATTACAACTATCTCGATATACAAATGATTCTATCACATTCACACGATTCAAATTTACCCAACTGATCCACTTAGGTAAATAATTCCGATATTAATATTATCCAAAACTTCTATAGTCACACAGTCGACTGACTATGTCCCGCTATATAAATAATTGACGATCATAAACAACCACACCTTTCTATTCTAAGGAGGTAATAGCCACAATATCCGCAAACATGGTCTGACACTCACCTTGGTCATAAGGTCAACGCACACCTGACTCCCAGTCCTCGGTCAGGTCAATGTTCTACATATCTTACCTTGTAGACATCTAAGGGAAGTAGACAACACCTACTTTCTAAGGATCACACAAAAAATCACGTTAGGCCACAGAATAAAGACAGTTCCTTAGGACAACTATACGGGTCCAACACAATATGTCCAGTCTCCAGATCTTACCAAGACTTAACATAATCCAATTTGACACGAATCCTTATACAAATCAATGTTTCTTCTAACTTACAAGGAAACCAAATAAAAAGTGTCTCCCACACTTATATTTAAGGGTCACTTCGGTCCATAGAGGGCAACAGTTTATTAGGACAACACTACCAATCATACACAGCTAGCCAAATCTTACACAATACGGTAGGGTTAGTTTTACATATCACATACACAAGGCAGTATCATACAAGGTTCGGGTCCTCCATAAATAAACAAAGGCACTACAACACTATTTCAATCCTTACGGGCCACTATATGTGTCCCGTGGGTCCATGAAAAGGAACTGCAATTTACATAGGTCCAACACAACAAGTTCATGAACCTATATCACAAAGTCAGTCCTACTTACTGGTTCCGTCACAGTCTATATGCACACAGACTCCACATCACATGGCAACATAAAAAGTTAGGGCCCTTTCGCCATAATCAAAGGGACCACTACCCGAGTCCATCTCTATGGGTCACTACATGTGTCCCATCAGTCAACTGTAAGGAAAAAGACATATACAAGTCTAATTTACACTAACAATTCAAGCACAACAATTTGCTAAGTCTAGACTATATGTTGACTCACATTTAGTATAACAGCCCAATTACTTAATAGCATATCATCATCACAAAACTAGCATATCAAACATGTCACAGGCCATATCTCAAACAAATCACTAAAGCATGGCAAACACATAGCATATATCATATTTAGTAAGCTCTAAAGTACCGAGTAGTCGGTCAAAGGGAGTAAAATCCCAACAATGTCAGGCTAGCTCCAGACACCATCGTCGTAACTGGAGTCATCAATCAGTCAACTACTTCTTCCTTTCAAGAGGATGTAATCATATCACAAATAATCACAATTAATCATCATAGATCATCATTACAACGAGCACAAGAACACAATCTATAGGTACAGTAATAATAATTACAATAATGTAACAAGAATGTACCTTTATGAATAAGAAGACACCTTCTGAATCTATCAACACCTCGATCCCACCCGCACCCTTGACCCTCTTTCATTCTGCAACTGGATCCTCATCCTTGGAGTCATGGTACTAAAACTCGTCAAATCCTTTATTCAACTCAATATTGAACCCGTCCACTGTAATTCTGTCAGCATTGAGGATCAATGGAGCACCAGCAGGGTGGAATCGACCTTCATACCTGTCTTATCACAACATCTCATGCAAAGCTTAGTAGATAATCTGTTAGTTCAAGAAACACACTTAATATCCTGCATTCACTTAACCTCACCCCACAGACGTGTTTGACTTAACTCGAGGTTTGGGAACAGGCACACACATGTACTGGTTGTCAAACCAATGCTCTGATACCAACTTGTAACGCCAGGTAAATTTTTTTTTTTTAAATCACAGCGGAAGTCTTAATTTAACAAACACCACGTTATTTACAAAAACACGTAATTAAATAATTTATCACAAACATTATAAATAAATATAGTTTTACTTTTACATTATAACACATCAGAGTACTCCGAGTCAAACACGTCTTCAACCCAATTCCCAATCCCAATAGTACCTAAACCGCAGGTGTGTAAATGTGGGGGTTAGCGCACCGCTAAGTGAGTGGAATCTATCTAACAGGATAAGCTTAAGCATCACACAAGCTTTACTCTAAATATCACCACCACATGCTAACCACCACTAGCATACAAATACGACAATACGAGGATCGACGGCTTGTACGAGCACACGACTCCTAGCTGATCGGGCTAGAGTCTACCGATAGTCCTTGCTACTCAATTCACAGTATAGTCATCCTGACGCAGGGGGTGCGTCGTTCACACTATACTCACAATCAGTAGCCTATGGACCCAACCTCCCTAGGCACGGTTGACCTCATACGGACTCTAACCTCCCTAGGCACGATCACGAGTCCCCAGTCTCCCCAGGCTCGACTGGTGTCAATCACATAGTGCACGTACAAACACATACATCAACAAGCATACTATATCCATCTAGCATGGCAATCAGTAAGGTGCTGTTTGTTTTTTAAGATGTTTTTGCCTGAAGATCTGCGGACCATGTCTGTAAAGAAGATGTGGACTGAAGGTCTGTATGCTGAATAATGAAGACTGTTTGTTTTTAGTTCTGCAACATAACTTAATTCTGTCTGTAGCACTTAGAAGCACATTCCTAAGTCTGCGAGGCTGCAGACATAATAAGACATAGTTTTATCTTATGTCTTCAGAAAAACAAAATGTCTGCAGTCAAAACATCTGCGGGCGCGCAGACATAAGACATAATAAGGTCTGCAGTCAGGAAAACAAACAACACCTAATATCACATGATAATTATATTACACTAAACTTGGTAAAAGAGTTAAACACAGTAGCATCATACGCTACTCAAACTCTATTTGGAGATAGACCCACTCACCGATCACCAGCTAAACTCGGTAGTCTAATATCACCGGGTCTTCTCCTCGTCTGAACCACCTGAGAATAAACACTGAACAAGTTAGTAAATCGCACCACCATTACTAACTATATGATATTCAATATATATATATATATACACGTACTTACAATACACTATATATTTCCAATATGTATAAAATAATATAAACGAGTCATTGGGACAATTATGACCCAATTGAATCATAATTTACCACCTTTAACCAAATAAGCCCAAACGGGTCAACGGGGTCAAAATGATCGGTTCACACATATTTGCATACACATATACTCTCTTGTATATATATACATATATATACTCGCATATATATATATATATATATATATATATATATATATATATATATATATATATATATATATATATATATATATATATTCTCTATTTGTATATACTTTTACACACACACACATACACACACACACACACACATATATATATATATATATATATATATATATATATATATATATATATATATATATATATATATATATATATATATACACACACAAACACACACATACACATATATATAATCCATCCAAATAGGTCAAAGTCCAAATGGGCGAACGATTCAATATCAACACCCCTAAACTGGTCAATAACTGAACGGTCAGGAAATATAACTTACTACCTTCCCAAACGGGTCACGAGTGAACACGTATACGCACCCTAATTAATTATGTCATACATCAACCAAATAAATCATGCAATTTATATAAACGAACGGTCCAAACTAAATAAATTATGCAATTTATATAAACGAACCACGAGTTATCTCATAAATCATAAGTACAGGCCACGGGTTTCGGGTCACGATTAACCGAGCATCCGCACAAAAGGTCCACTTTATAATCTACAACCCAAATGAAATTAATAAAATGGGTCAAAGTCTAAATGAGCAAATAAACACTACTTACAAGAACAGGTCAGGGTCCAAACGAGTAAATAGACACACAAACCACCAAATCATAAGTACGGGCAACGAGTTACGAGCCATGCCAAGTCGCTACGCACTACACTAGCGAACAGCAGCATAACGACAACATAAAAGGCCTGTGAACAGCAGTTTATAGCAGCTCCAGCTGCAAAATTGCAGCAGAAACAGCCCCGCGCAGTAGCAAAAATAGTAGCAGCAGTGTACCTGCTGTCCCTTTCGGTTTCACTCACAATAATCGAGTTTCGGGCAATATTTTGACCAAGTTAAGGGTTTACAAAGGTGCGCAAACACACAACAACAATTATCTAGCATTCCAAAAGCAACATAACACATATACCATTGTTACCCAAATTAAACTAACTAATGGGTCATGATCTTAAAATAGAGAAACCGAATTAAACATAATTAATACAAACGTGTCGAGGTTAAAACAATCAAACAAAACCATCCCATGCATCAAAAAAAAAACGACAAACACCGCCACCACCGGCCGCCAGCTGCAGCTGCAGTAGCGGCGGCAACCGCCCAGAAACAGCAACAGCAGCAGCTACGCTGCTGTCCACAATGGTGTACCCCCAAAATCAAGTTGTTTCTTGCAATTTTTAGCCAAATACAAGTCCACAATTGTGTACTAACATGTACACATTCACAAACAAGCATAAATCAAACAATTTCATCATGTAATCAAAGATTTAAGCACAATTTACAACCTTTTATAAAACTAGTCATAAATCCTAAATTAATAAAGAAGAATCATGAAAAGAGGACAAACCTTAATAGAATTCAATTAATAATATACAAGAACTATTTTAGGGCTTGAATTCCATCATCATCTTCATCAATTAAAAAGTAAGGGTTTAATGGTGGTGGTTGTGAATTCGTGACAGAGGGAACGAGAGGGAGAGGTAGGAGAACCACCACTTAAAGCTTGCAATCTTACTTCATCATCCTTATCAATTTGGAAGATTAAAGTTCATCTATGTGTGTGTAGTGTTTGATCGATATAAACAAAAGGATGGAACCAAAAACCACGTAGAGTAAATAAAACAAGGGGAGGGGTGGTTTCTTTTGGGCTCTTAAATGGGATTAAATCTCATTCCTGATAAAACACGGGTATTTATCTGTTTACTGAAATGCAATGTACCTCGTTCGGTAGCCCAAACGAAGTCTAAATTTAATAAACAAATATGTTCTGTGACTCTGGTCACAAAACGAACCCACTGGACTAATAATTAATTAAAAACACTCAACAAATAATTAACTCATTAAAAAGCACCTTAAAACGCAAAACGAACAAAAAGACAAAAAGGTAAATTCCAACTAGGCCCGTCTTCAGGATGTTACAGTTAGTATAATATAATGACAAGTGATCAACGTGATTATATTACAGTAAGTCATGCTGAGTTTCTAAATGGAACGTAATGATTCACAGACCATAACATCATCATGTGCCATGTTACATGACTCTTACATTCAATCTAATCTCTAAACATATCAAGAACATATTCTATTGATAGTTCTATCTTTTCCTTTGAATTCTGGTAATTTCATAAGTCAAATTGTGCTATTACAATTTCTCTCTTAGAGCATTAGCTATGTTCATTCCGAATTTCATATCTATGAATTCTAGACCATTATTCGCTTGACTTGAAGTCGGGAAAAGAAGACGGAAGAATGAAACTCCAAAATATAAGGAAAAATATAAGCACGAAGACAACGCAGAAATTACAAATCGTGTATATCGATGCGTATAGCAATATAAAGACACGGGAAAACTAAGAACACTATAAATCCAAGAGCATAGTAGAAATTAACGGATTCCTCCGGTGGAAGATGAAAAAGAAGAATGACAGATGTGATAGTCAAGAATATATCAAGAATTAAAACTGGATGGAGCATATTGACGAATGTTTTGGAAGTATGAAGAAAGGAAGAAAGTATAAAAGATGGGAGATGTGAAAATAAGGAAACGTAGGAGGTTGATTTATAGTAAAATATCCGACAGAGAAATCGAGACAGATTATTGCATTAAATCGAAGAGGATCATAATTTTCTTAATCGCCAAAGAATCAAATCTTATATAGATTACAAAGATTTTCTTTAATTCGGAGATCAACCATGATGACGTCAAAAGATAAGACGAATCCCTATTTTCTCATTTCACTCTTTTACGATAGCTTCACTCATACGTTTCGAGTAATCGAATTATTTTATCCATATTTCTCAATCATGATAAAACCATATGAATCAACTTATATTCGTCATAATAACATTCTTATTGTTAGCCATGACGACCTCGATCAAATTTCGGGACGAAATTTCTTTAACGGGTAGGTACTGCGACGACCCGAAAATTTTTGACCAAATTTAAATTTAATCTTTATATAATTCCGACTTGATAAGCAATGAATTTTAATAAATCTTGAACCTCCGAAAAGAGTTTTACACAAGCTTTTGGTCACCCTTTTATTCTGACGATTCACGAACGTCATAACTTGATTTAATTGTTTAATTGTTTAATTATTGTGTATATATATGGATTTATATCTATTTAACTTGAAAATATGATAATTAAATATCTCATTAAGTATATTAACAAAGTATTATATATATATTTTCATACTACTAATTTAAAGAGTTTTCAAATAATATATATTACTATTTATACGACGTAATTAACTTATGTTAAAATGTATTTAAGTATAATGTATTACGAGTGTAAATACATCCTTACAAGTATTGAATACACTTTATAATATATCAATACATATAAAGGATAGCTATACTCGTATTTCCGTTCAATTTCCTCAAAGAATTCTACTCGCATTCATACGGTATTTTTACCCGTATTATATACAGCTTCTAGAAGTATTTACTATTGGTATATACCAATAGAAATCTGCAATTATTTGTGTAATATGTCATCCATGACCTAGTCAATTTAATATGTCATGCATGACTTAATACAATTTAACTTATCTTAGATATTTTCACTAAAAGTCAAAATTATAAGCTTATAAATAAGGAACATTTTAACTCATTTTTACTCCACATTATCTTAAACTAAAAATACACACTTGAATGCTCTCATATCATACTTTAATCTCAGCAACTTTCCTCTTCATAATCAAGGTAAAATACTTCTCAAAATCCTTGTTCAATTCCTTGTATAGTTGCTATCTTATTATACTTATAAAACTTGTAAAAACTAGAACTTGTTTTGGTGAACACCAAGCTTGTTTGAAAAACTAATCTAATCTTTCTAACTTAACTCTAATAACACTTATTTATATGTATTATGATGTTATATTAAGTTAATATAAGAACTTATAACTTGTACATATGAAGAACACCTTGAAACTTAACATATATCCTTTAATCTCCATTCGGTAAAAAGCGGGCTGTTTTGGGTTGGGAATTAAAAACCTATCTTAGACTTTGAGTTCGAGGCTAATACTTTGGAAATATGTTAATATGTGTAAATAAGACTTCCAGTATTTTTTTCATGATTTTAGACAAAGTGGAAGTATTTTATCAAAAAAGTCATATATTGGGTGGATGCCGGGATTTTTTCAAATCTGTCCACCGACACAAAAAGAGGGTAAAGCTCTAAAAATTACTATTTGGGATGAACTTTTCGAATTGATTTTGTAAAATTTACTTCTTAAGGAATCCATAGCAATTTGATTCACTTTAAACAGAGTTGTAATGAATATTTGGCGAGCAAAACAAAATCTGCTAAAATTAACGTTGTATGGACGAAATTTATATTATAAAAACTATATTAACCATATCCTTGTTAAATTTTCCTATATCCTATATATATTTGGACATGTTATCAGTAGTATAACAAAATATTATAATCTTGGTTAATTCTGTGATTGTATATATGTATAATAATATTCTTGGTACGTCCTAACACAATAACTATACAATACGTTTTGATAAATCCTAAGACAATACGTACACAATACGTCTTAGTTAATTCTAAGACAATACGTATACAATACGTCTCTGGGTTGATGCAAAGACAATACGTATACAATACGTCGTGGGGGTAATTCTAAGATTATATATATATATATATATATATATATATATATATATATATATATATATATATATATATATATATATATATATATATATATATATATATATATATATATACCGATTATTAGACTGTTGGACTTTTCGGACTATTTTGGACTACTAACAAAGGACTACTAACATAAAATGTTAAAAATTATTATATAAGTAATAATAATTTTATTTAAATAAAGTGTTTCATTCAATAAAACCTTTGTCATGTATTATATTCGACTGTTACGTCACGTGTGTAGTATTTGGAAACCGATGTATTTTGGGGATTATTTCTTAAATAATCGCCCACTTGTTTAAAACATGCATTATGTATAACAATGATGTGCTTTTTATGAAACGAATGCAATATTTTCTAAAACGTATCATATAGATGTCAAATACTTCGCTATGGGACCAATGAGAACGTACTGCGTTTATAGTAATTTGGACGGGTCGTTTCAACAAATCATTTGACAATGCAAACGGTGTCATCAAAAAACGTTAATAAAAGGTTGTGGTGGTTGGAATTTGTATATATTAATATCCTTATATCTTTATTTTTCTAAAATAGATAGATGAACTTTTCATATTAAAATGAAAAGAATTATTCGATAGCTAATTAATACATCATATGAAATACGGAGTATGATGCATCCAATCCAATTAATAATAATAATAATAATAATAATAATAATAATAATAATAATAATAATAATAATAATAATAATAATAATAATTAACAATTAATAATAACTAATAATAAATCATATTAATATAAACTAATAAATAATAATAATAATAATGATATAATGATAATATAAAATATAAAATATAAAATTGATAAATATAATAATAATAATTAATAATAATAATAATAATAATAATAATAATAATAATAATAATAATAATAATAATAATAACAGCAACAGCAACAACAACAATAACAATAATAATGATAATACAACCTTCATCTCACACAAAATATTCACATTTATATTTGAGTTATCACATTTTAATTGTCTATTTCATACTTCAACCAATAAAAAAGATTTAAGTGGCTAGTTATGATATTTGTTAGGTGAATTTTTTTTTTTGAAAGGCAATTTATATTATATTACTAATAAAAACTAGCAAGACGCTAGGAATTACAATGATTAAATCACGACGATACAATTTCAATCGACAATCAACCTGAATGCTAACAAACACGAATCCTACGAAAACACGAATCCTAAACACGACACTCTCCATCACACGAAACCGATTCTCACGAGACCAATTCATAACCCAACGAAATGAAAAGGAATATCAAACACACAAAACTATCACGCACAATATCAGCAAACACTAGGAAAATTACACATGAAACGGAAAGAATGGCCACGACGACAACCCACGAAAAACTTAAACCAAACAGTCCGATCATGTAATCTATCAAGTGGTGACATTGCACGAAGAAGAGACGATGCTTAAATATACCCTGGCTTAATTTCACCAACGAAAACCTCCTGAACCACGAACTCGACAGCAAGTTGAATCAGGCAAGAAACTCACCCAAAAAACACGAACCGAGAGCCACCCACATCATGATCTGTTGAAACTAAAGAACACTAACCCGAAACCAACAGTCACCGGAATCAAAGCAACGAACTCGAACCAAATCACCCACCCAACTCGACCGGAAAGCCACCCACTTGAACTCGACTGGAATCGTAGATCCAAACCAACTGAAAGCATAGATCTCGAACGGAATCTCGACTATACAACGATTAAATGAAACGAACATCTGGGATCTGAAATGAAACGAACTCGACCGGAATAAACAAACGATCTTAAAGATCCAGACCGCAACGAGGCCAAAGCGACCAACACCATCACAACGACAACAGGGAAAGCAGGTGACTAAAAGGTAGGTGGAGATATGATGACGGAAGTAGGTAAAACAAGAAGAAAAACCGATGCAAATACCGGCCAAGTGACGGAGAGAGTAATAAAGGATAGTGAATGAAAACGAAGCTCGACAAAAGAGAACTCCCGGACCACCGGCGGGAAGCCGGTGGCCGGAGAAGAAAGATATCGGTCAGAAAAGTGGATCTGTTGGATTTTGAAAATATAAGTTTTTTTGGAGATGATGATTTTAGTTTTTGGCTGTGAGAAAAGAAAACTTGTTAGGTGAAATTATAGTTTGTAAATAATTCTAAACCTTCGTGTTCGGTTCAATTTGGCGCAGGATATTGTTTTTCAAGCTAGATGGAAACATACCAGCGATAATATTGTGCTCTAACTTAAATTTTTGATGTTACAAGTCAACTTTATCGCTTGCTTTTTTAGTTTCTAATTTAGTTGTTGCGTGTTGTATTCAAATGATTTTGTCTAGCATAGTAACTCCGATCCCATTCCAAAAATTTCAAGCCACTTACCTTTATGATATGGATGATATTAGTATTCATAGTTAAATAGTTTAAAATATTAAGTGGGTGACTACAAAATTTATTGAGAAAAAACTAGGTTTTTTTTATAAATTTATCAAAATTGAGTACTCCGTATTATTTATCACTACTTCAGAGTATGTTCTGGCCCAAAATTAATAAATATGGGTGATGGGTGATGGGTGATGGGTGATGGAAATATTTCATCACCCTTGTAAGATAGAACAAGTAAAGTATTAGTCGCTTTCTTATCTTAGAATCTTAGAATTATGATAATTTAACCCTCGTTAATTTAAAAGGGGTTAAGATGTGACTTCTGAGCCTAAATATGTACAATCGAAAATCTCGCATGTCGCCGTCACAAAAAGTACCGAAAATGGTTTGCTACCACCTCCCATAACCCCTTTTTTCATCGCATAAAGACATTGTATATATTTTTAGTAGTTATTATGCTAATTGGTTAGTATGACACAATCCGATAACCGTATTGTATAGATATACTTGATTCGTTAGCGTTTATTTAGGTGTTTGGTTTTTATTTAATAACTACAGATATTTATCAATAATACAATAACATAAGTGAGTTTTCATGATTGTACAATAATAAAATGAATGATCAATGAATTAATACTTAAAGCAATTTATTATTAAACGACTGAAAATTGTTGGTCACAATTTATTTATCGTCCTATTTTAAGCCATAGCTGTCCCAACACAAAAGTTGTCACTTTTCCCGTTAATCACTCATTTGATTGTTTATACTTAGTTGAATTCATGGTGTCTTTAAGACTTTAACTATCGTATCTTTTTGCACCTCTACCAAAGAAAATAAATACGAAGTTATGTTACTCCAGCCAATACATACATATAACAATCATCATTGCTGTTATAATGAGATTTGTTACTAGGGACGTATCCAAATCATTACAAGTGGGTGATTATTTCACTCTAGACAAAAAGAAAATTAATACGGAGTATAGAAAATGTAAAATCAAATTAAGGAACATGTCAACATGAACTAACAAGAATGGTAACACAACTATACACTTTTAGATCCGTACATGCATGCCTGCTTAGTTTCTTTTCTTTCCCATTTATGTCTTAAGTAAACATTTTTTAATGGTTACCTGAGCTAACCGTGGCGTTCAAAATCAAATCATAATATTCATTTTGCTACTTTAGAAAACATTTTTTTTTTTTGTTATTTCGTATTATCTTGTGTGCTAGAAGTCCGATAGAAACCACAATACCAAAACTAGGCTTTCAAAACTAGGCTTTAATCACTCGTACAAATTTTGGACTATCAGTAATCAGTAATATAATAATACTAAACTGGTAAACAAAAAAAAAAAAAAAAAAAAAAAAAAAACATAGCTGGGTCTTGTAAACAAAATATAATAATACTTAATCTAAATAATAAATAAATCAATAACAATATGAACTTTTTTGTTTGGCGAAATACATATAATTAAATTTAAAAAATATTCCAAGATCAAAACTAAGAACTTTGACTTAACCCAACCAGTTGTTTAAAACAGATAAAACGATTAGGCCCATTGGGCTAGTTAATATATGTTAATTATAGTTGAGCCCAATTAATCGAAAAGAAAAGCCCACTGAGCCGAAGCGGGTACAGATATTTTATTTTATATAGATATAAAACGCAAAACCATATCCACAACGAAACCCTAATCCCCTTTTGTTCACCGCCGTGAGTACGAAATGGTGTCACTCAAGTTACAGAAGCGGCTCGCAGCTAGCGTCCTCAAGTGCGGTCGTGGCAAGGTTTGGCTCGATCCAAACGAAGGCAATGAGATCTCCATGGCCAACTCTCGTACGATTTCAATCCTTTTCGTTTTTCAATCATTTTTTGATTTGTATCTGTCTAATTTTTTGATCTGTATTACTTTTTGTGAGTGAAAATGTTTTTGTTTGTAATTTTAGCTTAACTCTGCTGATTTGTTGATTTTTGTATAAACTGTTAAGTTTAGAGTATATAGCTATCTTAATTGATTTTGTAATCAGGTTGTTCTGTTTGAGATTTGAGGTTTGAGATTTCATGGATTTTTTATTGACTTTTTGATGAATTAAGTCATATACTATTGACGTGTTATTGAGTTTTTGGTCTTAAATGTATCATAAGGAGCGGAAAGATATATTGTTTCTATTTTTTGATAATTCTGTATTAAAGGATGAAACTATGTAAGTTAAATATACACATCATATGCATATTATATGTATTAACGTATTTATATTTATATGTTACTTTCAAATAGGTTTTGATCTTTGATAAATTTTGGCTTTATGACCTAATATGCTTAAAGATGTTCTATTTTAACACATAGTTTGTTGTATTGTGCGAAGGCTCATTTTTGGCATATGCAGATGTATATTTGTATTACTTTAGCTTATCCTTGTTTTGTGTGAAGGCTCATTTTTGTAGCTATATTTACTGTCAGTGTAAAGAAGGAATTGATGAAAACTTTATCTTATTAGTTGCTCAGGATCCAACTCAGGATATGCGATAAATAATTTTGTGGTTATATATATGTTTCATGTTTGGTCCACCTGCACCGTTAGTAATCTTTACTTTTTTTTTTTTAGTTTATAGTACTATCAATGCTCATATTTGGCTGTTTTGCTGTTGGTTTGCAGGTCAGAACATTAGGAAGTTGGTCAAGGATGGATTTATCATCAGGAAGCCAACCAAGATCCACTCTCGATCACGTGCACGTCGCATGAATGAGGCTAAGAGAAAGGGACGTCATTCTGGATACGGTATTTATTAATCTTTTGCATACTTCAATGGCTACATTGTTTTTAGGCAAATGCTTATTTTAGCTTATATAGTTCAATTTCATTGTATGTTTAATTTGTTTGTGTTCAATATGTAATAGGAAAGCGTAAGGGAACCAGGGAGGCTAGGTTGCCAACTAAGATTATATGGATGAGAAGAATGAGGGTGTTGAGGAGATTGCTGAAAAAGTACCGAGAGTCAAAGAAGATTGACAAGCACATGTACCATGACATGTACATGAAGGTCAAAGGTAATGTTTTTAAGAACAAGCGTGTGTTGATGGAAAGCATTCACAAGTCAAAGGCTGAAAAGGCCCGTGAGAAGACTATTGCTGACCAGTTTGAGGCTAAACGTCAGAAGAACAAGGCTAGCCGAGAGAGGAAGTTGGCTCGAAGAGAGGAACGATTTGCCCAGGTATAAACATTAGGAAGTTGCATTTGTTTATCAGAAGATCACTATTTATGTAGTCTTATTGATTATCATATAAACCCTTTAACCTTTATTTTCAACGATTTCAGGGTCCACAAGAGAAAGCACCGGCTGCACCAGTAGCACCGGCGGCAGCTCCTGCTGCACAACCTGCTAAGTGAGTGTTGTTTTTGATTCATATTTTTATTTTTATGTGGTTAGATCCTTCTTGTTCTAATGAGAATGTAAATGTTTGTTGCAGGGCTACAAAGAAATCCAAGAAATGAGGTGTTTTGTGTATGTTGGATATCTTTATTAGCTTTGTGGTTTATTTTAGTGATATGTTTGTTACAATTTCGTTTTGTTATGGAATACTCTTTTAGAAAGAGCCTTCAACTCTTGATACAATGATTTTTGTCTGCTTATTTCATGTTTGTTATGTTGTATTTGCTTTTCATTATGTTACTATAACACATGTTTTGAAAGCTAAACACATGATGGTTGATGATTTATGCAGTAAACTGATTTTACTCTTTAAGGACACCAGCAAAACTCGAGTAGAAATGAGTGGTCTAATCAGTACTAAATAGATTATAGATCTACACGCTTCTTTTTTAATAAAAAAAAGCCAAGTTCATCGAACAATGAATTGGCCCAAAAATACATAGTAAAGAATTTTGGGAACATGCTCACCAAAATTTAAGACTACATTGAATGGATCAAAACATCCAAACAAACATTGCTCATCTATATAGTTTCCAGAGACTTTAAACACACATCTTGCAGTGGATCTTGAGTCATGAATGTAGCATCCAAAGTACAATATGGGATTTTGTCTTTAAAGTATAAGCTACTCGCCATCAACATCGCCCAAACTACCCAAAAACTCATTGTTCCTCATCTCTAAACACACCAGTTGTTGAGATATTGAAACTCGATTCCGCTCAACGTGTTTGCAAACAAAAATTTGATACACCAACGTGTCAAAAGAATGAACCAATCCTCTTGACAACCACTTGCACTCACTTGAATTGATTACCATTGAACCCGTCATACGACCCTTTTCTATGCTCCCGAGGTTGCGGGCATTCCTTGAGGCAAGCTTTATGATTTTGAAACCTTAATGGGCAACTCTTCCACCGCCATTTTCTCCATCAATATACCGAAATTATGTAACTCTTATTTGTATGTAATCTTTTTTGTACCCGCCGCTATGTTTCTAGCAGCTTCGATTTCAGATTTTGCATTCAAACCTTGAATGCCATTCAGTTTGATCTAACAAACAGTGTCAAAACTCGATGGACTATCCTCTATTACTTCGGCCTGTTTATCCCGATTCTTTGCTGCTACTTTTTTACTTGTAGAGCTTTGTAGAGTGGCTTTTCCATTAGCAATTTTCACTTTGCCTCCTCTTTTCCGGATGGCTTCACAACAACTACGACAATTTGAATCGATACACTGTCCTTTATTTTGGTCCACATTAGGAGTACAAGGAGGCACCGAAGAAGAAACTGGCTTTGGTTGGTATTATTCTTTTTGAATGGAAGTGAGGGGAACTCCTTTTCATAAAAATCAAAAGGAACACTATGGGCTGCCGATTTAGTCACTTGAATGCTATCATTATTAACTATTGGGCACGACTCATCAACGTTAGGGAATGGGCTAATGGAAATAATTTTGGATTTGTTTTCTGAAATGTGGATGGAAATAGCTTTTTGTACATTTTCTAATGAGAGGTGTAAATCAACCTTTTTCCCTTATATCTTTATTGGGAGTAACAAGTTCAAGGACTCCAACGGTATCTCCATCAGCTAGCTTTATTGAGAGGACCATCAACGAGAATTTCTCCATTTTCGAATTCTTCGACCGGTGGTGTTATAATACATGGGGAACAATTAATCAGGCGATGAGTGCCCAGTACGTGAACAATGCCTTTACAGTGAACATTTTCAGGCGAAACCGTAGCTGGACAACAATTGAAATTAAGTAAAGAATTATATTGCTTTATATGATCATCGGAAATAGCCTCTATATTCACGTTTTCATTAAATTCTTGGACCCAAATTTTACACTTCTGCGTTTCTGATAAATTGACCGTCACATATTGACGGATGGGAGTCGTCGGGTCATTGACCTCAAACAATGCAAACAGAGACTCCGCGTGTTTTAACCCCGTTGTTTTTGGGTCAACGTAAATCACTTCACCAAAAGTGCCGACAACCAAAATTCATGGTATCAATTGAAGAACATTCGAAAGGACACCCTTTTAATTCAAGACGAGTGAACCTAGAGAAATTGAGAAAACGTTGGTCCATCGGTTGAACCTTCAAAAATTCAATTTTATCCATCGTAGGGCCCATAATCATTCTCTGGAAACTTTCAGCATCTCTACATTCCACCACGTACCCGAACACTCTCCAGGTAGAAACTGAAACAATAGCAATACATTACACCACGTACCCCCGAACGCTTGGGATGAGTAACTAGCCATAATTAAATTCTTTTGACAAAGTGGGTATTGGCTCAATCAGTACTATGCTCTCGAGTAATTTTTTCCTCTATGCTCACGAGCTATTTTTTTTTTACCGTGTGTTTCCGTTAACCTAGAGAAATGGGCATAGTAAAAATAAAAGGAAAACAATACAAACAATATATCTTTGATTTCGAATTCAAACTACTAGGAGTAAAGATTAGACTAGTCTATGTAGTCATCATCTCTTCGTCTCATTTTCTCCCGTCCTTTTTTTTTTTTTTTTTGGGGTGACGAAAGTATGTCACTCTTTGGCTACTTTGTTCTTAGCATGAGGTGAGTGGTGACACTGATATTTCTGTTAAGAAGCTTAGTCCTAATCTCACAATTGTGTGGTAGTGAAGGTTTACACAATTTTTTTTTTTTCAAACGAATGTTGGAAACTTGTTGTGTAAAAACGGGTAGCCACTTTAGTAAAACCTCATTGACTTTTTTTTTTTTTTTTTCATTTTTTTTTCAACTAGGAAACACAGGTTATTTATAAAAAAATCAAAGAAATGAGATGTGTAGTGAAACTTGAATGCAAGATGTATAGACATAGCGCACCATAGTGGGCCTTTGCAACTATTGGTTCATTAAAGAGAGGCCCACATCCCTTTCTATCCTTTCTATAATGCTCTGTCGTTTAGGAATACGCTCTTGTCACGAACAAGGATACCCTGTTCTGGATATCCTTATCCCTAAATTGCACCAATCGGGCCCCACCTTCTCCATCGGTTACACAGGTTTGTAAAATTTCATTTACAATCACTTGATGTTTCGTACCTATGCTCACAATTCCTTCAAATAAATGTAATCGATTTAAGTTTTTATCGATAATTGTTAATTGTTACTACAGTATTAAATATCATCTTGGATAGTAAAAAGTCAACATGTATCCAGTTGACCTGAAACTGTATTAAACTCTGGTTTATTACTGTATTTATAGATGAGAAATGATATGTTACGAAACTGCTACATATTCTGATACAAATTGACGTGACACAAATAAGATGAGAGAAATCGAGAGGGAGACAGATAAACGGCGATCTGTAATTTTTTTAAATAATTTGTTTTTGTAATTATAGCATTGCTCAACCGCCTCAACAAGTGATAATGTACCGTTTGATGAATGATGATGTGGCCGTTAACATGGCTGCCACATCAACAAAATTTGGCTTAGTTAACACATACCGTCAATAGTATTTTAGCATTACTAATTGATAGTTTAATACGTACAATAAAAAGTTCAAGATTGGAGTTCTAATACTAACAGAATGTTGGTTCAAAGCTTGTCGATAATCAGGGTCGGTCTTAAGTGTTCTGTTACCCGGGACGAATCGATCAAATAATGCCTCTACCAGAGACGTATCTTGAACGACTTTAGTGGGAGGGTCAAAATCGTTTCTAAAACTTATCAATTATATTAAAAAGAAATTCTAAAATTTTGGAGGAGCTATTATATAAAATATTTATATTTTAAATCCAAATAATATAAAATTTACACTAAGAACATAAAATTTTGTAGGGGCCACTGCCCACCCCTGCCACCCCAAAGATCCATCCCTGGCCCCTACTCTATTTATAAACTAGTGTTCGAAAGCTAATCAACTTATATTACTCATTTTCACGTTAATATCTTTTAAATAAATTTAGTTTGACAATTTGAAGAGATCAAACTACGATAAAAGTGATGATTTCGAGTCTAGTTAAAAATTTATAGTGTATGTGACACACCAATAAAATAGGACTTTCAAATAAGAACTTTTGTTCCTTGTAGAAATAATTAAATTAAAGAAAATATAAAAATTAGGGTTAAAGCTATAAATAGGCTACAAACTTACACAAATGTACCGATGTCGCCCACAAACTCATTTCCGTCCTACTGTCGCCTACAAACTTATAAAAAATGTGCTAATGTTAACATTTCGTTACCGGTTACCTGTTGAACCGGTGAAGTTAATTATTTAACTTTTTTTATTCATTTTATATGCACCGATGTCGCCCATATACTTTCAGTTGTGTCCCGATGTCACCCATATACTTTCAGTTGTGTCCCGATGTCACCCATATACTTTCAGTTCTGTTTCGATGTATCACCGACGTGTCATGACTACTTAGAAGCCACTTAATCAACCATTTTGGTTGACGGTTAAAAAAAGTATTTTGTTTATATTAGCACATTTTTTATAAGTTTGTAGGCGACAGTAGGACGGAAATGAGTTTATGGGCGACATCGGTACATTTGTGTAAGTTTGTAGCCTATTTTTAGCTTTAACCCTAAAAATTAAGTAGTACTATGGAGTATTATATTAAGAAATCAGTAAACTTATTGTATGAATTCACATTATTATGGCACATCTATTGTTAGACTAGAATTTCAAAATTCATATGTTATTGTACAGTACGCTATATCTGTTGTACGATATATTGAATTTTAATAAAATTAACACATCTGACAAAGGGAAAAAAATTACAATATCAATGAATAAAAGATTTTTTTTCTTTTCAACTTTTGACTTTTCCTTCTTCCTCTCCCTTCCTCCATAAAAATTCTCCTCTGAACTTAATAAAAAACTCAACTGCACTTAAAAAAACTCAACTGCACTTAAAAAAACGCAGAACTCCAGATTTGATGCTCCTTAAAATGTGATGCCCGGGTGCGGTCGCCCCTGTTGCCCTACCCTAGGGCCGGCCCTGTCGATAATGTCTATTTATTTGTCAAATTATATATGCTTGTGCTATAGTTTGTAACTATGCCTCTTAAGAATATATTTTTTTTCTTCTTAAAAGTGAATACTTCTTCAGTGATTTCACAATTCACACTAATGGATTCAAAAATGTATAAACATGTAGTAGTTTTTTATTGTGTGCGCGCAGTTATAAGAATAACGTGGACAAAAGCTATCGATTGAGGACCATATGGACACCTGAAATGGACAGATATTTCATTGATTTAATGCTTGAACAAGTTGTAAAAGGAAGCAGAATTGATGATCATTTATTTAGTAAAAGAGCTTGGAAACACATGACTACATTATTCAGTACTAAATTCAAGTTTCATTACGAAAAAGATGTTTTAAAAAACAGACACAAAATTTTAAGAAGTTTATACAAAGCAATAAACAATCTTCTTGCAGTGAATGGGTTTACATGGGACGATACTCGACATATGGTGACAGCTGATAATAACGTTTGGGATGATTATATCAAGGTAAGTTAGTTATCAATTATTTTAATTGAAAAACGAATTATTTGTAGAACTTATGAATATGCATAATCGTGTATGCAGGTACAACCCGGTGCTCGAATATATAGAATTACAACAATTCCATATATATACAAAAATATATCCGTGGAAGCAAATTTTGACAATGCTGACAAAATGTTAGAATTTGGTAACGAATCGGTTGGAGATACTGTTATTCAAAATAACGAGGTTGATTTGGAGGTTCTTCATGAAATTATGATCGATGAAGATTTTAGGGTTTTAATATCCAAAGAATTTGATGATATCGGTCATGAAGATATATCAGGATGGTGTCGTGTTAGGACATATTGGCACACATCAATGGATCGTTACTTCGTTGACCCACATTCATAAATACAGTGACAATTATAAACCAATAGATAAGAGCAACATGCATGTTGACCCAAATCCCAAATGAAGTAACAACGATAACCCAAATGCATATTTAATCATCCTTCACAACCTACGTTTACGTCTCTTTGAAAAGATTGATACAGCTGCTAGGAACAACATTCCAAATGTAATCTTTGTCAACCCATTTCTTTCCGTAACTGTTCTTTACCGACACATAATGTTGGATTTTGTCTAAAGACAAGGTGTTACACCCAACAATGACCAAAGAATGATCAGGACCTCCATTAGGTTCTCCATATACTATGTATCATCCAAATTGTGATAAAATGGACGTTCGTAAAATACACGCGCTACTTCGTGATTTTGCAAACTTCCCATAAAAACACCCCCAAACATCGAATTTTTTTTCCCGTTGATAGAGTTTTTTACTATCATTTCTTTGATTTTCTCAATGCTAGATCAGTTATAAATATCTCAGGTTATCGATAATATACCGACTACCAACTTGATAATCCAAACTTGTTTGTTTGTCATTACCGGCAAAGCCTCTAAATTGCTTATGTAAGTGCAAGAGTTATCATTAATAGATTGGAGGCCATAAGATCAATCTGTTATGATAGGCTTCACACTATCAACAATATAACAGGTTACGTCAACAAGCATTTGCGATGAGATCACCAACCTTTTAAAACCTTCATTCGATAAACTATCGTCATCATATCGGCAACAACTATGGGCACACATATGAGATTGCACTTTTGATTCCAAACCTTTCTTATGTTAAGATGATTAATCACATTAAGTACGCAATCAGCAGGAAGTACACAAGAAAGGTTTGAAATCAACAGAGCAATCTCATATGTGTGCCCATAGTTGTTTCCGATATGATGACGATAGTTTATCGTATGGAAGGGTTTTAAACGCTTGGTGATCTCACCGTAAATGTTTGTTGACTTAGCATGTTATGTTGTTGATTGTGTGAAGCCCATCATACAGATTGCTCTTACGACTTTCGATCTATTAATTATAACCTTTGCAATTACATAAGCAATTTAGAGGCGTTGCCGACTATCGAGAAACAAACAAGTTTGGAATATCAAGTTGGGAAACGATATACTATCTATAACCTAAGATGTAGAAATATTTATAACGGATCTACCCATGAGAAATCAAAAAAAATGGTAGCAGAAAATTTTGTCAACGGAAAAAAAATATCCGATGTTTAGGGGTGTTTTTTTAGAAGTTTGCAAGATAATGAAGTAGCACGTGCATCTTACGAACTTCCATTTCATCACAACTTGGATGATTCAGAGTATATGAATTGCCTGATGAAGGATCCTGGTTATCCTTTGGTTATTGTTAGGTGCAACACCTTGTCTCCAGACAGAACTCAGTACTATGGGTTGGTCAAGAATAGTTACGGGAAAAGTTGGGGAAGAAATGGGTTGACAAAGATTACATTTGAAACGTTGTTCCTAGCGGTTGTACCATTTTTTTCAAGGAGACGTAAACGTAGGTTGTGAAGGATGACTATGTATGCATTTGGGATATGAGTTATCGTTGTTACTTCATTTGGGATGTTTAGGTTATAGTTGTTACTGCATTTGGGATTTGGGTTAACATGTATGATGCTATTATCTATTGCTCTATAATTGTCACTGTATTTATGAATGTGGGTCAAGATTGTTACTCCTATACTATTTTGGATCATATGTGCTATTGCTAATACTTTTAGAGTTTGGGTATGCAGCGGCAAAAATTGACCTAAACAGCTATGTAGATGCAAGTATGACCCAAACCCGAAAATTAATAGTACATGTGACCAAAAATTGTATAGCAGTAACAATATTGACCCACATTCATAAATACAGTGACAATTATACACCAACAAATAACAACAACATGCATGTTGACCCGAATCCCAAATGAAATAACAACTATAACCTAAATCATCCCAAATGAAGTAACAACGATAACCCAAATGCATATCTAATCATCCCTCACAACCTACGTTTACGTCTTCTTAAAAAGATTGGTACAACTGCTAGGATTAGCGTTTCAATAGTGGAAATCTTTGCCAATAGAAAATATATCCGATGTTTATGGTTGTTTTTTTGATAAGTTCCAAGGTAACAAAGTAGCGCGTGCATCTTACGAACTTCCATTTCATCACAATTTGGATGATTCAGAGTATATGAAGAACCTAATGAAGGATATTGGTCATGCTTTAGTCATAGTTAGGTGCAACACCTTATCTTTAAACAGAACCCATCACTATGTGTTGGTCAAGAATAGTTACGGAAAAAGTTGGGGAAGAAATGGGTTGACAAATATTAGATTTAAAACGCTATACCTAACAGTTGTACCAATTTTTTCAAGGAGACGTAAACGTAGGTTGTGAATGATGACTAGGTATGCATTTAGGATTTGAGTTATCGTTGTTACTTCATTTGGGATTATTTAGGTTATAGTTGTTACTGCATTTGGGATTTGGGTCAACATGTATGATGTTGTTATCTATTGGTTTATAATTGTCACTGTATTTACGAATGTGCGTCAAGATTGTTACTGCTATACTATTTTGGGTCATATGTGTTATTACTTATGGGGTTTGGGTATTCAGTCGCACAAAATTGACCCATAACAGCTGTGCAGATGTAAGTATGACCCAAAATAGTATAGCAGTAACAATCTTGACCCACATTCATATATACAGTAATAATTATAAACCAATAGATAACAGTAACATACATGTTGACCCAAATCCCAAATGCAGTAAGAGTTATAACATAAATCATCCAAAATGAAGTAACAACGATAACCCAAATGCATACATAATCATCCCTCACAACCTACAGTTACATCGCCTTGAAAAGATTGGTACAGCTGCTAGGAACAACATTTCAAATGTAATCTTTGCCAACCCATTTTTTTCGTAGCTTTTCCCGTAACTGTTCTTGACCAATACATAATGCTGAGTTTTGTGTGAAGACAAGGTGTTACACCCAACAACGACCAAAACATGACCATGACCCTCCATTAAGTTCTTTATATACTCCGAATCATCCAAATTGTGATAAAATGGACGTTCGAAAGATGCACGCGCTACTTCACTATCTTTCAAACTTCCCATAAAAACACCCCCAAATATCGAATATTTTTTTCCGCTCACAAAGTTTTCTACTATTATTTCTTAGATTTTTTCATGGGTAGATCCGTTATAAATATCTTTACATTTCAGGTTATCGATGATATACCGATTCTCAACTTGATATTCCAGACTTATTCGTTTGTCATTACCGACAATGCCTCTAAATTCCTGATGTAAGTGCAAGTGTTACCATTAATAGATTGGAGGTCGTAAGAGCAATCTGTTATGATGAGCTTCACACTATCAACAATATAAAAAGCTACGTCAAAAAGCATTTGCGATGAGATCACCAACCTTTTAAAACCCTTCATCCGAAAAAGTATCGTCATCATATCGGCAACGGCTACGGGCACACATACAAGATTGCTCTTTTGATTCCAAACCTTTCAGGTATAAATTCTGTTGATTGCTTATTTCACGTGATCAATTATTTTAACGAGCAACCTACATTTTGCATACATGTAATCGAAAAAACCAAATTATTTGGATTTTTATGATTATGAACCTCTGATTATTTTGCTTTTTCCGATTATATGTATGCAATATGTAGGTTGCTTGATAAGATGATTGATCACATGAAGTACGCAATCAACAGAAAGTACACAAAAAAGGTTTGGAATCAAAAGAACAATCTCATATGTATTCCCGTAGCCGTTGCCGATTTGATGACAATAGTATAACGAATGAAGGGGTTTAAAAGGTTGGTGATCTCACCGCAAATGCTTGTTGATTTAGCCTATTATACTGTTGATTGTGTGAAGCCTATAATAACAGACTGCTCTAACAGCCTCCAATCTATTAATGATAACCCTTGCACTTACATTAGCAATTTAGAGCCATTGCCAGCTAACGAGAAATGAACAAGTTTTGAATATCAAGTTGGGAATCAATACACTATCGATAACCTGGGATGTAGATATATGTATAACGGATCTACCAATGAGAAAGCAAAGAAATAATAGTAGAAATCTTTGTCAAATCGAAAAAAAATATCCAACGTTTAGGGGTATTTTTTTTGAGAAGTTTGCAAGATAACAAAGTAGCGCGTGCATCTTACGAACGTCTTTTTCATCACAATTTTGATGATTCATAGTATAGGAAGAACTTAATGGAAGGTCCTGGTCATTCTTTAGTCATAGTTGGGTGCAACACCTTGTCTTCAAACAGAACCGAGCAGTATGTGTTGGTCAAGAATAGTTACAGGAAAAATTGGGGAAGAAATGGGTTGACAAATATTACATGTGAAATGCCTTTCCTAGTAGATATGATCATGATTTGTGAAAAAATATGTTACATAAAATGAAAATTTATGGGTCAATTAAACTTCCCATAATTACATCTCTACAATTGTTATGGGTCAATTTTTTGCCACTTCATAACAAACATTATATTTCCACGCAGTCGCATTATCAAGTCAGGACTTAACGAGAAAAATAAACGAACCATAAATCATTATCCCAAGCTTATTGTGTATAGATAGATAGATAGAGAGAGGGGTATTTGGGGTTGCTTATTTAAAAACTTTTCAGTTTATAAGCACTATCATGCCTATTTAAAATGACAAATTATAAGCAAATGCTAAAATTTAGCTTGATATTCTTCTAAAGAAGAAAACTTTTGGAAATGAGGGTGTTTGATGTGCATTTTGAAAGTGTGTGTAATCGCATAAACAGATGGGTTGTAGACTTGTAGAGGGTGTTTGGATAAGTTCAACCTGTTTGTAGTTGTGATAATTAAATAATTGATTTTGATTATTTATGAAATTTACATATAAAATGACCTACAAGAACATCATATTTAAAAATGCGGGGATGAATATCATGATGATTTCCAGCTTTATCTTCTAGATGTTGTCATCTAGATGTTTTCATTCTAGCCGTAATCTAGATTTTTCTAGATATTCAAAGAAGCCGGTTGAAGAAGCAAAGTTGAAAACAATTACGGCTAGCCACTTGTTTGACAACTCATATAGAAGTATTCAAATTGGAAACGATTACGGCTAGCCACCATTTTTCTGCGTTCACACCAATCTGCGTTCACACCTTCCACCTCCTCAAATTTTCATTATAAATAGAGGTGTAAGCCTCATTTGTAAAAATTTTCAGAAAAAGTGTAATCACAACCTAGTTAGTGTGTGTGAGATATGTGTAATCCTAACCAAGAGTGAATACATCCCTAAAGAGTGGTGAGAATTCCTAGTGTGTTAGTTTGAGAGTTTTTATTTTTGAGTTTTGTAATACTCGTGTAATCTATTCTTGTGAGTAATAGAGTTATTTTCTCTCAAATTTGTGTGTACCAACGTCCAGTCGATCCCCTCTTAATCACAACAAGTGGTATCAAGAGCCAGGTTAGAGGCGTTGGTCGAGTTTTTTTTGAGTTTTCTGAAGTTTTCAACCCCGTTTGTGTTGAAAAATTATTTATAAGGTGATAATGTCCACAGAAGAGTCGGGATCATCTTTCGGAGCCATGATTATGCTCACTGTCACCAACTACACGCTGTGGAAACCTCGGATGGAAGATCTCCTCAGCTGTAAGGATTTGTTTGACCCTATTGAATTAAAGGGTACAAATCCTGATTCCGCCAAAGAGAAAGAGTGGAAGAAGTTAAAACGAAAAACTATTGGTCAAATCCGTCAATGGATTGATCATAGTGTCTTCCACCATGTTGCACAAGAGACAGACGCATATATCCTCTGGAAAAAGTTGGAGGACATGTACCAGGCCAAGACTGCTCGGAATAAAGCCCTGTTGATGAGGCGTTTAGTCAACATGAAGCTTAAAAGTGGAACTTCAGTTGCCGAGCATACCAGTGAGTTCCAGAGCTTGGTCAACCAGTTATCGTCTGTAGAGATGCCGCTTAGCGATGAAGTTCAGGCGCTACTTCTACTTAGTTCTCTTCCCGATAGTTGAGAAACGCTGGTAATAACACTCAGCAACTCAGCCCCGAATGGCAAACTTACCATGTCAATGGTCAAGGATGCCCTATTCAGTGAAGAGGCAAGGAGAAAGGACATGGGCACAGATCAGACCCATGCCTTTGTCACAGAGAATCGGGAGAGACAATAAATAAGTAGCAAAAATAAATGGAGAGGCAGAAGCAAGAGCAGGGGCAGGTCCTCTGATAGCAGAAAATTAATCTATAAATGCTCTCATTGTGGATTAGAGGGACATATAAAGAAGAACTGCTACAGATTGAAAGAGGAACAAGGTCAGAGCAGTTCACAATCGAAGAATAAGGGTGGAGAAACATTAATTACTATCACTGGTGATGTAGCTTATTGTTCAACCCATGATGAGACATGTCTTCACGTCTCACGAGAAGACACAGAGTGGGTGGTAGATACTGCAGCATCCTACCACGTGACTCCATACAAGGAATACTTCACAACATACAAAGCTGGTGACTTTGGAGCTGTGAAAATGGGAAATTCCAGTTCCGCTGAGATTGTCGGAATTGGAGATGTCACAATAAAGACAAGTTCCGGGAGCACAATCACTCTGAAGGATGTCCGCCATGTGCCAGATCTTCGGCTGAATCTACTTTCTGGAGTAGCTCTTGACAAACAGGGCTATGATAGTCATTTCAGTAGAGGCACATGGAAATTGTCAAGAGGCGCTATGATAGTCGTTCGAGGACACATTTGTGGCACACTATACAAAACTCATGTGAAGATCTGTACAGACGGCCTTAATGTTGCAGAAAAAGAGGCGTCACAAAATTTATGGCACCAGAGACTCGGTCACATGAGTGAAAAAGGGTTGTCTACCCTAATAAAGAAAGAGCTTATCAATGTAGACAAGGACGCTGCACTAAATCCTTGCAATCATTGTCTGTTTGGTAAGCAGCATAGAGTCTCGTTTAATTCCTCTTCAACGAGAAGATCAGAGTTACTCAGTCTGGTGCACTCTGATGTTTGCGGTCCCTTGGAGGTTGAATCAATTGGCGGCAACCGATACTTTCTAACATTTATCGATGATGCTTCTCGAAAGGTGTGGGTATATTTCTTGCGGACGAAGGACCAAGTTTTCGATTACTTCAAACAGTTCCATGTCATGGTAGAACGTGAGACATGAAAGAAGTTAAAGTGTCTTCGATCCGACAACGGCGGTGAATACTCTTCCAGGCAGTTCGATGCCTATTGCAGATCATATGGCATCCGACATGAGAAGACAGTTCCACGTACCCCTCAACACAATGGTATAGCAGAAAGAATGAACCGAACAATCATGGAACGTGTTCGGAGCATGCTCAGTATGGCTAAGCTGCCAAAGCCATTCTGGGGAGAAGCAGTCAGAGACGCATGTTACTTGATCAACCGATCTCCATCAGTACCACTGAATTTTGAAGTTCCGGAGAAACTTTGGTCTGGAAAGGATCCATCATACTCTCACTTAAGAGTATTTGGATGTTTGGCGTACGCACATGTATCCAAAGAGCTCAGACAGAAGCTGGATGTAAAGACTACTCCATGCATATTCATAGGCTATGGAGATGAAGAATTTGGATATAGATTATGGGATCCAAAGGAGAAAAAGGTGATCAGAAGTAGGGACGTAGTGTTCCATGAAAGCCAGACAATAGAAGATATTGAAAAGCCCACAATATATCAGAAATCAAATGTTGCTGCTCAAGTGCCAGAGGCAACAACGGAATCATTCATGAGAAATGAATATACAGTGTAAGATGAAATACCAGAAGTAGAAGATAATGAGGAAAATGACGGTGCTGAGCAGGGGGCACAACCCCATCTGCCAGACGTTCCAGGACCATCACAAGGCGAAGATGATGGTGAATCTCCTCAGTATATTCCAGAAGTTCGAAGATCTGAACGAGGTCGGATTCCATCGAGTAGATATCCGGAATCCGAGTACCTTCTACTTACTGAAGATGGAGAACCAGAGAGTTTTCATGAAGCAGTATCTCATTAGGACAAAGAAAAATGGTTGCTCGCAATGCAGGATGAGATGGATTCTCTGCAGAAAAATCAGACTTATGAGATCGTAGAACTTCCACAAGGGAAGAAGGCACTGAAAAACAAATGGGTGTTCAAGCTGAAAAAGGATGGCAGCGGAAAAGTGGTGAAATACAAAGCACGACTTGTAGTCAAAGGATTCCAACAGAAGAAAGGGATTGATTTTGACGAGATATTTTCACCAGTAGTCAAGATGACTTCAATTAGAGTCATACTTGGATTGGTCGCAAGTATGAACTTGGAGCTTGAACAGATGGATGTAAAGACAACTTTTCTTCATGGAGATTTACATGAAGAAATTTACATGGAGCAGTCAGAAGGTTTTGAGATTTCAGGAGATAATCTCGTATGCAAGCTGAAGAAAAGTTTGTACGGTTTAAAGCAGGCACCTAGGCAGTGGTACAAGAAGTTTGCCTCATGCATGGTGAGTCAATGGTACAAGAAAACTGCAGCAGATGAGTGTGTCTACATTCAGAAGTTTTCTGAAGGAGATTTCATTGCTCTTCTACTATATGTAGACGATATTTTGATCGTAGGGAAAGATGCAACGAAGATCAACCAGCTGAAGAAGGAACTCTCTATGTCTTTTGACATGAAAGACTTAGGACATGCTCAACAAATTTTGGGAATGCAGATAACCCGAGACAGGAAGAATAGAAGGTTATGGCTATCTCAGGAGAAGTATATTGAACGAGTACTTTCACGGTTCAATATGAACAATGCCAAACCTGTTAGCATTCCATTAGCCAATCATTTCAAGTTAAGTAAGAGTTCTTGTCCCTCATCCAAGGAAGAGATTGGGGAGATGCCGTCAGTACCATATTCTTCGGCTGTTGGAAGTTTGATGTATGCGATGGTGTGTACGAGGCCCGATATTGCTCACGCAGTGGGAACAGTGAGTCGTTTTCTCTCTAACCCAGAGAAAGAGCATTGGAATGCGGTAAAATGGATTCTCAGGTATCTTAAAGGTACAACGAAGATATGTTTTTGTTACGGGGGAGCCGATCCAATCTTGGAAGGCTATACATATGCATATATGGCTGGAGATCCTGATAGTAGAAAATCTACTTCAGGATTCATTTACACTTTTGCAGGGGGAGCTGTTTCATGGCAGTCAAGACTACAGAAGTGTGTTGCATTATCCACAACTGAAGCAGAGTATATTGCTGCCGCGGAAGCTGGAAAAGAAATGTTGTGGTTAAAGCGTTATCTACAAGAATTTGGAATCAAGCAAAAGGAACATTGTGACAGTCAGAGTGCTCTAGATTTGAGCAAGAACTCCATGTACCATTCCCATACAAAACATATTGATATTCGCTATCATTGGATACGCGAGGTAATTGATCGACAACTGTTGAGACTAGTGAAGATCCATACAAAGGAGAATCCTGCGGATATGTTAACAAAGGTGGTGACTCGAGAGAAGTTAGAGTTATGCAGAGACATAACCGGAATGTTTTCTATGGATACGTCTGGAGGGGGAGAATTGATGATTTCCAGCCGTATCTTCTAGATGTTGTCATCTAGATGTTTCCATTCTAGCCGTAATCTAGATTTTTCTAGATATTCAAAGAAGCCGGTTGAAGAAGCAAAGTTGGAAACAATTACGGCTAGCCACTTGTTTGACAACTCATATAGAAGTATTCAAATTGGAAACGATTACGGCTAGCCACCATTTTTCTGCGTTCACACCAATCTGCGTTCACACCTTCCACCTCCTCAAATTTTCCTTATAAATAGAGGTGTAAGCCTCATTTGTAAAATTTTTCAGAAAAAGTGTAATCACAACCTAGTTAGTGTGTGTGAGATATGTGTAATCCTAACCAAGAGTGAATACATCCCTAGAGAGTGGTGAGAATTCCTAGTGTGTTAGTTTGAGAGTTTTTATTTTTGAGTTTTGTAATACTCGTGTAATCTATTCTTGTGAGTAATAAAGTTATTTTCTCTCAAATTTGTGTGTACCAACGTCCAGTCGATCCCCTCTTAATCACAACATATCAAATGACGGAATAACTTTATTAAAAATTATAATTTGATATTAACTGAGTAAGTGACCCATAGGTAATCAGATAATCAACAGCATAATCGTTCAGCCATATTTTAAAAGCTAATCAGGTAATGAGTTCCAAAATGCATATCCAAACACCCCCTTTGTATCAAACACCATAAGGGGGCGTTGGATCCGCGTTTCGGGTTCGCTTTCCGTGTCTGCATTCCGGGTTCACGTTTCAGGTTAACTTTTCGGGTTCCTGTTTCGGGCTCGAGTTTCGGGCTCGCGTTTCAGGCTCGCGTTTCGGGCTCTCGATTCGGGCTCGCGTTTCGCGCTTGCGTTACGGGTTCGCGTTACGGGTTCGCGTTTCGACTTCGCGTTTCGGGTTCGCGTTTCGGGTTCGCGTTTCGTGTTCTATTAGATCGCGTTGCAGGTTGGTGTTTCAGGTTCGTGTTACGAGTTTGCGTTTGGGTTCGCGTTTCGTGTTCCATTTCGGGTTCGCATTTCTATTTCGGGTTCGCATTTCGGGTTCGCGTATCACGGTTGCATTCCCGTTTTGGATTCACGATTCGAATTCGGGTTTGCGTTTTGCGATCGCGTTCCCGTTTCGGGTTCGCATTACAAATTCTGAGATTTGGAAACCTCGAACCAAACAGAAGGTGGGATTTCAAATCCTGTGGGATTTCAAATCCTGGGAATTGAAATCCTTAAACCAAACGGCCCTAAAGACTCATTTACTCACCAAACTTGATAAGATGATGGATATTCCAAATGAGTCGAGCCCTTGAGATTCTATCCCATCAAGTCTACCCTCAAACCTAATAACACGGGAATTCAACACCAAGTATTATAGAGAATAATATAATATAATATAATATAATATAATATAATATAATATAATATAATATAATATAATATAATATAATATAATATAATATAATATATTCACCTTAACTCTTTAACTCGTCTATTTATAGGAATCTAGAAACAAAATCAATTCAACAGATTGGGCAAATATAAATGTGAAAATTACCGTCGTATTTGAGGTCAAAAAACATACATTTCCTATATCTCGTCGACCTGGTGCCACAACACCAGCTGTCATGGGCTAGTGTCAGAAAACAACAAATTACTCTATGAATCTCCCGTTTTACTGTAACAAATTTTTTCACAAACCATGATCATTTATTCATTTGCATAAAAAAAAAAAAAAAAAAAAAAAATCTAACTCCAGTTGTTGGAAAATTACCAAGGTAGAACCATTTTCTAAATTCAAAAACATAATTTGTTGTACTAACAAGTGTGCTGCTCACAACGAAACAAGTTCCTTAGTTATTATTAGACGAAATTAGGTCTATTTTGATTTGTGGCATCTGTCGATATCTGTTATAAGGTTTAACACAATACCCAAATACACAATCATAGTAAAGATGGTGACCGTACCATAGTTTCTAATCCATCCATTTAAACTTGTTGTCCATCACACTCCAACCTGTGGCAAAAGTGTAATTACATATCAAACCCTTTTCTAATAACATCAAAGCAGAACGTCTTAAAAATAATATTTCAAGGAACAAAAGTTTCCAACCTGTGGCCAAAAACACCCTGAAAAACGTATATGCAAATTGCAGATTTACTTATGACAATCACCTATTTCATCTACCCAAAATCAAAACATTTTAAAACCCTAAAACCAAAATCAATTTAACAACATCAACAATTAAACTTTGAAATTAGTAACAAAAATAAAAAAAACAAAGTCTTTTAATACCTAACCATTATTCAAAGTATCTTATATCTTTGCTGCTGTCCATTGTCGCAGCTCCGCCGGAGTGCTTGCCGGATTCCACTACAGGCCCGTCGGAGTACTTGCCGGATTCCACTGCAGGTCCGTCGGAGTAATAGGTAAGCCGGATTCCACTGCAAGTCCGTCGAAGTACTTGCCGGATTCCGCTGTTCTCTCCATTGTCGCAGCTCCCTCTTATCTAAAATGATAATCACCTATTTATTTGTGGTGTGATTAGCAGTGGATAAGAATCTGATTCAATTCGTGAGATATGAGTAGTTTTTTTGTTTCTTGATTTGCAATGGAATTGGATAAGAAAGTGATTTTAATGTTATTGTTTTGAGTTGTAGGTTGATGAATGATGGAAAAAACAAGAGCTACAATCTGCTTTTTCTTTTCCGTTTCTTTTGTCTTTGACCAAGTCCATTTAATGTTAGGTAGAGATTGACTCTACCTTATGTTACTGTATGTATTTATCACGCGAAAGCTATGTAACAGTTATCTGTTGCAAAGAAAGCAGACTGTTACTTGCTTCTTCTGCCAATGATTCCGTACAAGAATTGTTGGTTTCCCTAAAACTAGTTGTAGTGGGAGGGGGCGTGAGTTGGAGGTGTGAATTGTTTTTTTGCACTTTTTTAATGACTGGGGTGTGTGAAATTTTTTTGTGAAGTAATGGTTGTGTTGATTTTTGATGTAGGTTAAGAGTGTTGTGATGATGTGTTAAAAATATAATTGATAAATTAGTTAAAAAGAGATAAAATTATATTTTAAAAATAATATAAAACTATTAAACCTTTTCCCACCGTTGAAATATCAAGCTTATCTTGTGTTGGTTGATTTTCTAACTTGCTTTGTTTGGCTGTTAAATAAAGGACTGCTGGTGCAATGTTTCTGGACCTTCCTTGCATGCTGGTTCATTCCTCGGGGGCTATTGTTGCTGATTGAATGTTCAAGGGTGCTGGCTGTAACATTTATGTTTCATGGAGGGTGGCTTATGTTTCTCTTGGTGTATATATTTGCTGGTGATCTTCTAGGGTTAGACACCCCGTTTGCACTGTTGCTGCAACCGATTACTTTGTTCTCACTTTCTCCCTAAAATCCAAACTTGTGCTGATCAATCAATTGTTTGTCTCAATTGATTGATCCTGTTAGTGTTATTGCATCTTACTCTCTGTAATCTTGGCACTTGATCTTGGCACCTGGTGTATTCTGCTCTGTTGATTTTGTGGTTGTTCGATTGTATATATGGTATGTCTTTCTGGAGATAGTATACGTTGATATATGTTATCTCATTCACTTACGCAACTAATAAAAGAGATATTAAGAAAACCAAAAAAAATGTAAAAAGTGTTAGATGGATATTTTTTATGCATTATATGTTGGATTATTTAGCTCGTGTTCTATAAGGGCACGTTAGCTAGTCTACTAGGATTTAGTACTAGCTCAATCCTATTTATATGTATATAATCCACAACTATAATCATTGAGAATAATTGTACGCACTTTTCTACACTCTAACATAGTATCAGATGCTAGAAAACCCTAATCTATTATCAACGGCTTCACCACTCAAAGCAATCGAAAAAAAAAATCAAGATAAGTTTGCATGCTATATCGATTTGTGTATCATCTATCTTTATTCCTTTTATTTTGACTTTCAAAACAGCAATCTGCTCTTCTCATTGAGACACTCCACCCACTAGCAATTTTATTTCATTACATGTCACGACAAATTAATCCCTCAATTTTGTGACTTTGTCATCTTAATTTGTTACTACGGAGTATTTGTTTTTGCGAGCATCAATAAGGTCACGACAACAGATCGCTACTTTTTATTGGATACCCATCGACCGACCGCATATCTTTCATTTATTTATTATTGTTAAAGATCAAAATAGAGAAAGCAGGAAGCAAGCGGATAATTTATTTATTGAGATTGGGATGCTGTATGAAATCAATCAAAGAAAGATTAAAGAAAAGTTAAAATATTTTATTATCAGGAAGCGGATAATTTTTTTATTGAGATTGGTCACGTGCATAGAAGAAGAAAAGAGAATTGAAGTTGCTATATTACATCACCATTCATCATTATTTTGCTATTGATTTTTAACAGGATGATTACTTGACATGATGAAGATTCCTAGTTGTCATGATGTTTTTGTTTTCTCCTATATACAGAACTCATTGTATGCAATTGTAACACACCACTCTCAAATATTCAGTTAATAAACGATCTCTAGTTGGTCTGTGGACTAAAGCAATCACAACGATTGCATATAACCACGTTATATCTTGTGTCGATTTATTTTTCCGCATTTATTATCTTTCGTTCATTAAGTGGGTTTGAGTGATCTTGATAGTATCACTACTCGGCTAGTAGTCTTGTAGAATTACTTGCGTTGTTTGGGTCCTAATATTCTTGCAACATTCAAGGGGGAAATCAAGATAGAGGACACTCAATAGTTGATATTAACAATTACAAAGAAACTGTGAATAGATTAAGGAAGCATACCATTAGTGTTGCAAACTCCACATAGCACATTAGATTAAAAAAAATAATAATAATCTGTACGAACGCCTACACATGCCAATGAATAAATAGTATTACAAATGCACACACTGCATAATTTTTTTTATAAATAACCTAACAATAACAACCATAGAATAAAATAAACGTTTACCAGGAGCATCCACATGTTCCGACCCACCATCGACAACCGACTAAAGAGTCTTATTTTCACCGACAATATCATGAATGCCAAAAGATTCACTGAAGAGACATGCTTTCTTTGCAATTTTCTGTTACAACTACTTACCATTATACCACTTAACATTGTAAATCTTCTTTCAAGAATTTATATAGTAACAAAAAGTTACGTTATAGAAACACAAATTCATAATGTTAAAATATAGGCACCATAACAGTACCACCACATAAAAGTTCTACAAATCAAGTTCGGATTATAAACAACAACCACAAAAGGTATAACAACCTACAATCCATTTACAAATAACAAACAAAGAACACACATCAAAGGAAATCAAATAAACTACTAAACGCATATGAAACAGCAAAGAAGTTGAAGGGAGATTATTAAGAGTTTGCACAGTTCACACGAATAGCATATGTTGTTAAAAGGTTACTTGTCGTAGGTTCCAGGTAATTAACACATCAAAGCTATAACAACAAAAATTGAAACTGTGAATGCTAACGTAATACAAATTTACAAAGTTTTAACATAATTCAACATACCATTATTTATTGAAGAAATATCACAATGTTTCTTTGATGTCGGCTTAAGTATCAATTTACCAGCATTGGTCCGTCATAGTTCAACTTTTTATTTCCAACTGCAACAAATAGATTGAAGTAAAGGTCAATTACACACAAAATTTAAAGTGTAATTAATTTATTGCACATAACATTTTGTGTTCTAATGAATTACACGAATGCTAAGAATCCAAAACGTAACGAATTTATATTTATAATAACAAAAAAGTAAGAACAAAAATGAAACCCTAACCTAAATCATGATCTTCCCTCGTTAACTTCTTCGTTCCTTTCAATTACTTGCCATCTTCCGTCGACTTATTCACTTACCGTTTGTATGCTATTAGTAGTAAGATCTCACAAACAAATTATAAATAAATAAATCTAGAGCTGTGACCCATCAGTTGTTAAAGGGTTTATTTTGGGTTGTGTTTTAAAACGAATGAGTCAAATCGTGAGCTAAAACGGGAAAGGGTCAAACGGGTGGTAAGTTTCCCGATTTCTATCTGAATTATTTTATTCAAAGAGTTAGCGCCTTGTTGTTGTGATATTGCTTTAGTATATATATTCATATAAATTAAAAAAAAAAAAAAAAACGAAGAAAATATGTTTTCAATATACCCAATCTGAATATTCCAACCAATACATATTATTCGTCCCTTATAAACAACCCATATCACCGCCTCTAATTAAAACATCATGAGAAAAAAGGAAAAAGAAAGGGCACTACCTTACCAAGGCCCTTGCCAAATTAATTGACATGTCAGCAAGTTATGGAGAGTCACGATAAGAAGTTTTTTAATTAGACGTACCAACCTATAGAAGGTATAGCAGACAGATAATCACCAACAAAGTTTCAAACTTTGATCTTAAAATTCGAGCGCCTTTTATATCGCATTCAAACATCAAGAAATGCCGAAATCAAGTATAAAGTCAATTAAACTTGGATTATATCATTCTTGTGGCGATGACGGTGGTAACAGCAACGACATCGAAGACGTCGGATGAAGCAGGTGGTGGTGGTTGGCCTTCCTGATAACTATTCACATTCACAGGTTGAACGTTCATCGGAATTGGTGATGAGTAGGTGACGATGAATCAGACGAAGAATGGTGAAGAGGGTGGTGTTGATGGTTACGCCGGCAACGATGGTGGTGAGGGTGATGTCAAGGAGGAGGGCGAGAGAGAAGCAGATTGGAATTAGGTATAGATGCATGGGTTACGCCCTTGCAGACGGGTAGAATGGGTGAGGGAACAGTCTGGAAGCAATATGTGGCATGCCAAAAGACGAAAATACCCTCGAATTCAATAATCCCGTGAATAGTATTTGTTTGGTTTGTAATAACAAGTATTCGGGTCGGCCCGCTTCGCTGGGCTCAAAATCGGTAGCCTGAAAAAAAAAAAAAAAAAAAAACGCAACCTCAAGGTTCGAACCTGCGCCCCTTTAGATTTCAACAACCCTCCTTACCAACTGATCTACGTATTCACTTTGATAAATTTATAGTTTGTTTAATATACATCTTATAAATTAGAGGGTTTGTAAAAGTTAAAAAGTTAGTCAAAAGGGGGTGAAATTTAACATAATGTGAAAACGGGGGACGGGCGGGGGGGGGGGGGGGGGTGACAAAATTGCAAAAAAGTTTCAAATGAATAGTGTCATTTTTTTGTCTTTTTTTGTTTTCTAATTGAATCTATATATAATTATGCAGGTCCAACGACAACAACACGGTAGTGGGCTTACAACATTTTTTCAGCGGGCCAGCCTCACCTGCTAACAATCCATTTTTCGGTCCAATGCAACATCAGGAGACTTTTATACCGAAGGCATTTAATGCCAACACTCCCCAGGCTATGGTAATTCCGGTTGGACTATGGATACTGGTGCGTTAACTCACCTCACGTCTAGCATTGAAAATGTAAGTACTGTTTTTAATCATTGCATTTATCCTTCTATTGTTGTTGGTGACGGGAACCACATTCCTGTCGTCAACACTGGTCATAGCGTTTTGCCTAATGGTAACCGACCCTTACACATGTCAAATGTTCTCGTTACACCTAACATAGTTAAAAATCTTATATCTGTTCGTCGTTTTACTCGTGATAATAAAGTTTCTGTTTCATTTGACGAGTTTGATTTCTCTGTGAAAGACTACTTGACTCACCGTCTGCTCCTCCGATGTGATAGCACCGGAGATCTCTACCCATTCACGAATCCGACACCATCCCTAACTCATCATGCTCTCATCACCACACCCACCATTTGGCATCAGCGCCTCAGACATCCAAGCACATCCAAGCACTGATGTTTTTCGTCGTCTTAATTCTAATAATTCTATTACATGTAATAATACAAAGTCTCCTGCTCTCTGTCATGTCTGTCAACTTGGCAAGCATGTGAGACTTCCGTTTAGTAGTTCCGTTTCTCATGTTAATTCGTTATTTGATATTGTTCACTCGGATTTATGGACTTCACCAATTCCGAGTCTTACAGGTTACAAATATTATGTCATTTTCTTAGATTACTCGCATTACCTATGGGTTTTTCCACTACGCAATAAATCTTAAGTCTTTAATAAATTTACTCAATTTCGTGCATACATTAAAACTCAATTCAATTCTGAAATCAAAGCCTTCCAATGAGACCTTGGCGGTGAATTCGACAACAATCAACTTAAACAATTATTCCAAAACAATGGTATTCAAATACGCTTTTCTTGTCCGCAAACCTCCCAACAAAACGTGAAATCTGAAAGGATGATCCGTACTATCAATAACTTCTTACGCGCCCTTCTCTTTCAAGCAAACCTACCCCTTACTTTCTGGGTCGAGGCCCTTCACATGGCCACCTATCTACTCAATCTCTTACCCTCGTCCGTAATAAACCACGATATCCCCCACACACGCCTCTATAAATATCCACCCAACTACTTCACTCTCCGTGTTTTCAGTTGTCTTGGTTACCCTCACCTCAACAACACTCACAAACTCGCTCCACGCTCCACCCCTTGTATCTTCCTTGGTTATCCATCGAATCACCGCGGATAATGATGTCTCGACCTCGCCACTAACACAATCATTCTTTCTCGTCATGTTACCTTCGATGAAACTTCCTTCCCTTATAGCTCCACTACTACCTCCTCATCCCCATCATATGAGTTTCTTGACCCTCCTCCAAATCTATTTTCTTGCACTTTCTCAGACATATCTCCACCTCCTGTCGCCAGTTCACCCTCACCCGACACTCCTACTCCTCCTTCTCCTCCAGCTCCCGTACCCTCGCCACCCCCACCACCTCAAAACACGATCTCTACTCACCCTATGGTTACTCGACACCGCATTGGCACCACTAAACATGTTCAACGTCTTAATCTCCACGTTTCCATACCTTCTCCTACACCAAAATCATATTCCAACGCCTTTAACGACCCTAACTGGCATAACGCTATGACTGAGGGATATAGACCCTAGTGGATAAACAATATCCACTAGTAGTACTAAACCCTAGTGGACTAGCTAACGGGCCCTTATAGAACACGGGCTAAATAATCCAACATATAATGCATAAACAATATCGATCTAACAAAAAGTAAAAAAAAAAAAATTTAGAAGAATCGTGAACAAAAAAATAATAAAAATTCATGAGTAATAGTTATTTTTTTTTGGACATCCGTTTGGAATAACCAGGGAGACTAAACCACCCACGCGTTCTTCTCCCGTAGTTGCATAACCGGCTCCTACTACTGTCCTAAAAAAACCCGGACCAATCCAAGAGCATGACCAGTAATGTGACGACCCGGAAATTTCCGACCAAATTTAAACTTGGTATTTATATGTTTCCAACATGATAAGCAAATTCTGTTATATTGAGTCTCAAAAGTGTTGGAATTATATTCATGTAATCATTTACCCTTTGACTGTTCCTGACGATTCACGAACAATTGTGTATAAATAAATGTGTGTGTGTGTTTGTGTATATATATATATATATATATATATATATATATATATATATATAAAATAAACAAAGTATATAAATTAATTTGAATAATAAAATACAATTTAATCAATTAGAATTAAAAATGTAAATACTATTAACATAATTATATATATATATATATATATATATATATATATATATATATATATATATATATATATATATATATATATATGTATATATATATATATATGTATATATATATATATGTACATGATATTATTATGAATCTATATGTATATATATGATTTCTATTAATAATTTTTATTATATAAAAATATTCAATATTCAATAAATGTTATCATATGATATATTACATAGTTAATAAGATATAATATCAACATATTAAACTTATTTACAAATTAAAATATAATGGCTATATTATTATTACTTCCATAAATATTAATAGTAAAATCAGTATTAATAATATTGTTATATATAACATATAAATATGAAAGTTAATACATGTAAGGTGTTATAATTACTAATATTATTATTATCATTATTAATATCAAATTATTATTATAAATAGTAGTAAAAATTATAATTTTAGTTATTACTATGATTAGTATCATTATTTTAGTTATTATTTATTATCATTAGAAATCTTTATTATAGTTATCATTATTATTATAAATAATACAAATTATTATTATGAATAATATTATATTTATCATTTTTTAGTTAATGACAATATTATTATTAATATTATTATTTTTATTTAGATTATTATTAATATAATTATAATTATTAATTATTAATAAAAATGGGATAAGATCATAGGTATGATATCTTTTTTGTTTAGAATCAAAATCAGCTTTACATCACGATCGAACTATGCAAATTTTTGTTTCTGTCTCTTAAATCGTTATACATCAAGATCAATGGTACCAATATAATATTTTTCAATATCTGTTACATATTTTTTTTATTTTGTCTGATTGACAACTTTGTCGATCTTTAGCTCTATAAAAAAATCGATTAACACAGCTATTCGACCTTCCTCCATCAATATAAATTACAATTTCTTTTAAACATCTATCTGAATAATTCAAACAGAGATTTTTTTTAAAGAGAAGCAGGTATTCTGTACGAGTTATGATTTAGTCAAAAGTTCAAATTCAAATCAATTGTCAAAACTAGAAATGCAGTTGTGTTATGAATCTTCTATTCAAACTACCTGCAAAATTACAGCTTTCAATTTCGCAAATTGAGTACGAATTTTACGAGTCAAAGTTTAAAACTTAAAAGTCAACTCATTATTCTTCACAAAATTCGGGTTCCTGTTGTTGTTTCTGTTAAAATTGAGGATTCAAAAAGCTTCTATTTATGATTTAAAACAAGTTTAATGTTGTAATTATAATGTGAGATGGTCTTAAATTCATAATGAAGGTTTTAGTGTTCATACGTTTTTTTTTCTCTCGAACAGCATCTGCTTTATTTTTTTTAGTTCCGTTTTAATTAATCCAAACACCCAATATAGATTGATTCTGTTTCGTTAGAAAGTCCTAAAGCAAATTGGTTAACTCGTTGATGGTTTGAATCTGGGCTTTGGTTGATTCGATCTTGAGGAAGAAGAAGATAAATATAAAACGGGATTAAAGAAAATAAAACTATATATAAACAGAAAGATAGAAACAGATGGATGGTTATAGGAGTTGTGTATGTGCGAGAGGTCTCGGGTTCGAGGCCGGCTTGGTGCAGTTTTTTTTCTAGAAAAGGCTTTGAAGGTAGTTTTTTTTTCTAAATTTTATTTATTTATTTATTATTGGTATTATTATCAGTTTTAAAATTATTATTATTGCTATTTATCAATTATTATTGTTATTACAAGTATAGAAATTATAATTATTATTAATATTGTTATTACTAGTATTATTATCATTAACATAACTAATATTATTATTATCATTATTGTTAATATTATTATTATTATTAGTTATTATTATCATTATTGTTATGATAATTGTTATTACTCCTAATATTTAGAGGTATCATTAATCAAATTAAGAGTATTATCATTATCGTTATTATTAGTATAAGAATTATAATTACAATTAGGATTATTATTATTGTTATTATTAATGTTATAATAATTATTATTATTATCATATGTATAAGTATTATAATCTTTATCATTATAATTGTTACAAGTATTAATAATATTATTATTAGTAGTAATCTTATCATTTTAATATTATTATCATTATTATGATTATGATTATTATTATTATTATTATTATTATTATTATTATTATTATTATTATTATTATTATTATTATTATTATTATTATTATTATTATTATTATTATTAAAATAATACAATTTGTTATTATTAGTATTAGTATCATTATTATTATTATTATTAATATTGACGTAAGTATTATTATTAATATTAGCATTTCTGTTAATATGAATATTATTAACAAGTACTGTTATTATTATAAATTAAGATAATTATTACTAAAAGTATCATTACTTCAAATCTATATTTTATACAAACTATTATTAATACTATCATCATTATAATTAGTAGTATGAAAATTATTATTATTATCATTATAGTTATGCTAGTGCTATTATAACTAGTATTTTTGTAAAAAAAAAAAAAGAGTAAATATATAAAAATATATTTAACACCCATAATCTAACTATATTAATACTTCTAGTTATCTATAAGATACAAGATGATTATATAATAAAATATTTAAGTTATTAATATAAAAATTTTCACTAATAATAATATAAACTTTTGTTCGATTACGATTATATGTATTAATGAATATATAAATGATATAGGTTCGTGAATCCGAGGTCAACCCTACACATGTTCAATACCATCATATGTATTTTTACCACAATACAGTATAGTGAGTTTCATTTGCTCCCTTTTTAAATGCTTTTGCAATATATATTTTTGGGACTGAGAATACATGCGCTGCTTTTATAAATGCTTTACGAAATAGACACAAGTAATCGAAACTACATTCTATGGTTGGATTATCGAACCGAATATGCCCCCTTTTTAGCTTGGTAGCCTAAGAATTGGTGTTTATGATAATTGCCACCAATTAACGCGAATCCTAAAGATAGATCTATGGGCACTAACAAGCCCCAGTCAGAGAATTTAAACTGCTTTAGTACTTCGATTTATCATGTCCGATGTGAGTCCCGGAATGATGGAGATATTCTATATGCATCCTGTTAAGGTCGGTTACCAGGTGTTCAATCCATATGAATAATTTTTATTGAGATGCATGATGTTTATGAGAAATGGAAATGAAAATCTTGTGGTCTATTAAAATTATGGAAATGATTGATTACGATAAACCTATAAACTCACCAACCTTTTGGTTGACACTTTAAAGCATATTTATTCTCAAGTATGAAAGAAATCTTCCGCTCTGCATTTGCTCATTTTAGAGATATTACTTGGAATTATTCATGACATATTTCAAAAGACGTTGCATTCGAGTCATTGAGTTCATCAAGAATATTATTAAGTCATTATAGTTTGGATATATTATGAAATGGTATGCATGTCTATCAACTTTCGATGTAATGGAAGTTTGTTTTTTAAAAACGAATGCAATGTTTGTAAAATGTATCATTTAGAGGTCAAGTACCTCGCGATGTAACCAAATGTAATGTATTCGTCCAGATGGATTAGGACGGGTCATTAAAGGTAAAACCCCCTCCCTGCTGCAACGCACTAAGCGAAAGGCGACATGATTGAATACTTCAGGTTAGGGATAACATTTAGTGCAATGTTGCAGCCCAGCGGAAGTTGTTGTATGTGTTCATATATGCTATCTTACATATTTTCTCAAGTAATAAAAGTCATACTTAGTGGCGATTTTAGGATCAAAACCCAATGGAGTCCTAAAAATTTATTTGATAACTTGCACAAAATATTGAGCGTGTCGGGTCAAATCAGGTTAGGTCGGGTCGGGTCGTGCCCAAAACACAAACATAAAATTGAATAATTTGTTCATATGTAGTAGCAATTAATGACATATACATTAGCAATTTCACAGTAGCAATGACTTATATAGTAGCAATAATACAATAGTATTGTAGTCAATGGTCTATAGAGAATTCAATTTTACATTAGCAATTTTAAATTGCTATTCTTTTGCACTTTTAAATTTCAATTTTACAACCTGTTATCAATATAAATTGCATAACATAAACAATAGCTGTAAAATTACAGTTTTCCTTGACTTTTTGAAAAGAATAAGTTAGGTAGTTATTGTAGTGACCCGAACTTTTCCATTTTTATATATATATTAAATGAAATTGTTATTTACATGATTAAGTGTTTCCAACATGTTAAGCAATCAAACTTGTTAAGACTTGATTAATTGAAATAGGTTTCATATAGACAATTGACCACCCAAGTTGACCGGCGATTCACGAACGTTAAAACTTGTAAAAACTAAATGATGACATATATATGGATATATATATATATATATATAGTTAAAATGATATTATGATAAGTAAACATATCATTAAGTATATTAACAATGAACTACATATGTAAAAACAAGACTACTAACTTAATGATTTTGAAACGAGACATATATGTAACGATTATCGTTGTAACGACATTTAATGTATATATATATATCATATTAAGATATATTAATACATCATGATATCATGATAATGTAATAATTTAACATCTCATTTGATTTAATAAACAATGGGTTAACAACATTTAACAAGATCGTTAACCTAAAGGTTTCAAAACAACACTTACATGTAACGACTAACGATGACTTAACGACTCAGTTAAAATGTATATACATGTAGTGTTTTAATATGTATTCATACACTTTTGAAAGAATTCAAGACACTTATCAAAATACTTCTACTTAACAAAAATGCTTACAATTACATCCTCGTTCAGTTTCATCAACAATTCTACTCGTATGCACCCGTATTCGTACTCGTACAATACACAACTTTTAGATGTATGTACTATTGGTATATATACTCCAATTATCAGCTCTTAGCAGCCCATGTGAGTCACCTAACACATGTGGGAACCATCATTTGGCAACTAGCATGAAATATCTCATAAAATTACAAAAATATGAGTAATCATTCATGACTTATTTACATGAAAACAAAATTACATATCCTTTATATCTAATCCATACACCAACGACCAAAAACACCTACAAACACTTTCATTCTTCAATTTTCTTCATCTAATTGATCTCTCTCAAGTTCTATCTTCAAGTTCTAAGTGTTCTTCATAAATTCTACAAGTTCTAGTTTCATAAAATCAAGAATACTTCCAAGTTTGCTAGCTTACTTCCAATCTTGTAGAGTGATCATCCAACCTCAAGAAATCTTTCTTATTTACAGTAAGATATCTTTCTAATACAAGGTAATACTCATATTCAAACTTTGATTCAATTTCTATAACTATAACAATCTTATTTCGAGTGGAAATCTTACTTGAACTTATTTTCGTGTCATGATTCTGCTTCAAGAACTTTCAAGCCATCCAAGGATCCTTTGAAGCTAGATCCATTTTTCTCATTTCCAGTAGCTTTATCTAGAAAACTTGAGGTAGTAATGATGTTCATAACATCATTTGATTCATACATATAAAGCTATCTTATTCGAAGGTTTAAACTTATAATCACTAGAACATAGTTTAGTTAATTCTTAAACTTGTTCGCAAACAAAAGTTAATCCTTCTAACTTGACTTTTAAAATCAACTAAACACATGTTCTATATCTATATGATATGCTAATTTAATGATTTAAAACCTGAAAACACGAAGAACACTGTAAAACCGGACATACGCCGTCGTAGTAACACCGCGGGCTGTTTTGGGTTAGTTAATTAAAAACTATGATAAACTTTGATTTAAAAGTTGTTCTTCTGGGAAAATGATTTTTCTTATGAACATGAAACTATATCCAAAAATCATGATTAAACTCAAAGTGGAAGTATGTTTTCTAAAATGGTCATCTAGACGTCGTTCTTTCGACTGAAATGACTACCTTTACAAAAATGACTTGTAACTTATATTTCCAACTATAAACCTATAATTTTTCTGTTTAGATTTATAAAATAGAGTTCAATATTAAACCATAGCAATTTGATTCGCTCAAAACAGATTTAAAATGAAGAAGTTATGGGTAAAACAAGATTGGATAATTTTTCTTGTTGTAGCAACGTGAAAATTGGTAACAAATCTATATTAATCATATCCTAGCTAACTTATATTGTATTATACATGTATTCTAATATATTATGTAATCTTGGGATACCATAGACACGTATGCAAATGTTTTGACATATCATATCGACCCATGTGTATATATTATTTGGAACAACCATAGACACTCTATATGCAGTAATGTAGGAGTTAGCTATACAGGGTTGAGGTTGATTCCAAAAATATATATACTTTGAGTTGTGATCTAGCCTGAGACGTATATACACTGGGTCGTGGATTGATTCAAGATAATATATATCAATTTTTTTCTGTACATCAAACGTTGGACAACTAGTTGTAGGTTACTAACGAGGACAGCTGACTTAATAAACTTAAAACATCAAAATGTATTAAAAGTGTTGTAAATATATTTTGAATATACTTTGATATATATGTACATATTTGTTATAGGTTCGTGAATCGACCAGTGGCCAAGTCTTACTTCCCGACGAAGTAAAAATCTGTGAAAGTGAGTTATAGTCCCACTTTTAAAATCTAATATTTTTGGGATGAGAATACATGCAGGTTTTATAAATGATTTACAAAATAGACACAAGTACGTGAAACTACATTCTATGGTTGAATTATCTAAATCGAATATGCCCCTTTTTATTAAGTCTGGTAATCTAAGAATTAGGGAACAGACACCCTAATTGATGCGAATCCTAAAGATAGATCTATTGGGCCTAACAAACCCCATCCAAAGTACCGGATGCTTTAGTACTTTGAAATTTATATCATATCCAACGGGTGTCCCGGAATGATGAGGATATTCTTATATATGCATCTTGTTAATGTCGGTTACCAGGTGTTCACCATATGAATGATTTTTATCTCTATGTATGGGATGCGTATTGAAATATGAAAAATTGTGGTCTATTGTTACGATTTGATATATATATATATATATATATATATATATATATATATATATATATATATATATATATATATATATATATATATAGGTTAAACCTATAACTCACCAACATTTTTGTTGACGTTTAAAGCATGTTTATTCTAGGTGAATACTAAGAGCTTCCGCTGTTGCATACTAAAATAAGGACAAGATTTGGAGTCCATGTTTGTATGATATTGTGTAAAAACTTCATTTAAGAAACATATGTCGATGTAATATATTTCTATTGTAAACCATTATGTAATGGTCGTGTGTAAACAGTATATTTTAGATTATCATTATTTGATAATCTACGTAATGCTTTTGAAACCTTTATTGATAAAATAAAGGTTATGGTTGTTTTAAAAATGAATGCAGTCTTTGAAAAACGTCTCATATAGAGGTCAACACCTCGCAACGAAATCAATTAATATGGAACGCTTATAATCAATATGAACGGGACATTTCAGTTGGTATCCGAGCGTTGGTCTTAGAGAACTAGATTTTACATTAGTGTGTCTTATCGAGTTTGTTAGGATGCATTAGTGAGTCTGGACTTCGACCGTGTTTACTTGAAAAATGATTGCTTAACAAATTTTGTTGGAAACTATATATTTTTAACATGTGAATATTATGTGATATATTAATCTCTTAACGTGTTTGATATTATGTGATAGATGTCTACCTCTAGAACAACTCCCATTGACTCACCTAATAATAATGAAGAGTCAAATGTAAATTGGAATGATACGTGAACTGATTCACAAGTTCCCGAAGAGGAACCGGAAGAAGAGTCGGAACCGGAAGAAGAATCGGAACCGGAAGAAGAATCAGAACCGGAAGAAGAAATAGAACCAGTGGGGGAAATAATAAAACGGTTAAGTAGAAGAAAATCCTCAACCAACCGACCAAAGTTAATTATGGTCAATGGTGTTTCCGCCAAGGAAGCAAAGTATTGGGAGGATTACCAATTCTCCGATGAATCGGATCCCGACAAGGATTCCGATGATGTTATAGAAATTACCCCAATAGAATTTAATAAGGCAAAAGAGAACAATAAGGGAAAGGGCATAAAAATAGAGAAATTTGATTCTAAACCCGATGAACTTTATATGTATCGTCAACACCCGTATTTCTTAAGTTGTCACAATAACCCGGGAACCTCTAAACCACCAGGTTTTTCTAAACCAATGTGGAAAATGACGGCTCGTATTAGGGGAACATCATATATCCCTAGAAACTTGGCAAAACGAACCAAAACCGAAGAAGAAGAAACGAGCGAGTGGGAATAAGATAGTTGTATTCGTGTGGTGTAATATATGTAATATAGTGTGCTTATGCTTTATGATATATGTAAAAATTGCTTGTATTAATAAGTATTTTTTTATGAATCTAACTCTTGTCTATTTTACAGTATAAAAATACAAAATGGATAGACAACCCAATATTTTAAGAGACCTACCCGGAGACATGATTGATGAAATCTTGTCTAGAGTCGGTCAGAATTCCTCGGCACAACTATTTAAGGCGAGATCAGTTTGTAAGACATTCGAAGAACGCTCCAAGAATGCCTTGGTTTATTAAAGGCTTTCGTTCGAAAGATGGGGGATATCACATTGGGAAATCCATAATTTACGATGTGTTTACTTTGACGCATATATTGCGGGAAACCCAAATGCTATTTTACGCAACGGGTTAAGAAATTGTTTTGACTCAATATATCCGAATATAGGACTTCGTGATTTAGAAAAAGCGGCTAACATGCAACATAAAGAAGCATGTTATGCTTACGAGTTAGTAATGTTCGCTTCTCACCAAAGTGAGAACAAGAACATCGGGCTACAACTATTAAACAAAACATTCCCAAAAGTGACCGAGTCGGTAATTGGGGTAAGAAATGAGGTTTTTAGGTTATTACGAGACTGTTGGGCATTACGAAGCCCTCGTCCTTTTGACGACATTACAACATGCTGCCTAGCTAATGGTCATAACGGTTATTTTCCATAAGACCATGGATGGGAAGTAGTCCTAGTAAAACCAGAATGCATGACTTGTTTCTGGACGTATGAATTACGTGTCTTTATTGCCTTTGCTGAACGACTTGTGTACTAGCTAGAATTATCTTCACAACTATCTTGTATCAAAGTTATTGTGTGCTATATTTCATGTTATATGTAAAATAAGCGGTATTGTAAGTTTGTAAAATATTGTGTAAAAGTTTGAACGCGAAATATTATTATAATCAGTTTTTCATATAGAATTGTAGTAGTTGAATTGTATATTAGCTACTAAGTATGAACTTAACGGGTAGGTACTACACGAATTTAAACTTATAAAACGCTAATATGAAGAAAAAGCTTTTATAAATGAGTTCATATTATGCTACGAGATACTATTGACTACTCTTAATATTCTGCATGATTAACTTGTTTCATTTGACTATTTGAAGGAAATGGCACCGGCTACTCGACAAACCATGAATATGAACGAAGAGGAATTTCGTACCTTTCTTGCTGTAAACATAGCCGCAGTACAGGCTGCGCTACATACCAACAATAACTCCGAATCTAGCAATGCAGCTAACGGCGCAAGAAATCGTGTAGGATGCACCTACAAAGAATTCACTGCCTGCAAACCTTTGGAATTTGATGGAACCGAAGGACCGATCGGATTGAAACGGTGGACCGAGAAGGTCGAATCGGTGTTTTCCATAAGTAAGTGTACTGAAGAGGACAAAGTGAAGTACGCTACGCATACCTTCACAGGTACTGCGTTAACATGGTGGAATACCTATCTAGAGCAAGTGGGACAAGATGATGCTTACGCACTACCGTGGTCAGCATTCAAGCACTTGATGAATGAGAAGTACCGTCCCAGAACCGAGGTCAATAAGCTCAAGACAGAACTTAGAGGGTTACGAACTCAAGGATTTGATATTACCACGTACGAAAGACGATTCACAGAATTGTGCCTATTGTGTCCGAGAGCGTTCGAAGATGAGGAAGAGAAGATCGACGCGTTTGTGAAAGGATTACCGGAAAGAATCCAAGAAGACATAAGTTCACACGAGCCCGCCTCCATACAACAGGCATGTAGAATGGCTCACAAACTAGTGAACCAGATTGAGGAAAGAATTAAAGAACAGGCAGCTGAAGAGGCTAATGTGAAGCAAGTAAAAAGAAAGTGGGAGGAAAACGGTGATAAGAATCACCAATACAACAACAACAGCAATTACAATAATAATCGCAACAACTATCCCAACAATCGCAACATCAATCGCAACTACAACAAACGGCCCAACAACAACAACAACAACAACAACAACAACAACAACAACAACACCAACAACAACTACAACAATCATCCCAACAACAATAACAACCGCAACAACAACAACAACAACAATCAGAAGCAGCTATGCCAAAGGTGTGAAAAGTATCACTCGGGGTTCTGCACCAAATTTTGCAACAAGTGTAAAAGAAATGGTCATAGCGCGGTGAAGTGTGAGGTCTACGGACCAGGGGTTAACAGAACAAAAGGAACAAATGGTGTCGGAACGTGTAATGGCAGAGCAAGTAGTGTCAGAGCAAGTTATGCCAATGTAGTTTGTTATAAATGTGGAAAACTGGGCCACATTATTAGGAATTGCCCGAACCAGGAGAACACGAATGGACAAGGCCGCGGAAGAGTTTTCAATATTAATGCGGCAGAGGCACAGGAAGACCCGGAGCTTGTTACGGGTACGTTTCTTATTGACAATAAATATGCTTACGTTTTATTTGATTCGGGTGCGGATAAAAGCTATATGAGTAGAGATTTTTGTGCAAAATTAAGTTGTCCATTGACGCCGTTGGATAGTAAATTTTTACTCGAATTAGCAAACGGTAAATTAATTTCAGCAGATTATATATGTCGGAATCGAGAAATTAAACTGTAACAGACTGAAAGCGGGGTTAGAAGTAAGATTACTTAATTACCCTTAGGCATAATTGTGTGGTTAATTATGCTTTTATTTTAATTTAATGTTCAGTGATATTTTATTATTTGGTTAAGACCAGTTTGTGACAAGGGTCACAGAACAGGTTCGTTTATTTAATTTGAACTCTGTTAGGGTTGTCAAACTAAGTATGAAAGATATCAGATAACTGATAAATACCCGTGTGTTATGGGGTGTGGGTTTATAACCCACTTAAGTAACTAATATCTGGATACTTCCATTCATTTCCCAATTTGTGCAAGAACAAGACCCGTACCTAACTTTCATCATCTCAAAACCCTAATTGAATCTAAGCTAGAAATTGAATCAAGAGGCTTTAGGAACTAAATCATATCATTCTTATAAGCATTTATCCAGGTTAGCATGCTTGAATTCGTGCTTTAATTTATAGAAATTGGGTTTTGGGTGTAAAATGGGTTTTTGATAAATATGAGCTTGAATCTTCATGATTTGTGTTTGTTATGTTTAATTGATGTTATAAATAGTTGATATATAGTTATTATGATCTAATTATGCTGTGAATTGAGTAAGAACTTGTTAAAAATGATGAATTGTGTTTTAGAACTTGAGCTTATGATAAAGTGAGTATTTTGGGATGAATTAATTCCAAATCTTGTTTGTAGATGTTAGATTTTGATGTTTATAGTTAGGAAAAGTGTTTATGTATGATTAGTATGTTTCCTTATGCTTAAATTTGGACTATAAACCTCGAAATCGAGTTTTTTTGGCTTAAAATCACCAAATCAGCGAAGCTGATGGTGAAGAAGAAGATGCTCGAAAACTCGCTCGAAAACAGTGCTCGAAACTCGCTCGAAAAGAGTGCTCGAGAACCTTCTGCTTGAAAACATGTTATTGCTCGAAAAACTCGAATTGCTCGAAAACATGTTATTGCTCGAAAAACTCGAATTGCTCGAAAACATGTTACTGCTCGAAAAATTCGAATTGGTCGAAAAAATGTTACTGCTCGAAAAATTCGAATTCGCTCGAAAAACTCGAATTTACTTGAAAAACTCGAATTTGCTCAAGAACCCCATATTGCTCGAAAACCTTGTCTGTTATGTGAATATTTTATGTTGAATGTAAAGTTGTGTATTAATACTTAGATATAATACTAACTTGGGATATTATGTGATGATTCACAGTTGATAAACAAAAAGGTGAAGGCTCAGAAAGATTAGACCTCTGAGAACCTTCAGTTGCTGGTAATCGGTGAGTGGGTCTATCTACGGATAGAGTTTAAGTAGCAGGCTATGCTACTTGTGTTTACTCTGTTATCTTGTAGTGTAATGATTACCATGCTATTGTTATTAGAATTGCCATGCTAGTTCGTTGTATGCATGCTATTATGTGATTTATGTGCACACTGTGTTTAACACCAACCGAAGCTAGGTCAGGTTGGGAACCCGCCGAGGCTAGGTCAGGTAAGGGTTCATATGAGGTCAACCGAGGCTAGGTCAGGTTGGATCCAAGTCCTGTGGTTTGTTCAGTATAACGTGCAAGGACGCATGTGTTGCATCTGGATGGTTATACAGTTGACTCTATAGGAAGGATTATCGGTAGACTCAAGCCTGATCAGCTAGGAGTCGTGTGCTCGTACAAGCCGCCGATCCTCATACTGTCATTATTGATGTTGTGGCTATTTTTATGCTAGTTGGATGTTAGCAGATTATCATAAGTTATGCATGATGGTACTTATGCTTTTTCTGTTAGATAGATTCCATTCACTTAGCGGTGCGCTAATCCCCCACATTCCTCCCCCGCAGGTTTAGGTACTGCTAGTTAGTTGGGAGCTGCTGATGAAGACGTGTTTGACTCTGCAAACTCTGATGTGTCTTTTTGTACTAATACACCAGAAGTTTTTAAGTGACGTCGTTTGTAAATAAGTATTATATAGTGTGGATTTTTGTAATACTTTAACTAAGGTTATGTTTTAATATAATATGTCTTCCGCTGTGGTTTAAAAAAAAAAAAAAATTTGCTGGCGTCACAAGTTGGTATCAGAGCATAGGTTTGACAGCAAATACATGCGTGTATCTTGTTCTCAAACTCGGAGTGAAGTCAAACATGTCTGTGGAAGGGATTAAGTGAATGTAGGATACTTGGTTTGTTAAATGTATTAAGCTAACCAATTATCCATTAACCTTTTATGTGAGCTATTTTGTAGCCCAGGTATGGCAGACAGAGATGCAAACGCTACCGGCCCGACAAACCCCGGAACGTACAGGGCACCTGACGAGGGTGTTGAGTCCGATGATGATCAGACGAGTTATATTCAGGAATTAGAAAGTAAGCTGAAAGAAGCTCAAGATAGGGTTGCTGAGCTTGAAATAGTAAGAAATTCTGGGAATGATGATACACCACTGGGATTTCCAACCGCCCAATCTCAAACCATACCCAATATGAATCAGACTCAATTTCAATATCCGATGCAAAACCAGATACCCCACCAATATAACATGCCACCGCAAAATGCTTTCCCTTATCAAAACCCTATATTAATAAATCCGTATCAGATACCTATGATCCAACAACCTTATGTTCAACCCCATAAGAAATGTACGTATAAGCAATTCTTGGATTGTAAACCTCCAGAATATTCAGGAAGTTCAGATCCGACAGAAACCTTGAATTGGTTAATGGAAGTTGAAAGGGCGTTGGAAGCGTGTCAATGTGAGCCGGAGTTGAGAGTTATATATGCCTGTAGATTGCTGAAGGGTAGGGCGATGGTTTGGTGGAATGCACTAGTGGCAAGTATTCCGAAAGAATATGTGAATCAGATTACTTGGGAACAGTTCCAAGGAAAAGTTTGTGAGCAGTATTGTACCTATTTTGATCTCAACCGATTGAAAACTGAATTTTTAGAAATGAAAATGACACGCCAGATGACAATTGATGAAGTGATTGGTCAATTTATGGATAAGTTGAGGTTTGTAGCTCAGTGGGTTCCAGATGAAACATCAAGGATCCAGCATTTTGTAAATGTGATTTTGCCAGAATATCGAACATCAGTGAGAATGGCAACGAGTTTGTCTCAGGCCTTTGTTATGGCCAAAATCGTGGAAAGTGATTTGAAAGCGGCAAGAGGTGTAATTCCAGGAAGTATGATGACTCCAAGTGGTCAAGTGACTAGTCAGTCTAGTAGTAAGTCAAAGAAATTGTTTGGGTTTAGACAGAAGGGTAAGACTCAACAAAGTAGTACTGGGTCTGGTTCAGGTAAAGGGGACTGGTGCAAGATATGTAGGTCGTCATATAGGGGTCAGTGTTCAGAAGCCACGAGGCGATGCATGAAGTGTGGTGTTACTGGACATGAATCTCAGGCGTGTTCGTTTCCAAGCAATGTTTGTTGGAACTGTCATCAGTCAGGGCATCGAGCAGTAAATTGTCCGTCTACAAAGAGTGTGAGTTCCGGGGCAGGGTCAGGGTCAGGTATACATTCTGCATCGGTCGGAGGTTCTACTGCCTCGAGTGGGCAAAAGAGAAAGAATCCTCCAACAGCTGAAGCTAGGGCTTTCCAGATGACAGTTGAGGCAGCCACTACTACTGATGAAGTGATTACCGGTATGTTTTTAATCAACTCAATACCTGCGCGTGTATTGTTTGATTGTGGTGCAAATAAGTCTTTTATGTCGTTAGACTTTTGTGTTAAGTTGAATTTACCTGTTACTGTGTTTCCTGAATCGATTAGAGTAGAGGTAGGTGTTGGAAAGATCACACCTGTCACAACATTTGTGACTGGGGTTAGTATTGATATTGAAGGAAAGTCATTTCCTATGACTTGCTTAGTGTTACCCATTCCTAGTTTTGATGTAGTGTGAAATGTCCCGTTCTTATTGATTAAAAACGTTCCATATTAATTGATTTCGTTGCGAGGTTTTGACCTCTATATGAGACGTTTTTCAAAGACTGCATTCATTTTAAAACAAACCATAACCTTTATTTCATCAATAAAGGTTTAAAAAGCTTTACGTAGATTATCAAATAATGATAATCTAAAATATCCTGTTTACACACGACCATTACATAATGGTTTACAATACAAATATGTTACAACAAAATAAGTTTCTTGAATGCAGTTTTTACACAATATCATACAAGCATGGACTCCAAATCTCGTCCTTATTTAAGTATGCGACAGCGGAAGCTCTTAATAATCACCTGAGAATAAACATGCTTAAAACGTCAACAAAAATGTTGGTGAGTTATAGGTTTAACCTATATATATCAAATCATAATAATAGACCACAAGATTTCATATTTCAATACACATCCCATACATAGAGATAAAAATCATTCATATGGTGAACACCTGGTAACCGACATTAACAAGATGCATATATAAGAATATCCCCATCATTCCGGGACACCCTTCGGATATGATATAAATTTCGAAGTACTAAAGCATCCGGTACTTTGGATGGGGCTTGTTGGGCCCGATAGATCTATCTTTAGGATTCGCGTCAATTAGGGTGTCTGTTCCCTAATTCTTAGATTACCAGACTTAATAAAAAGGGGCATATTCGATTTCGATAATTCAACCATAGAATGTAGTTTCACGTACTTGTGTCTATTTTGTAAATCATTTATAAAACCTGCATGTATTCTCATCCCAAAAATATTAGATTTTAAAAGTGGGACTATAACTCACTTTCACAGATTTTTACTTCATCGGGAAGTAAGACTTGGCCACTGGTTGATTCACGAACCTATAACAATATATACATATATATCAAAGTATGTTCAAAATATATTTACAACACTTTTAATATATTTTGATGTTTTAAGTTTATTAAGTCAGCTGTCCTCGTTAGTAACCTACAACTAGTTGTCCACAGTTAGATGTACAGAAATAAATCGATAAATATTATCTTGAATCAATCCATGACCCAGTGTATACGTATCTCAGTATTGATCACAACTCAAACTATATATATTTTGGAATCAACCTCAACCCTGTATAGCTAACTCCAACATTCACATATAGAGTGTCTATGGTTGTTCCGAAATATATATAGATGTGTCGACATGATAGGTCGAAACATTGTATACGTGTCTATGGTATCTCAAGATTACATAATATACAATACAAGTTGATTAAGTTATGGTTGGAATATATTTGTTACCAATTTTCACGTAGCTAAAATGAGAAAAATTATCCAATCTTGTTTTACCCATAACTTCTTCATTTTAAATCCGTTTTGAGTGAATCAAATTGCTATGGTTTCATATTGAACTCTATTTTATGAATCTAAACAGAAAAAGTATAGGTTTATAGTCGGAAAAATAAGTTACAAGTCATTTTTGTAAAGGTAGTCATTTCAGTCGAAAGAACGACGTCTAGATGACCATTTTAGAAAACATACTTCCACTTTGAGTTTAACCATAATTTTTGGATATAGTTTCATGTTCATAATAAAAAACATTTTCTCAGAATAACAACTTTTAAATCAAAGTTTATCATAGTTTTTAATTAACTAACCCAAAACAGCCCGCGGTGTTACTACGACGGCGTAAATCCGGTTTTACGGTGTTTTTCGTGTTTCCAGGTTTTAAATCATTAAGTTAGCATATCATATAGATATAGAACATGTGTTTAGTTTATTTTAAAAGTCAAGTTAGAAGGATTAACTTTTGTTTGCGAACAAGTTTAGAATTAACTAAACTATGTTCTAGTGATTACAAGTTTAAACCTTCGAATAAGATAGCTTTATATGTATGAATCGAATGATGTTATGAACATCATTATTACCTTAAGTTCCTTGGATAAACCTACTGGAAAAGAGAAAAATGGATCTAGCTTCAATGGATCCTTGGATGGCTCGAAGTTCTTGAAGCAGAATCATGACACGAAAACAAGTTCAAGTAAGATCATCACTTGAAATAAGATTGTTATAGTTATAGAAATTGAACCAAAGTTTGAATATGATTATTACCTTGTATTAGAATGATAACCTACTGTAAGAAACAAAGATTTCTTGAGGTTGGATGATCACCTTACAAGATTGGAAGTGAGCTAGCAAACTTGAAAGTATTCTTGATTTTATGAAACTAGAACTTTTGGAATTTATGAAGAACACTTAGAACTTGAAGATAGAACTTGAGAGAGATCAATTAGATGAAGAAAATTGAAGAATGAAAGTGTTTGTAGGTGTTTTTGGTCGTTAGTGTATGGATTAGATATAAAGGATATGTTATTTTGTTTTCATGTAAATAAGTCATGAATGATTACTCATATTTTTGTAATTTTATGAGATATTTCATGCTAGTTGCCAAATGATGGTTCCCACATGTGTTAGGTGACTCACATGGGCTGCTAAGAGCTGATCATTGGAGTGTATATACCAATAGTACATACATCTAAAAGCTGTGTATTGTACGAGTACGAATACGGGTGCATACGAGTAGAATTGTTGATGAAACTGAACGAGGATGTAATTGTAAGCATTTTTGTTAAGTATAAGTATTTTGATAAGTGTCTTGAAGTCTTTCAAAAGTGTATGAATACATATTAAAACACTACATGTATATACATTTTAACTGAGTCGTTAAGTCATCGTTAGTCGTTACATGTAAATGTTGTTTTGAAACCTTTAGATTAACGATCTTGTTAAATGTTGTTAACCCAATGTTTATAATATCAAAAGAGATTTTAAATTATTATATTATCATAATATTATGATGTACGAATATCTCTTAATATGATATATATACATTAAATGTCGTTACAACGATAATCGTTACATATATGTCTCGTTTCAAAATCATTAAGTTAGTAGTCTTGTTTTTACATATGTAGTTCATTGTTAATATAATTAATGATATGTTTACTTATCATAATATCATGTTAACTATATATATAACCATATATATGTCATCATATAGTTTTTACAAGTTTTAACGTTCGTGAATCACCGGTCAACTTGGGTGGTCAATTGTCTATATGAAACCTATTTCAATTAATCAAGTCTTAACAAGTTTGATTGCTTAACATGTTGGAAACATTTAATCATGTAAATATCAATCTCAATTAATATATATAAACATGGAAAAGTTCGGGTCACTACAGTACCTACCCGTTAAATAAATTTCGTCCCGAAATTTTAAGCTGTTGAAGGTGTTGACGAATCTTCTGGAAATAGATGCGGGTATTTCTTCTTCATCTGATCTTCACGCTCCCAGGTGAACTCGGGTCCTCTACGAGCATTCCATCGAACCTTAACAATTGGTATCTTGTTTTGCTTAAGTCTTTTAACCTCACGATCTATTTTTTCGACGGGTTCTTCGATGAATTGAAGTTTTTCGTTGATTTGGATTTCATCTAACGGAATAGTGAGATCTTCTTTAGCAAAACATTTCTTCAAATTCGAGACGTGGAAAGTGTTATGTACAGCCGCGAGTTGTTGAGGTAACTCAAGTCGGTAAGCTACTGGTCCGACACGATCAATAATCTTGAATGGTCCAATATACCTTGGATTTAATTTCCCTCGTTTACCAAATCGAACAACACCTTTCCAAGGTGCAACTTTAAGCATGACCATCTCTCCAATTTCAAATTCTATATCTTTTCTTTTAATGTCAGCGTAGCTCTTTTGTCGACTTTGGGCAGTTTTCAACCGTTGTTGAATTTGGATGATCTTCTCGGTAGTTTCTTGTATAATCTCCGGACCCGTAATCTGTCTATCCCCCACTTCACTCTAACAAATCGGAGACCTGCACTTTCTACCATAAAGTGCTTCAAACGGCGCCATCTCAATGCTTGAATGGTAGCTGTTGTTGTAGGAAAATTCTACTAACGGTAGATGTCGATCCCAACTGTTTCTGAAATCAATAACACATGCTCGTAGCATGTCTTCAAGCGTTTGTATCGTCCTTTCGCTCTGCCCATCAGTTTGTGGATGATAGGCAGTACTCATGTCTAGACGAGTTCCTAATGCTTGCTGTAATGTCTGCCAGAATCTTGAAATAAATCTGCCATCCCTATCAGAGATAATAGAGATTGGTATTCCATGTCTGGAGACGACTTCCTTCAAATACAGTCGTGCTAACTTCTCCATCTTGTTATCTTCTCTTATTGGCAGGAAGTGTGCTGATTTGGTGAGACGATCAACTATTACCCAAATAGTATCAAAACCACTTGCAGTCCTTGGCAATTTAGTGATGAAATCCATGGTAATGTTTTCCCATTTCCATTTCGGGATTTCGGGTTGTTGAAGTAGACCTGATGGTTTCTGATGCTCAGCTTTGACCTTAGAACACGTCAAACATTCTCCTACGTATTTAGCAACATCGGCTTTCATACCCGGCCACCAAAAATGTTTCTTGAGATCCTTGTACATCTTCCCTGTTCCAGGATGTATTGAGTATCTGGTTTTATGAGCTTCTCTAAGTACCATTTCTCTCATATCTCCAAATTTTGGTACCCAAATCCTTTCAGCCCTATACCGGGTTCCGTCTTCCCGAATATTAAGATGCTTCTCCGATCCTTTGGGTATTTCATCCTTTAAATTTCCCTCTTTTAAAACTCCTTGTTGTGCCTCCTTTATTTGAGTAGTAATGTTATTATGAATCATTATATTCATAGATTTTACTCGAATGGGTTCTCTGTCCTTCCTGCTCAAGGCATCGGCTACCACATTTGCCTTCCCCGGGTGGTAACGAATCTTAAAGTCATAATCATTCAATAATTCAATCCACCTACGCTGCCTCATATTCAGTTGTTTCTGATTAAATATGTGTTGAAGACTTTTGTGGTCGGTATATATAATACTTTTAACCCCATATAAGTAGTTCCTCCAAGTCTTTAATGCAAAAACAACCGCGCCTAATTCCAAATCATGCGTCGTATAATTTTGTTCGTGAATCTTCAATTGTCTAGACGCATAAGCAATCACCTTCGTTCGTTGCATTAATACACAACCGAGACCTTGCTTTGATGCGTCACAATAAATCACAAAATCATCATTCCCTTCAGGCAATGACAATATAGGTGCCGTAGTTAGATTTTTCTTCAATAACTGAAACGCTTTCTCTTGTTCATCATTCCATTCAAATTTCTTCCCTTTATGCGTTAATGCAGTCAAGGGTTTTGCTATTCTGGAAAAGTCTTGGATGAACCTTCTGTAGTAACCAGCTAGTCCTAAAAACTGGCGTATGTGTTTCGGAGTTTTCGGGGTTTCCCACTTTTCAACAGTTTCTATCTTTGCCGGATCCACCTTAATACCTTCTTTGTTCACTATGTGACCGAGGAATTGAACTTCTTCCAACCAAAATGCACACTTTGAAAACTTAGCGTACAATTCTTCCTTCCTCAATACTTCTAACACCTTTCTCAAATGTTCACCGTGCTCTTGGTCATTCTTTGAGTAAATAAGTATGTCATCAATGAAAACAATGACAAACTTGTCAAGGTATGGTCCACACACTCGGTTCATAAGGTCCATGAACACAGCTGGTGCATTAGTTAAACCAAATGGCATGACCATAAACTCGTAATGACCGTAACGTGTTCTGAAAGCAGTCTTTGGAATATCATCTTCTTTCACCCGCATTTGATGATACCCGGAACGTAAGTCAATCTTTGAATAAACAGACGAGCCTTGTAGTTGATCAAATAAGTCGTCGATTCTCGGTAGTGGGTAGCGGTTCTTGATGGTAAGTTTGTTCAACTCTCGGTAGTCGATACACAACCTGAATGTACCATCTTTCTTCTTGACAAACAAAACAGGAGCTCCCCACGGTGATGTGCTTGGTCGAATGAAACCACGCTCTAAAAGTTCTTGTAATTGGCCTTGCAGTTCTTTCATCTCGCTGGGTGCGAGTCTGTAAGGAGCACGAGCTATTGGTGCAGCTCCTGGTACAAGATCTATTTGAAATTCAACGGATCGATGTGGGGGTAATCCCGGTAATTCTTTCGGAAATACATCGGGAAATTCTTTTGCAATGGGAACATCATTGATGCTCTTTTCTTCAGTTTATACTTTCTCGACGTGTGCTAGAACAGTATAGCAACCTTTTCTTATTAGTTTTTGTGCCTTCAAATTACTAATAATATGTAGCTTCGTGTTGCCCTTTTCTCCGTACACCATTAAGGGTTTTCCTTTTTCTCATATAATGCGAATTGCATTTTTGTAACAAACGATCTCTGCTTTCACTTCTTTCAACCAGTCCATACCGATTATCACATCAAAACTCCCTAAATCTACTGGTATTAAATCAATCTTAAATGTTTCGCTAACCAGTTTAATTTCTTGATTCCGACATATATTATCTGCTGAAATTAATTTACCATTTGCTAATTCGAGTAAAAATTTACTATCCAAAGGCGTCAATGGGCAACTTAATTTAGCACAAAAATCTCTACTCATATAGCTTCTATCCGCACCCGAATCAAATAAAACGTAAGCAGATTTATTGTCAATAAGAAACGTACCCGTAACAAGCTCCGGGTCTTCCTGTGCCTCTGCCGCATTAATATTGAAAACTCTTCCGCGGCCTTGTCCATTCGTGTTCTCCTGGTTCGGGCAATTTCTAATAATGTGGCCCGGTTTTCCACATTTATAACAAACTACATTGGCATAGCTTGCTCCGACACTACTTGCTCCGCCATTACTCGTTCCGACACCATTTGTTCCTTTCGTTCTATTAACCCCTGGTCCGTAGACCTCAAACTTTGCCGCGCTATGACCATTTCTTTTACACTTGTTGCAAAATTTGGTGCAGAACCCCGAGTGATACTTTTCACACCTTTGGCATAGCTGCTTCTGATTGTTGTTGTTATTGCGGTTATTATTGTTGTTGGGATGATTGTTGTAGTTGCTGCTGTTGTTGTTGTTGTTGTTGTTGTTGTTGTTGTTGTTGTTGTTGTTGTTGTTGTTGTTGTTGTTGTTGTTGTTGTTGGGCCGTTTGTTGTAGTTGCGATTGATGTTGCGATTGTTGGGATAATTGTTGCGATTGCTGTTGTTGTTGTATTGGTGATTCTTATCACCATTTTCCTCCCACTTTCTTTTGACTTGCTTCACATTGGCCTCTTCAGCAGTCTGTTCTTTAATTCTTTCTTCAATCTGGTTCACTAGTTTGTGAGCCATTCTACATGCCTGTTGTATGGAGGCGGGCTCGTGTGAACTTATATCTTCTTGGATTCTTTCCGGTAATCCTTTCACAAACGCGTTGATCTTCTCTTCCTCATCTTCGAATGCTCCCGGACACAATAGGCACAATTCTGTGAATCGTCTTTCGTACGTGGTAATATCAAATCCTTGGGTTCGTAACCCTCTAAGTTCTGTCTTGAGCTTATTGACCTCGGTTCTGGGACGGTACTTCTCGTTCATCAAGTGCTTGAATGCTGACCACGGTAGTGCGTACTCATCGTCTTGTCCCACTTGCTCTAGATAGGTATTCCACCATGTTAACACAGAACCTGTGAAGGTATGCGTAGCGTACTTCACTTTGTCCTCTTCAGTACACTTACTTATGGCAAAAACCGATTCGACCTTTTCGGTCCACCGTTTCAATCCGATCGGTCCTTCGGTTCCATCAAATTCCAAAGGTTTGCAGGCAGTAAATTCTTTGTAGGTGCATCCTACACGATTTCCTCTACTGCTAGATCCAAGGTTATTGTTGGTATGTAGCGCAGCCTGTGCTGCGGCTATGTTTGAAGCTACAAAAGTACGGAATTCCTCTTCATTCATATTCACTGTGTGTCGAGTAGTCGGTGCCATTTCCTTCAAAATAGTCAAATGGAACAAGTTAATCATACAGAATATTAAGAGTAGTTAATAGTATTTCGTAGCATAATATGAACTCATTTATAAAAGCTTTTTCTTCATATTAGCGTTTTATAAGTTTAAATTCGGGTAGTACCTACCCGTTAAGTTCATACTTAGTAGCTAATATACAATTCAACTACTACAATTCTATATGAAAAACTGATTATAATAATATTTCGCGTTCAAACTTTTACACAACATTTTACAAACTTACAATACCGCTTATTTTACATATAGCATGAAATATAGCACACAATAAATTTGATACAAGATGGTTGTGAAGATAATTCTAGCTAGTACACAAGTCGTTCAGCAAAGGCAATAAAGACACGTAATTCATACGTCCAGAAACAAGTCATGCATTCTGGTTTTACTAGGACTACTTCCCATCCTTGGTCTTGTGGAACATAACCGTTATGGCCGTTGATAAGACAGCGTGTTGTAACGTCGTCAAAGGGACGAGGGTTACGTAATGTCCAACAGTCCCGTAACAATCTAAAAACCTCATTTCTTACCCCAATTACCGACTCCGTCACTTGTGGGAATGTTTTGTTTAATAGTTGTAGCCCGATGTTCTTGTTCTCCCTTTGGTGAGAAGCGAACATTACTAATCCGTAAGCATAACATGCTTCTTTATGTTGCATGTTAGCCGCTTTTTCTAAATCACGAAGTCCAATATTCGGATATATTGAGTCAAAATAATTTCTTAACCCATTGCGTAAAATAGCATTTGGGTTCCCCGCAATATATTCATCAAAGTAAACACATCGTAACTTATGGATTTCCCAATGTGATATCCCCCATCTTCCGAACGAAAGCCTTTTATAAACCAAGGCATTCTTGGAACGTTCTTCGAATGTCTTACAAACTGATCTCGCCTTAAATAGTTGTGCCGAAGAATTCTGACCGACTCTAGACAAGATTTCATCAATCATGTCTCCGGGTAGGTCTCTTAAAATATTGGGTTGTCTATCCATTTTGTATTTTTATACTGTAAAATAGACAAGAGTTAGATTCATAAAAAAAAAATACTTATTAATACAAGCAATTTTTACATATATCATAAAGCATAAGCACACTATATTACATATATTACACCACACGAATACAACTATCTTATTCCGACTCGCTTGTTTCTTCTTCTTCGGTTTTGGTTCGTTTTGCCAAGTTTCTAGGGATATATGATGTTCCCCTAATATGAGCCGTCGTGATCCACATTGGTTTAGAAAAACCTGGTGGTTTAGAGGTTCCCGGGTCATTGTTACAACTTAAGGACTTCGGGGGTTGACGATACATATAAAGTTCATCGGGGTTGGAATTAGATTTCTCTATTTTTATGCCCTTTCCCTTATTATTTTCTTTTGCCTTTTTAAATTCAGTTGGGGTAATTTCTATAACATCATCGGAATTCTCGTCGGAATCCGATTCATAGGGGAATTGGTAATCCTCCCAATATTTTGCTTCCTTGGCGGAAACACCATTGACCATAATTAACCTTGGTCGGTTGGTTGAGGATTTTCTTTTACTTAACCGTTTTATTATTTCCCCCACCGGTTCTATTTCTTCATCCGATTCCGATTCTTCTTCCGGTTCCGATTCTTCTTCCGGTTCCGACTCTTCTTCCGGTTCCTCTTCGGGAACTTGTGAATCAGTCCACGAATCATTCCAATTTACATTTGACTCTTCATTATTATTAGGTGAGTCAATGGGACTTGTTCTAGAGGTAGACATCTATCACATAATATCAAACGCGTTAAGAGATAAATATATCACATAATATTCACATGTTAAAAATATATAGTTTCCAACAAAATTTGTTAAGCAATCATTTTTCAAGTAAACAGGTCGAAGTCCAGACTCACTAATGCATCCTAACAAACTCGATAAGACACAGTAATGCAAAATTCTGGTTCTCTAAGACCAACGCTCTGATACCAACTGAAATGTCCCGTTCTTATTGATTAAAAACGTTCCATATTAATTGATTTCGTTGCGAGGTTTTGACCTCTATATGAGACGTTTTTCAAAGACTGCATTCATTTTAAAACAAACCATAACCTTTATTTCATCAATAAAGGTTTAAAAAGCTTTACGTAGATTATCAAATAATGATAATCTAAAATATCCTGTTTACACACGACCATTACATAATAGTTTACAATACAAATATGTTACAACAAAATAAGTTTCTTGAATGCAGTTTTTACACAATATCATACAAGCATGGACTCCAAATCTCGTCCTTATTTAAGTATGCGACAGCGGAAGCTCTTAATAATCACCTGAGAATAAACATGCTTAAAACGTCAACAAAAATGTTGGTGAGTTATAGGTTTAACCTATATATATCAAATCATAATAATAGACTACAAGATTTCATATTTCAATACACATCCCATACATAGAGATAAAAATCATTCATATGGTGAACACCTGGTAACCGACATTAACAAGATGCATATATAAGAATATCTCCATCATTTCGGGACACCCTTCGGATATGATATAAATTTCGAAGTACTAAAGCATCCGGTACTTTGGATGGGGCTTGTTGGGCCCGATATATCTATCTTTAGGATTCGCGTCAATTAGGGTGTCTGTTCCCTAATTCTTAGATTACCAGACTTAATAAAAAGGGGCATATTCGATTTCGATAATTCAACCATAGAATGTAGTTTCACGTACTTGTGTCTATTTTGTAAATCATTTATAAAACCTGCATGTATTCTCATCCCAAAAATATTAGATTTTAAAAGTGGGACTATAACTCACTTTCACAGATTTTTACTTCGTCGGGAAGTAAGACTTGGCCACTGGTTGATTCACGAACCTATAACAATATATACATATATATCAAAGTATGTTCAAAATATATTTACAACACTTTTAATATATTTTGATGTTTTAAGTTTATTAAGTCAGCTGTCCTCGTTAGTAACCTACAACTAGTTGTCCACAGTTAGATGTACAGAAATAAATCGATAAATATTATCTTGAATCAATCCACGACCCAGTGTATACGTATCTCAGTATTGATCACAACTCAAACTATATATATTTTGGAATCAACCTCAACCCTGTATAGCTAACTCCAACATTCACATATAGAGTGTCTATGGTTGTTCCGAAATATATATAGATGTGTCGACATGATAGGTCGAAACATTGTATACGTGTCTATGGTATCTCAAGATTACATAATATACAATACAAGTTGATTAAGTTATGGTTGGAATATATTTGTTACCAATTTTCACGTAGCTAAAATGAGAAAAATTATCCAATCTTGTTTTACCCATAACTTCTTCATTTTAAATCCGTTTTGAGTGAATCAAATTGCTATGGTTTCATATTGAACTCTATTTTATGAATCTAAACAGAAAAAGTATAGGTTTATAGTCGGAAAAATAAGTTACAAGTCATTTTTGTAAAGGTAGTCATTTCAGTCGAAAGAACGACGTCTAGATGACCATTTTAGAAAACATACTTCCACTTTGAGTTTAACCATAATTTTTGGATATAGTTTCATGTTCATAATAAAAATCATTTTCTCAGAATAACGACTTTTAAATCAAAGTTTATCATAGTTTTTAATTAACTAACCCAAAACAGTCCGCGGTGTTACTACGACGGCGTAAATCCGGTTTTACGGTGTTTTTCGTGTTTCCAGGTTTTAAATCATTAAGTTAGCATATCATATAGATATAGAACATGTGTTTAGTTTATTTTAAAAGTCAAGTTAGAAGGATTAACTTTTATTTGCGAACAAGTTTAGAATTAACTAAACTATGTTCTAGTGATTACAAGTTTAAACCTTCGAATAAGATAGCTTTATATGTATGAATCGAATGATGTTATGACCATCATTATTACCTTAAGTTCCTTGGATAAACCTACTGGAAAAGAGAAAAATGGATCTAGCTTCAATGGATCCTTGGATGGCTCGAAGTTCTTGAAGCAGAATCATGACACGAAAACAAGTTCAAGTAAGATCATCACTTGAAATAAGATTGTTATAGTTATAGAAATTGAACCAAAGTTTGAATATGATTATTACCTTGTATTAGAATGATAACCTACTGTAAGAAACAAAGATTTCTTGAGGTTGGATGATCACCTTACAAGATTGGAAGTGAGCTAGCAAACTTGAAAGTATTCTTGATTTTATGAAACTAGAACTTTTGGAATTTATGAAGAACACTTAGAACTTGAAGATAGAACTTGAGAGAGATCAATTAGATGAAGAAAATTGAAGAATGAAAGTGTTTGTAGGTGTTTTTGGTCGTTGGTGTATGGATTAGATATAAAGGATATGTTATTTTGTTTTCATGTAAATAAGTCATGAATGATTACTCATATTTTTGTAATTTTATGAGATATTTCATGCTAGTTGCCAAATGATAGTTCCCACATGTGTTAGGTGACTCACATGGGCTGCTAAGAGCTGATCATTGGAGTGTATATACCAATAGTACATACATCTAAAAGCTGTGTATTGTACGAGTACGAATACGGGTGCATACGAGTAGAATTGTTGATGAAACTGAACGAGGATGTAATTGTAAGCATTTTTGTTAAGTATAAGTATTTTTATAAGTGTCTTGAAGTCTTTCAAAAGTGTATGAATACATATTAAAACACTACATGTATATACATTTTAACTGAGTCGTTAAGTCATCGTTAGTCGTTACATGTAAATGTTGTTTTGAAACCTTTAGATTAACGATCTTGTTAAATGTTGTTAACCCAATGTTTATAATATCAAAAGAGATTTTAAATTATTATATTATCATAATATTATGATGTACGAATATCTCTTAATATGATATATATACATTAAATGTCGTTACAACGATAATCGTTACATATATGTCTCGTTTCAAAATCATTAAGTTAGTAGTCTTGTTTTTACATATGTAGTTCATTGTTAATATAATTAATGATATGTTTACTTATCATAATATCATGTTAACTATATATATAACCATATATATGTCATCATATAGTTTTTACAAGTTTTAACGTTCGTGAATCACCGGTCAACTTGGGTGGTCAATTGTCTATATGAAACCTATTTCAATTAATCAAGTCTTAACAAGTTTGATTGCTTAACATGTTGGAAACATTTAATCATGTAAATATCAATCTCAATTAATATATATAAACATGGAAAAGTTCGGGTCACTACATAGTGTTAGGAATGGATTGGCTGAGCCCACTTAGAGCTAGCATTAAGTGTGATAGGAAAATGATTTCCTTTCGTTTAGCTGATGGAACCCGTGTTATAGCCCGAGGGGAATGGGGTAGGTATAGTTTTCCGTTGATATCAATGATGAAAGCCAGGAAATCTTTATCCAAAGGGTGTGAATCGTTCCTAGCTTATGTAGTAGATGGTAAGAAAGAAAAGAAACCAATAGCTGATATTCCGGTAGTTTCAGAGTTTCCGGAAGTGTTTCCAGACAAGTTACCAGGGTTATCGCCGGTAAGAAAAGTAGAGTATAAGATTGAATTGGTGCCTGGAGCTACTCCAGTTGCCAAAGCCCCGTATCGTTTAGCACCGTCAGAAGTTCGTGAGATGATGTCACAAATTCAGGAGCTATTAGTTCGTGGGTTTATTAGACCGAGTTCTTCTCCTTGGGGTGCACCGGTATTATTTGTTAAAAAGAAGGACGGTACCATGCGTATGTGTATAGATTATCGGGATTTGAATAAGAGAACAGTAAAGAATAAGTACCCGCTACCTAGAATAGATGATTTATTTGATTAGTTGCAGGGTGCTTCATACTTCTCCAAGATAGATTTACGATCTGGGTATCATCAGGTTAGAGTTGCAGAATCTGACATCCCGAAGACAGCCTTTAGAACTAGGTATGGTCATTATGAGTTCTTGGTCATGCCGTTTGGGTTAACAAACGCGCCAGCAGTCTTCATGGATCTGATGAATAGAGTGTGTCATCCATTTCTAGAAAAATTTGTGATTGTGTTTATAGACGACATATTAGTGTATTCAAAGACAGAGGCCGAACACGCTGAACATTTAAGACAGGTGTTGAATTTGTTGAAACAAGAACAGTTATTTGCAAAATTTTCTAAGTGTGAATTCTGGTTGAAAGAAGTACAATTTTTGGGTCATGTAATTTGTGCCGAGGGTATAAAAGTTGATCAATCAAAGAATCATGCGGTTATGAATTGGAAATCGCCAAGAAATCCGACAGAAATTAAGAGTTTTCTGGGATTAGCTGGTTACTACCGAAGGTTCATAAAAGATTTCTCGAAAATAGCGGGTCCGTTAACCAAGTTGACTCGAAAAGACATAGCCTTTCGATGGGGTGATGATCAAGAAAAAGCTTTCCAGACTTTGAAACAGTTATTGTGTCAGGCTCTGGTGTTAGCATTACCAGAAGGTTTAGATGACTTTGTGGTCTATTGTGATGCGTCCTTCGCCGGGTTAGGTTGTGTTTTGATGCAGAGAGACAAGGTGATTGCTTACGCCTCGCGACAGTTGAAAGTTCACGAAAGAAATTATCCTGTACATGATTTAGAAATGGCTGCCATAGTGTTTGCCCTGAAGCTATGGAGACATTATTTATATGGGACACATTGTGTAATACGTACATATCACAAGAGCTTACAGTATATTTTCTCTCAGAAAGAATTGAATATGCGTCAAAGAAGGTGGCAAGAGCTGATTAAAGACTATGATTGTGAAATCAAGTACCATCCGGGTAAAGCAAATGTCGTAGCAGATGCACTAAGTCGTAAAAAGTCTGATGAGAATGTGAAATTTCTGCGTTTGAGTATAACTTCAGATTTGATCAATCAATTACGAACTATTCAAGCCTGTGCTTTGGAGGATGAACATATTAAATCTGAACTTATGAGTAAACAAAAATTTAACCTAATGGATGATTCTCGTGGACTTAAAACCTTAAATAACCGTATTTGGGTGCCTATGCTTGGAGACTTGAGGGATTTGATCATGACTGACGCTCATAAATCCAGATTGACAGTACATCCAGGCAGTAATAAGATGTATCATGATTTGAAATCAGTTTATTAGTGGCCGACTATGAAAACAGACATCGCTCGTTTTGTTGAAAAGTGTCATATTTGCGCACAAGTGAAGGCAGAACACCAAAAACCGTATGGTTCGTTACGTCAGTTACAGATTCCAGAATGGAAATGGGAGCATATCACGATGGATTTTGTGACAAAATTACCTAAAACTCAGAGAAAACACGATATGATTTGGGTAATAGTTGATCGTTTGAACAAGAGTGCTCATTTTATTGCTACCCGTGAGACAGCGTCATTAAGTGAACTTGCCGAATTATACATGAAAGAGATAGTTAGTCGTCATGGAGTGCCATTATCGATTGTGTCAGACAGAGATTCTAGATTTGTATCGAACTTCTGGAACAGTCTACAACATAATCTTGGTACACGTGTGAATTTGAGTACAGCTTATCATCCTCAGACAGATGGTCAGAGTGAACTAACGATACAGACGTTAGAGGATATGTTAAGAGCATGTGTATTAGAATATGGTGGTTCGTGGGATACACATTTGCCGTTGGTTGAATTTGCGTATAATAATTCTTATCATTCGAGCATAGGAATGCCGCCTTACGAAATGTTGTATGGCCGTCGTTGCAGAACTCCGACTTGTTGGTTAGAAGCTGGAGAGAAACAGTTTGCTGGTCCCGAAATTGTTCAAATGACAGCCGAAAAAGTTGCTATTGCGCGAGAAAAGTTGAAAGCCGCCAGAGATAGACAAAAGATGTATTCAGATCTGCGTAGACGTCCGGTAATCTTTAGTGTGGGTGATCGTGTATATTTGAAAGTTTCACCATGGAAAGGGGTTATCATATTCGGTAAACGTGGTAAGCTTGCACCAAGGTACATTGGGCCGTTTCCAATTAGTGAGATTCTGAATGATCAAACAGCGGTACTGGATCTTCCGCCAGAGTTGGCTGGTATTCATAATACCTTCAACGTGTGTTATTTGCTTAAGTGTAAGGTCGATGACGAGACACAGATCGTACCGCTAATAGATTTGAAAATTGATTTGAGTAACAAGCTGGTTGAGGAACCGATTTGAGTAGTGGACAGAAAGGTTACTAAGTTAAGAAAGAAAGAGATCCCAATGGTTTTAATAGAATGGAAACACAGCTTAGGGTCTAACTTAACGTGGGACACAGAAGAGTTGATGAAGACCCGATACCCTCATCTATTTGACCAAGACCAGATTCCGAGGACGGAATCTCTTTAAGGGGGGTGGATTTGTAACAGACTGAAACCGGAGTTAGAAGTAAGATTACTTAATTACCCTTAGGCATAATTGTGTGGTTAATTATGCTTTTATTTTAATTTAATGTTCAGTGATATTTTATTATTTGGTTAAGACCAGTTTGTGACAAGGGTCACAGAACAGGTTCGTTTATTTAATTTGGACTTTGTTAGGGTTGTCAAACTAAGTACGAACGATATCAGATAACTGATAAATACCCGTGTGTTATGGGGTGTGGGTTTATAACCCACTTAAGTAACTAATATCTGGATACTTCCATTCATTTCCCAATTTGTGCAAGAACAAGACCCGTACCTAACTTTCATCATCTCAAAACCCTAATTGAATCTAAGCTAGAAATTGAATCAAGAGGCTTTAGGAACTGAATCATATCATTCTTATAGGCATTTATCCAGGTTAGCATGCTTGAATTCGTGCTTTAATTTATAGAAATTGGGTTTTGGGTGTAAAATGGGTTTTTGATAAATATGAGCTTGAATCTTCATGATTTGTGTTTGTTATGTTTAATTGATGTTAGAAATAGTTGATATATAGTTATTATGATCTAATTATGCTGTGAATTGAGTAAGAACTTGTTAAAAATTTTAAATTGTGTTTTAGAACTTGAGTTTATGATAAAGGGAGTATTTTGGGATGAATTAATCCCAAATCTTGTTTGTAGATGTTAGATTTTGATGTTTATAGTTAGGAAAAGTGTTTATGTATGATTAGTATGTTTCCTCATACTTAAATTTGGACTATAAACCTCGAAATCGAGTTTTTTTGGCTTAAAATCACCAAATCAGCGAAGCTGATGGTGAAGAAGAAGATGCTCGAAAACTCGCTCGAAAACAGTGCTCGAAACTCGCTCGAAAAGAATGCTCGAGAACCTTCTGCTCGAAAACATGTTATTGCTCGAAAAACTCGAATTGCTCGAAAACATGTTACAGCTCGAAAAATTCGAATTGCTCGAAAACATGTTACTGCTCGAAAAATTCGAATTCGCTCGAAAAAATCGAATTCGCTCGAAAAACTCGAATTTGCTCGAGAACCCCATATTGCTCGAAAACCTTGTCTGTTATGTGAATATTTTATGTTGAATGTAAAGTTGTGTATTAATACTTAGATATAATACTAACTTGGGATATTATGTGATGATTCACAGGTGATAAACAAAAAGGTGAAGGCTCAGAAAGATTAGACCTCTGAGAACCTTCAGTTGCTGGTAATCGGTGAGTGGGTCTATCTACTGATTGAGTTTAAGTAGCAGGCTATGCTACTTGTGTTTACTCTGTTATCTTGTAGTGTAATGATTACCATGCTATTGTTATTAGAATTGCCATGCTAGTTCGTTGTATGCATGCTGTTATGTGATTTATGTGCACACTGTGTTTGACACCAACCGAGGCTAGGTCAGGTTGGGAACCCGCCGAGGCTAGGTCAGGTAAGGGTTCATATGAGGTCAACCGAGGCTAGGTCAGGTTGGATCCAAGTCCTGTGGTTTGTTCAGTATAACGTGCAAGGACGCATGTGTTGCGTCTGGATGGTTATACAGTTGACTCGATAGGAAGGATTATCGGTAGACTCAAGCCCGATCAGCTAGGAGTCGTGTACTCGTACAAGCCGCCGATCCTCATACTGTCATTATTGATGTTGTGGCTATTTTTATGCTAGTTGGACGTTAGCAGATTATCATAAGTTATGCATGATTGTACTTATGCTTTTTCTGTTAGATAGATTCCATTTACTTAGCGGTGCGCTAATCCCCCACATTCCTCCCCCGCAGGTTTAGGTACTGCTAGTTAGTTGGGAGCTGCTGATGAAGACGTGTTTGACTCTGCAAACTCTGATGTGTCTTTTTGTACTAATACACCAGAAGTTTTTAAGTGACGTCGTTTGTAAATAAGTATTATATAGTGTGGATTTTTGTAATACTTTAACTAAGGTTATGTTTTAATATAATATGTCTTCCGCTGTGGTTTAAAAAAAAAAAAAATTTTGCTGGCGTCACATAAACTGGGTAGCGAAATATTTAAGATTGATTTGATACCAGTAGAGTTAAGGAGTTTTGATGTAATAGTTGGCATGGACTGGCTGAAGAAGGTGAAAGCAGAGATCGTATGTTATAAAAATGCAATTCGCATTGTACGAGAAGAAGGAGAACCCTTAATGGTGTACGGAGAAAAGGGCAACACGAAGCTACATCTTATTAGTAATTTGAAGGCACAAAAACTGATAAGAAAAGGTTGCTATGCTGTTCTAGCACACGTCGAAAAAGTACAAACTGAAGAAAAGAGCATCAATGATGTTCCCGTCGTAAAAGAAATTCCCGATGTATTTCTGAAAGAATTACCGGGACTACCTCCACATCGATCTGTTGAATTTCAAATAGATCTTGTACCAGGAGCTGCACCAATAGCTCGTGCTCCTTATAGACTCGCACCCAGCGAGATGAAAGAACTGCAAAGCCAACTGCAAGAACTATTAGAACGTGGTTTCATTCGACCAAGCACATCACCATGGGGAGCTCCTGTTTTGTTTGTCAAGAAGAAGGATGGTACATTTAGGTTGTGTATTGACTACAGAGAGTTGAACAAACTTACCATCAAAAACCGTTATCCACTGTCGAGAATTGACGACTTATTTGATTAACTACAAGGCTCGTCGGTTTATTCGAAGATCGATTTACGTTCTGGATATCATCAAATGCGAGTAAAAGAAGATGATATTCCAAAGACTGCTTTCAGAACACGTTACGGTCATTACGAGTTTATGGTCATACCGTTTGGTTTAACTAATGCAACAGATGTGTTCATGGACCTTATGAACCGAGTGTGTGGACCATACCTTGACAAGTTTGTCATTGTTTTCATTGATGACATACTTATTTACTCAAAGAATGACCAAGAACACGGTGAACATTTGAGAAAGGTGTTAGAAGTATTGAGGAAGGAAGAATTGTACGCTAAGTTTTCAAAGTGTGCATTTTGGTTGGAAGAAGTTCAATTCCTCGGTCACATAGTGAACAAAGAAGGTATTAAGGTGGATCCGGCAAAGATAGAAACTGTTGAAAAGTGGGAAACCCCGAAAACTCCGAAACACATACGCCAGTTTTTAGGATTAGCTGGTTACTACAGAAGGTTCATCCAAGACTTTTCCAGAATAGCAAAACCCTTGACTGCATTAACGCATAAAGGGAAGAAATTTGAATGGAAGGATGAACAAGAGAAAGCGTTTCAGTTATTGAAGAAAAAGCTAACTACGGCACCTATATTGTCATTGCCTGAAGGGAATGATGATTTTGTGATTTATTGTGACGCATCAAAGCAAGGTCTCGGTTATGTATTAATGCAACGAACGAAGGTGATTGCTTATGCGTCTAGACAATTGAAGATTCACGAACAAAATTATACGACGCATGATTTGAAATTAGGTGCGGTTGTTTTTGTATTAAAGACTTGGAGGCACTACTTATATGGGGTCAAAAGTATTATATATACCGACCACAAAAGTCTTCAACACATATTTAATCAGAAACAACTGAATATGAGGCAGCGTAGGTGGATTGAATTGTTGAATGATTACGACTTTGAGATTCGTTACCACCCGGAAAAGGCAAATGTGGTAGCCGACGCCTTGAGCAGGAAGGACAGAGAACCCATTCGAGTAAAATCTATGAATATAATGATTCACAATAACCTTACTACTCAAATAAAGGAGGCACAAGAAGGAGTTTTAAAAGAGGGAAATTTAAAGGATGAAATACCCAAAGGATCGGATAAGCATCTTACTATTCGGGAAGATGGAACTCGGTATAGGGCTGAAAGGATTTGGGTACCAAAATTTGGAGATATGAGAGAAATGGTACTTAGAGAAGCTCATAAAACCAGATACTCAATACATCCTGGAACGGGGAAGATGTACAAGGATCTCAAGAAACATTTTTGGTGGTCGGGTATGAAAGCCGATGTTGCTAAATACGTAAGAGAATGTTTGACGTGTTCTAAGGTCAAAGCTGAGCATCAGAAACCATCAGGTTTACTTCAACAACCCGAAATCTCGGAATGGAAATGGGAAAACATTACCATGGATTTCATCACTAAATTGCCAAGGACTGCAAGTGGTTTTGATACTATTTGGGTAATAGTTGATCGTCTCACCAAATCAGCACACTTCATGGTAATAAGAGAAGATGACAAGATGGAGAAGTTAGCACGACTGTATTTGAAGGAAGTCATCTCCAGACATGGAATACCAATCTCTATTATCTCTGATAGGGATGGTAGATTTATTTCAAGATTCTGGCAGACATTACAGCAAGCATTAGGAAATCGTCTAGACATGAGTACTGCCAATCATCTACAAACTGATGGGCAGAGCGAAAGGACGATACAAACACTTGAAGACATGCTACGAGCATGTGTTATTGATTTCGCAAACAGTTGGGATCGACATCTACCGTTAGCAGAATTTTCCTACAACAACAGCTACCATTCAAGCATTGAGATGGCACCGTTTGAAGCACTTTATGGTAGAAAGTGTAGGTCTCCGATTTGTTGGAGTGAAGTGGAGGATAGACAGATTACGGGTCCGGAGATAATACAAGAAACTACCGAGAAGATCATCCAAATTCAACAACGGTTGAAAACTGCCCAAAGTCGACAAAAGAGCTACGCTGACATTAAAAGAAAAGATATAGAATTTGAAATTGGAGAGATGGTCATGCTTAAAGTTGCACCTTGGAAAGGCGTTGTTCGATTTGGTAAACGAGGGAAATTAAATCTAAGGTATATTGGACCATTCAAGATTATTGATCGTGTTGGACCAGTAGCTTACTGACTTGAGTTACCTCAACAACTTGTGGCTGTACATAACACTTTCCACGTCTCGAATTTGAAGAAATGTTTTGCTAAAGAAGATCTCACTATTCCGTTAGATGAAATCCAAATCAACGAAAAACTTCAATTCATCGAAGAACCCGTCGAAATAATGGATCGTGAGGTTAAAAGACTTAAGCAAAACAAGATACCAATTGTTATGGTTCGATGGAATGCTCGTAGAGGACTCGAGTTCACCTGGGAACGAGAAGATCAGATGAAGAAGAAATACCCGCATTTATTTCCAGAAGATACGTCAACACCTCCAACTGCTTAAAATTTCAGGACGAAATTTATTTAACGGGTAGGTACTGTAGTGACCCGAACTTTTCCATGTTTATATATATATTAAGTGAAATTGTTATTTACATGATTAAGTGTTTCCAACATGTTAAGCAATCAAACTTGTTAAGACTTGATTAATTGAAATAGGTTTCATATAGACAATTGACCACCCAAGTTGACCGGCGATTCACGAACGTTAAAACTTGTAAAAACTATATGATGACATATATATGGATATATATATAGTTAAAATGATGTTATGATAAGTAAACATATTATTAAGTATATTAACAATGAACTACCTATGTAAAAACAAGACTACTAACTTAATGATTTTGAAACGAGACATATATGTAACGATTATCGTTGTAACGACATTTAATGTATATATATCATATTAAGATATATTAATACATCATGATATCATGATAATGTAATAATTTAACATCTCATTTGATTTAATAAACAATGGGTTAACAACATTTAACAAGATCGTTAACCTAAAGGTTTCAAAACAGCACTTACATGTAACGACTAACGATGACTTAACGACTCAGTTAAAATGTATATACATGTAGTGTTTTAATATGTATTCATACACTTTTGAAAGACTTCAAGACACTTATCAAAATACTTCTACTTAACAAAAACGCTTACAATTACATCCTCGTTCAGTTTCATCAACAATTCTACTCGTATGCACCCGTATTCGTACTCGTACAATACACAGCTTTTAGATGTATGTACTATTGGTATATACACTCTAATGATCAGCTTTTAGCAGCCCATGTGAGTCACCTAACACATGTGGGAACCATCATTTGGCAACTAGCATGAAATATCTCATAAAATTACAAAAATATGAGTAATCATTCATGACTTATTTACATGAAAACAAAATTACATATCCTTTATATCTAATCCATACACCAACGACCAAAAACACCTATAAACACTTTCATTCTTCAATTTTCTTCATATAATTGATCTCTCTCAATTTCTATCTTCAAGTTCTAAGTGTTCTTCATAAATTCTACAAGTTCTAGTTTCATAAAATCAAGAATACTTCCAAGTTTGCTAGCTTACTTCCAATCTTGTAGAGTGATCATCCAACCTCAAGAAATCTTTCTTATTTACAGTAAGATATATTTCTAATACAAGGTAATACTCATATTCAAACTTTGATTCAATTTCTATAACTATAACAATCTTATTTCGAGTGGAAATCTTACTTGAACTTGTTTTCGTGTCATGATTCTGCTTCAAGAACTTTCAAGCCATCCAAGGATCCTTTGAAGCTAGATCCATTTTTCTCATTTCCAGTATCTTTATCTAGAAAACTTGAGGTATTAATGATGTTCATAACATCATTTGATTCATACATATAAAGCTATCTTATTCGAAGGTTTAAACTTATAATCACTAGAACATAGTTTAGTTAATTCTAAACTTGTTCGCAAACAAAAGTTAATCCTTCTAACTTGACTTTTAAAATCAACTAAACACATGTTATATATCTATATGATATGCTAACTTAATGATTTAAAACCTGGAAACACGAAGAACACTGTAAAACCGGACATACGCCGTCGTAGTAACACCGCGGGCTGTTTTGGGTTAGTTAATTAAAAACTATGATAAACTTTGATTTAAAAGTTGTTCTTCTGGGAAAATGATTTTTCTTATGAACATGAAACTATATCCAAAAATCATGATTAAACTCAAAGTGGAAGTATGTTTTCTAAAATGGTCATCTAGACGTCGTTCTTTCGACTAAAATGACTACCTTTACAAAAATGACTTGTAACTTATATTTCTGACAATAAACCTATACTTTTTCTATTTATATTCATAAAATAGAGTTCAATATAAAACCATAGCAATTTGATTCGCTCAAAACGGATTTAAAATGAAGAAGTTATGGGTAAAACAAGATTGGATAATTTTTCTTGTTGTAGCAACGTGAAAATTGGTAACAAATCTATATTAATCATATCCTAGCTAACTTATATTGTATTATACATGTATTCTAATATATTATGTAATCTTGGGATACCATAGACACGTATGCAAATGTTTTGACATATCATATCGACCCATGTGTATATATTATTTGGAACAACCATAGACACTCTATATGCAGTAATGTGGGAGTTAGCTATACAGGGTTGAGGTTGATTCCAAAAATATATATACTTTGAGTTGTGATCTAGCCTGAGACGTATATACACTGGGTCGTGGATTGATTCAAGATAATATATATCAATTTTTTTCTGTACATCAAACGTTGGACAACTAGTTGTAGGTTACTAACGAGGACAGCTGACTTAATAAACTTAAAACATCAAAATGTATTAAAAGTGTTGTAAATATATTTTGAATATACTTTGATATATATGTACATATTTGTTATAGGTTCGTGAATCGACCAGTGGCCAAGTCTTACTTCCCGACGAAGTAAAAATATGTGAAAGTGAGTTATAGTCCCACTTTTAAAATCTAATATTTTTGGGATGAGAATACATGCAGGTTTTATAAATGATTTACAAAATAGACACAAGTACGTGAAACTACATTCTATGGTTGAATTATCTAAATCGAATATGCCCTTTTTTATTAAGTCTGGTAATCTAAGAATTAGGGAACAGACACCCTAATTGACGCGAATCCTAAAGATAGATCTATTGGGCCTAACAAACCCCATCCAAAGTACCGGATGCTTTAGTACTTCGAAATTTATATCATATCCAAAGGGTGTCCCGGAATGATGGGGATATTCTTATATATGCATCTTGTTAATGTCGGTTACCAGGTGTTCACTATATGAATGATTTTTATCTCTATGTATGGGATGCGTATTGAAATATGAAATCTTGTGGTCTATTATTACGATTTGATATATATATATATATATATATATATATATATATATATATATATATATATATATATATATAGGTTAAACCTATAACTCACCAACATTTTTGTTGACGTTTAAAGCATGTTTATTCTCTGGTGAATACTAAGAGCTTCCGCTGTTGCATACTAAAATAAGGACAAGATTTGGAGTCCATGTTTGTATGATATTGTGTAAAAACTGCATTTAAGAAACATATGTCGATGTAATATATATCTATTGTAAACCATTATGTAATGGTCGTGTGTAAACAGTATATTTTAGATTATCATTATTTGATAATCTACGTAATGATTTTGAAACCTTTATTGATAAAATAAAGGTTATGGTTGTTTTAAAAATGAATGCAGTCTTTGAAAAACGTCTCATATAGAGGTCAAAACCTAGCAACGAAATCAATTAATATGGAACGCTTATAATCAATATGAACGGGACATTTTAGTTATGAGTGATGAAATTAGTGATTCATATACAATAACTACTGAGTATTACCTATATATTTACCATTACACATTTATCTTACTTACAACTATATAATGAATTTACTATAAGTACTCACAATAAAACATATATATTTCAACATAAAAATTACACATAATTTGTCATATTATATCCTTGATAGTAAATTTAACAAATTATGTTCATTCTTAGACAAACATTACACATTCCGGTGAAATAATTTCAAATTATGTCATGTTATATTACGATTTGTTTTCATTATATATTTGAAAATATTATAAGATTTCTTAAATATCCAAGGGTTATCCATTAACCAACTTAATCCACTGGATATATATAGACGTATAAATTAAATTTAAATGGATATGAATATGACTATGGATATGGAAGAACAATAACTAAATGGATATGGTCTCACGCCCACACCCAATCCATATCCGATCCATTGACATCCATAGGATGAAGGATTGAAGATAGAACCAAAAGAAATTGTGATGTAGAATGAAGTAAAACAAAATTAGAATTGAAATTGGACAAAGGTTTGTTTATTTTTATATATAATATATTTTTAGTGATTCATACTATAAAGTCATAAGTGAGCTAATTTCAAACACTTTAGGAGTCAAAACTATGAAATCATAATCTCTAAAAATTTATGGGGTCCCATTATTATATTTAGTGGTGTCCTATATAAAAAAATATTTTTTTTTATAAATTTCAGAAAACTAGTGGTGTCACGGGACCCCGTCCAGATACACCTACATTCGCCACTGGACATACTATGTGTTCATATATGCTATCTCGCTCAACTTCCCCAAGACGTACTAAGGAAACAACAAAAAAATTAAACAAAAATGTGAAGAGTAAAAAAAAAAAACTCGTGAACATTGCATGCATTTTGTTTCTAAGGGAAAAAAGACCGGGAATAAAGTTGTTAGTAGTACCCTCAACCAATTACGAGACACCATTCACTTCTCTTTTTAGTATATAGTATAAGACCAATGAGGGGCACCATTCACCGCGGATACCGATGTCTCGACCTCGCCACTAACACAATCATTCTCTCTCATCATGTCACTTTCGATGAAACTTCCTTCCCTTATAGCTCCACTACTACCTCCTCATCCCCATCATATGAGTTTCTTGACCCTCCTCCAAATCTATTTTCTCGCACTTTCTCAGACATATCTCCACCTCATGTCGCCAGTTCACCCTCACCTGACACCCCTACTCCTCCTTCTCCTCCCGCTCTCGTACCCTCGCCACCCCCACCACCTCAAAACATGACTTCTACTCACCTTGTGGTTACTCAACATCGCCTTGGCACCACTAAACCTGTTCAACGTCTTAATCTCCATGTTTCCACACCTTCTCCTACACCAAAATCATATTCCAATGCCTTTAACGGCCCTAACTGGCATAACGCTATAACTGAGGAATATAGACCCTACTGGATAAAAAATATCCACTAATAGTACTAAACCCTAGTGGACTAGCTAACGGGCCCTTATAGAACACGGGCTAAATAATCCAACATATAGATATGTATATACAATATATAGTTATAGTAATTGAAAACGTTAACAAAGTATTAGATGTATAATACTTTACATGAACGTATTTGTTTCAATATATGTTTAACATATTTATCGAAGGAATTAAAAGATAATATCAAATGATTGAATTATCAGATACATTGTGATATGATTACGAGTCTCTGTGAGGCCCACGTTGATTTGAAAAATTTTTCCATTTTAACAATATTCGGAAATGGTAAAGTGATTTACAAGTAAGAATAAATGTGTCAATTGATGAAGGTTAGACAAAAGTCAGTGGATAACTGGATTTCATAATATTCGACTGATCTATTTTTCAATCGTATGAAAAAGATTTCAAAAACTGAGTTATTGTAATCTGTTATTTATAAAGGTAAATTGATTATATAGAATTAGAAGAATTTAAGTAAAGCTTTATATTATATATATATATATATATATATATATATTGTTTCAAAAACGTAAATGTGATACGGCATAGTAAATTCTATTATTTAAACTATTATATATAATAATCTTTGAAATATAATTAGTTTGAAAAGCTAAATATTATATTATTAGATAAATATTTCAAACATATATATTATGTATAAATTTAATATTCTAAATGAAAATGTGTATATATATATATATATACATACATATATATATTAACTTAGTCATAAAACGTTTTGATTTAAACAAATATTATTAACTATGCTTTGATAAATAACGAGGCGTTGATTTATTGAGGCAAATGACCAAAACACTCAACTATTCAAGTTACATTTCGAGTGATACAGTTTATTGGCAATTTAAGTCTATTTATTAATAAAGGTACGTGTCGCGAGACGTAAAATACAAGTTTTCTTAGCATACGAAAGGACGCTCGAAAAACCGGAACCGGGACATAAGTCGAGCGTCAACGTACAAGTTATCGGAACTAAAATTACAAGTCACTTATACACGAGAATATAATATAAAATATATATAATTAATATAAATTATATATTATAAATATAATTATAATAATATGTCGACGAGGAAAGTAACAAAACATGTGTGATCTGGCAGACCACCCCATGCGATCGCATGGGAAATGGCCTGGAAAGCCATGCGATTGCATGGCCACCAGGGACAGACCACACTATAAAAGCTCGATCATTTCTGCTCGCTACACACACATACTACTCCCTCTGTAATATTATTATTTATTATTTATTATTTATTATTATTATTATTATTATTATTAAGATTAATATTATTATTAATATTATTATTAATATTATTATTAGTAGTATTCGTATTATTATTTATACATAAAATACTACGACGGAGTCATGAACGAATTATTTCAAAACAAGCTTTTCGAACGGGATAGAGCTAAGGAAATTATGGGTTATAGCTATGGAGGTTATGGGTATAATTCGGGAGTATTGCTCGTAAGTCAAACTAGTGTTTATCATCTCCGTTGTGTCTACGTACTTTTCTGCAATACTGAATCACAATATCGATACATAAGCATTTATATCTTATCTTTTATATATTAATAGTGTACTCATGTCTGGTGCTCGAGTATATATGTTTATGTATGCTTGTATGCTTTAATTTTGTCGTTAGATAGTTTATGATGAATCACGAATTTGATACATATGTTATTGATAAAAATTATATGATATGCATGTCGTTGGAAAGCTGTTGAAAAATTAATAACTTTTCGTTTAGAAATCGCGTGATTTCGATGAATGGATTAAAAGATATGGTCAACTGAATTATGGTTGACGTTAGTTGAAATTGTGTTTGAAACTGTAAATTAATATTTAAACAACTTGTCTATGAGATTGATAAAGTGGATTTTTAGATATTACTAATCGAGTAAATGAATTTCTATATAAGGTATGTTTTGTTTTGTTGACCAATTGTCAAAGTTGACTGTCTTATCATGTTTTAAAGCTTTATAAACACTATATTCTGGTTTTACAAGTATTGGGAAACTATATGAAATGTTAAAATATATTCAATTGCCATGATCATTCAAATACAATATAACTCTTGAAATAAATAATGTTTTGAGTTTGATAAACTATAAATTCGTTCAACTATCAAGACTTATACATGTTAATATAATAAACATGAATAGATTTAAAGATCATATTGGGTCAGGTTGACTTTTGAAATGACTTTTATTAACTTTCACATGTCGGTCTCGAGCATTAGAATTGTGATACACTATGACCAAACTTATCTTGTTAGACATGTATTGACCAACATATGTTCTCTAGGTTGAGATCTACGGTTATTTTGCATTTCGAGTTTCGGTCACATTTCGGTGAATGACCTTATATGCTGCTAAGGTGAGTTTCATTTGCTCCCTTTTTAATTGCTTTTGCAATCTATATTTTTGGGCTGAGAATACATGCAATTTATTTTAAACGCAATGGATACAAGTACATACTAAATTCTACACCGAGTTTGAACTGAAAATCCCTTAGCTTTGGTAACTAGTAACTGCCGGTTATAAGAACTGGTGGGCACGAGTAGTTATATGTGGATCCATAGGGCTTGACATCCCCGTCTGTTCCAGGTATAGAAACCCTAGCCTGAACTATAAAACAGACGTATACTATTTGAGTTTAGTACACGTTGGATTACGTGTATTGTACATATTGGTTGCATGTATATTAAAACAGGGGTACTTATTATAACGTTAAAGTTTAGTTACCAGGGTGCTCAATCTTGTAGAATAATTTGATAAACGTTTCTGGATGAAACAACTGAAATCTTGTGATCCACCTTTATATACCGATTATGCGCAACATTAAAACTATGAACTCACCAACCTTTGTGTTGACACTTTTAAGCATGTTTATTCTTAGGTTCCTAGAAGTCTTCCGCTATTTGCTTATACGTTATACAAGCTATGTGCATGGAGTCATACATGCTTTATTCGAGAAAACTTTGCATTCACAAAATCATCACCATGTATCATATTTTGACTGCATTGTCAACGGATGTATTATTGTAAACTATTATTTACAGTGATCGTCTATATGTACAAATCATCAGATGTCGAAAACCTTTGAATTAGATATTCATTTATGGTGTGCCTTTTCAAAAGAATGCAATGTTTACAAAACGTATCATGTAAAGGTCAAAACCTCACTATGAAATCGATGAATGATGTATTCGTCCAAATTGATTTGGACAGGTCATCACAGTTGGTATTAGAGCTTGAGGTCATAGGGAACCAGAATTTGCATTAGTGTGTTTAACTGGTAATTTTTAGGATGCATTAGTGAGTCTGGACTATGACCGTATCTGTTTTTACCGAGTTTTGCTTATCATTTCTTGTCAGAAATTACATGCTTATCATTTTTAAGTCTAGACACATTTTACTGCATTTACTGCATAGATAGTGTATCGACAAAATTAATATCTTACCGTATATGCTAATTCAAATCTTAGCGTATCTGTTACTGTAAACTTTTCTTGACATCTTCCGAAAATTTCTTCGTAATTTATGGGATTTTGGTATTATATATACATATGTAAATTATGTGTTGAAGAATACCAATCTAAGTCCTATAATCTATTTCATATCAAAAAATAAATTCCCTAATTATACAAGATGGATCACGTATCTAGTTCAAATTCTTTAGATTCCGACAACTATTCCGATATGGAGTTTCACTCGAGCTCCGAAAGCAGTGCGATCGAAATGGATCAATCAATTAGCCATCATCTATTCTGGATGAATTAGGGATGAGTTCGTAGCTTACTTAATCATTGGAGACAAGAAGAAGGCGATCCCTTCCATCCACCAGATTGCCCTCTTGGCGAAGAACGTGAAGCACTTACCGGCGAACTTATCCTAAGCACCATTTTCTCTCTCATTTTCAGAGTATCTCGTCACGATTATATACTATTTCAAATTCTAGATCTTATTCACCCGCTCGTCTGAACCACCGATCATTCTGGTGTAATAGAAGAAGTTAACGAGCTTCGTGCTAGAGTGGTGGCTTTAGAGAATATGATGCACAACTTGCAAGCATCACAAACACCACAAGCACCACCAACATCAGCACCATCACCACCACCAGCACCACCAACAACATCCACATCGCAAGCCTCAATACCACGAACATCAGCAGCATAACCGACATCAACAGTACCATTACCACCACCAACAACAACATCCGCATCCCACACCTCAACATCACAATCTGCACCTCGAACATCAACGTCATACACACCATAGATATCAAGGAAAACCAATAACAACAAACGATGAAGTATTAATTCATAACTTCATCGAAGAAATATTCTTCAGAGAATATGTAATTTCTAAAAGTTTTAGAGATTATATATTCTAGTCCTAGTCGAAAACCAGATGAGATTAATATTATGTTAACTCATTAAATCCGTGATTACATCTAAAGAAAATATATATGTAGGTATATTTTCATAAAGATTGTAATTAAGAAAATTCTTTTGTACAAACTGTTAATGGTGAGAATATTTTAACGGGTAGGTAATACCCGAGAGATATATAAATTCACAATTAATATGTTACATTCTTCGATTCTGATTCAACAAATTATCAACTATACTCACTACTTTCACAACAATATACATTCTTTTATAAAAATCAAAACAACCATCCTCATTCAAATATGATTACATATTTTGATTTTGATAAATCAAAATCCAAGTTACGATTTAACAAAAGACATCATTTTTAGATTTCTACATCTTTCGAAGCTATACTTTGACTTCAAAATTATGCTAGAACATCATTTCTATTCATAAAACCCAGAAAAGTATTTGTATCATTCAAAATCCTAGAACATCATATGAATATTAACGATTACAATCTATGTTCAAAACCCTCGAAATTCCTGAAGACACTTCAAATAATGAATCATCGAGATGATGATCCAACCACATGTTAACCGCAGTCTTGTACCTGAAAAATCCTCGAAACCAAAGTCATAGTTTAACACGTATCCGTGTCAGACCCTTTGGCATTTATTAGCTAAAATAACTTTTCAATCCCTTTTCAAAATAGACAGTTTTGTCACTACTCCAGCAAATCACCTTCAATTGTTCATTCGAATAAGCCTTATTATAACGATTACCCCTTCATCATTGTTACTGGGGAATCTTTCATATCTCGCCACATTAGCAGTAAACTTATCAACAACTTCATTGATCTTTAAGCCTCTCCGAAAAATCACGATACTTATTCATTGAAACTCTATCAAGTACTCATCTACAACTTGTAACAACAATTGTCGTACCAACTACTGGGAATTAGCAATCAGTATTTTGAATTTCGTAGCAATGTTACGCCAACATTTATATATATACATATAACGTCTACCTCCAAGACTTACAGACTTCGAATGTGAAGTTTTTGAAAAACACCCTAAACTGCGAACTAGTTCTCCGAATTTTGAAAAAATGCTAATAAAGCAGCAAAAACTGTAAACGACCTTAACAGTCAAAAGTTTGCTGATAAAGAATAGTGTGTTTGCAAAGCTCAGAAAAAGAGAAGGTTTGGAACAGGAAAACAGATTAAGCAAACTATGAAGGAGGCTGTGGACAAATTACAAAGATGAAATCTACCTTCAAAGAATACAAATGATTCAGTGTCTGCTGAAATCCTTAGCAAATACCTTGCTCCTTACTCTAAAACCCTTGCGGACAATATTCTTCATCATCCTCTGATGTTATACGAGGTGTATATAAAATAGCTTTATATTTTAGCAGAAAATACTATTAAATACGATACAATTTTACACAAGATATTTATTTATTTAGAGAATGGATATACTTAAACCTTGCTACAACACTTATAGGCAGTGTACCTAATCGTACAGTAGTGTAGTTTTTAGTAAGTCCGGTTCATTCCACAGGGAATCTTTTTAAACAAAGCTTAACGCTATATTAGTTTACTTTTATAAAAATACAAATATATATAAGTAATATTATTATTATAAAGGGGGTTTTTACCGTTTAATGACCGGTTTGTCAATTTTAAAACTTTAGTCGCAGTTAAAACCTAATGTAAAATATTAAATAAATACAAGACTTAATTTAAAGCGTAAAGTAAATAACGATAATGAAATTGCGAATAATAAAAGTGCGATAAAATAAACTTGCGATAATTAAAAAGTACGATAATTAAAAGTGCAATTAAATACAATAACAATAAAAATGCGATAATTAGAAGTGCAATTAAATATAAAATAAAGGAAATTAAATATGAAATAAAAGAATTATGCTTATTTAAACTTCCGTAACCATGATGTTTGACGTGTTAATTTTAGTTTTTTGCCCATGGGTTAATTGTCCTTTGTCCTGGATTATTTAATATGTCCGTCTAGTTTTTGTCCATAACAGTCCATCAGTCATAAATATAAAGTGCGAGTGTCCTCGTCAAATTATCCTTATACCCGAAGTTAAATATATTCCAACTAATTGGGGACTTAAACTGTAACAAGATTTTAATACTTTGTTTAATAATTACACCAGGATGTTGAAATGTCCCGTTCTTATTGATTAAAAACGTTCCATATTAATTGATTTCGTTGCGAGGTTTTGACCTCTATATGATACGTTTTTCAAAGACTGCATTCATTTTTAAAACAAACCATAACCTTTATTTCATAAATAAAGGTTTAAAAAGCTTTATGTAGATTATCAAATAATGATAATCTAAAATATTCTGTTTACACACGACCATTACATAATGGTTTACAATACAAATATGTTACATCGAAATCAGTTTCTTGAATGCAGTTTTTACACAATATCATACAAACATGGACTCCAAATCTTGTCCTTATTTTAGTATGCAACAGCGGAAGCTCTTAGTATTCACCTGAGAATAAACATGCTTTAAACGTCAACAAAAATGTTGGTGAGTTATAGGTTTAACCTATATATATCAAATCGTAACAATAGACCACAAGATTTCATATTTCAATACACATCCCATACATAGAGATAAAAATCATTCATATGGTGAACACCTGGTAACCGACATTAACAAGATGCATATATAAGAATATCCCCATCATTCCGGGACACCCTTCGGATATGATATAAATTTCGAAGTACTAAAGCATCCGGTACTTTGGATGGGGTTTGTTAGGCCCAATAGATCTATCTTTAGGATTCACGTCAATTAGGGTGTCTGTTCCCTAATTCTTAGATTACCAGACTTAATAAAAAGGGGCATATTCGATTTCGATAATTCAACCATAGAATGTAGTTTCACGTACTTGTGTCTATTTTGTAAATCATTTATAAAACCTGCACGTATTCTCATCCCAAAAATATTAGATTTTAAAAGTGGGACTATAACTCACTTTCACAGATTTTTACTTCGTCGAGAAGTAAGACTTGGCCACTGTTGATTCACGAACCTATAACAATATATACATATATATTAAAGTATGTTCAAAATATATTTACAACACTTTTAATATATTTTGATGTTTTAAGTTTATTAAGTCAGCTGTCCTCGTTAGTAACCTACAACTAGTTGTCCACAGTTAGATGTACAGAAATAAATCGATAAATATTATCTTGAATCAATCCACGACCCAGTGTATATGTATCTCAGTATTGATCACAACTCAAACTATATATATTTTGGAATCAACCTCAACCCTGTATAGCTAACTCCAACATTCACATATAGAGTGTCTATGGTTGTTCCGAAATATATATAGATGTGTCGACATGATAGGTCGAAACATTGTATACGTGTCTATGGTATCTCAAGATTACATAATATACAATACAAGTTGATTAAGTTATGGTTGGAATAGATTTGTTACCAATTTTCACGTAGCTAAAATGAGAAAAATTATCCAATCTTGTTTTACCCATAACTTCTTCATTTTAAATCCGTTTTGAGTGAATCAAATTGCTATGGTTTCATATTGAACTCTATTTTATGAATCTAAACAGAAAAAGTATAGGTTTATAGTAGGAAAAATAAGTTACAAGTCGTTTTTGTAAAGGTAGTCATTTCAGTCGAAAGAACGACGTCTAGATGACCATTTTAGAAAACATACTTCCACTTTGAGTTTAACCATAATTTTTGGATATAGTTTCATGTTCATAATAAAAATCATTTTCTCAGAATAACAACTTTTAAATCAAAGTTTATCATAGTTTTTAATTAACTAACCCAAAACAGCCCGCGGTGTTACTACGACGGCGTAAATCCGGTTTTACGGTGTTTTTCGTGTTTCCAGGTTTTAAATCATTAAGTTAGCATATCATATAGATATAGAACATGTGTTTAGTTAATTTTAAAAGTCAAGTTAGAAGGATTAACTTTTGTTTGCAAACAAGTTTAGAATTAACTAAACTATGTTCTAGTGATTACGAGTTTAAACCTTCGAATAAGATAGTTTTATATATATGAATCGAATGATATTACGAACATCATTACTACCTCAAGTTTAGTAGGTAAACCTACTGGAAGTGACAAGAAATGATCTAGCTTCAAAGGATCTTGGATGGCTTGAAAGTTCTTGAAGTAGGATAATGACAAAAAACAAGTTCAAGTAAGATTTTTACTCGAATTAAGATAGTTTATAGTTATAGAAATTGAATCAAAGTTTGAATATGAATATTACCTTGAATAAGAAAGATAACCTACTGTATATAACAAAGGTTTCTTGATCTTAGATGATTACTTGGAATGGATTAGAAAGCTTGGAAGTAAATTAGTAAACTTGAAGGGATTTTTGAAGTGTTCTTGAAGTGTTCTTCCTATGATGATTATAGCTGGATTCTTGAAGTGATTTTTGATGAAGATGATGATTAACTACTGGAAAAATACGTTCATAATAGTGTGTGTGTGTTGAGAGAGAATTAGAAAGAGAATTGGAAGTGAAATGGAGTGAATGATGAGTGGTAATTGGTGAGTGGTGAGTGGGGTTAAAAGGAGTTCTAGTTAGTTGACTAGCTCATGGTAGAAGTTAAAATTGATTAGTCATACATGACATAATCAAGAGTGGAATCCCATGCTAGTTCCTATTGGTATATACCCATAGTAAGTACGTTTTGAAGCTGTGTATAATACGGGTAAGAATACGACTAGAATTCTTGATGAAAGAAAAGAATGGGAAAGTAACTGTAACCATTTTCATTAAGTATGAGTGTTTTGATATATGTCTTGAAGTCTTCCAAAAGTATTTTAATACATCTAAATACACTACATGTATATACATTTTAACTGAGTCATTAAGTCATCGTTAGTCGTTACATGTAAGTGTTGTTTTGAAACCTTTAAGTTAACGATCTCAATTAATGTTGTTAACCCATTGTTTATTATATCTAATGAGATGTTAAATTATTATATTATCATGATATTATGATATATTAATATATCTTAATATGATGTATATACATTTAAATGTCGTTACAACTATAATTGTTACATATATGTCTCATTTCGAAATCCTTAAGTTAGTAGTTTTGTTTATATGTATATAACTCATTGTTAATATACTTATGGAGATACTTACTTATCATAATCTCATGTTAACCATATGTATATCCATATATATATATCGTCATGTCGTTTTTACAAGTTTTAACGTTCGTGAATCGCCGGTCAACTTGGGTGGTCAATTGTCTATATGAAACATATTTCAATTAATCAAGTCTTAACAAGTTTGATTGCTTAACATGTTGGAAACATTTAATCATGTAAATATCAATCTCAATTAATATATATAAACATGGAAAAGTTCGGGTCACTACAGTACCTACCCGTTAAATAAATTTCGTCCCAAAATTTTAAGCTGTTGAAGGTGTTGACGAATCTTCTGGAAATAGATGCGGGTATTTCTTCTTCATCTGATCTTCACGCTCCCAGGTGAACTCGGGTCCTCTACGAGCATTCCATCGAACCTTAACAATTGGTATCTTGTTTTGCTTATGTCTTTTAACCTCACGATCCATTATTTCGACGGGTTCTTCGATGAATTGGAGTTTTTTCGTTGATTTGGATTTCATCTAACGGAATAGTGAGATCTTCTTTAGCAAAACATTTCTTCAAATTCGAGACGTGGAAAGTGTTATGTACAGTCGCGAGTTGTTGAGGTAACTCAAGTCGGTAAGCTACTGGTCCGACACGATCAATAATCTTGAATGGTCCAATATACCTTGGATTTAATTTCCCTCGTTTACCAAATCGAACAACGCCTTTCCAAGGTGCAACTTTAAGCATGACCATCTCTCCAATTTCAAATTCTATATCTTTTCTTTTAATGTCAGCGTATCTCTTTTGTCGACTTTGGGCGATTTTCAACCGTTGTTGAATTTGGATGATCTTCTCGGTAGTTTCTTGTATAATCTCCGGACCCGTAATCTGTCTATCCCCCACTTCACTCCAACAAATCGGAGACCTGCACTTTCTACCATAAAGTGCTTCAAACGGCGCCATCTCAATGCTTGAATGGTAGCTGTTGTTGTAGGAAAATTCTGCTAACGGTAGATGTCGATCCCAACTGTTTCCAAAATCAATAACACATGCTCGTAGCATGTCTTCAAGCGTTTGTATCATCCTTTCGCTCTGCCCATCAGTTTGTGGATGATAGGCAGTACTCATGTCTAGACGAGTTCCTAATGCTTGCTGTAATGTCTGCCAGAATCTTGAAATAAATCTGCCATCCCTATCAGAGATAATAGAGATTGGTATTCCATGTCTGGAGACGACTTCCTTCAAATACAGTCGTGCTAACTTCTCCATCTTGTCATCTTCTCTTATTGGCAGGAAATGTGCTGATTTGGTGAGACGATCAACTATTATCCAAATAGTATCAAAACCACTTGCAGTCCTTGGCAATTTAGTGATGAAATCCATGGTAATGTTTTCCCATTTCCATTCTGAGATTTCGGGTTGTTGAAGTAGACCTGATGGTTTCTGATGCTCAGCTTTGACCTTAGAACACGTCAAACATTCTCCTACGTATTTAGCAACATCGGCTTTCATACCCGGCCACCAAAAATGTTTCTTGAGATCCTTGTACATCTTCCGCGTTCCAGGATGTATTGAGTATCTGGTTTTATGAGCTTCTCTAAGTACCATTTCTCTCATATCTCCAAATTTTGGTACCCAAATCCTTTCAGCCCTATACCGGGTTCCGTCTTCTCGAATATTAAGATGCTGCTCCGATCCTTTGGGTATTTCATCCTTTAAATTTCCTTCTTTTAAAACTCCTTGTTGCGCCTCCTTTATTTGAGTAGTAAGGTTATTATGAATCATTATATTCATAGATTTTACTCGAATGGGTTCTCTGTCCTTCCTGCTCAAGGCATCGGCTACCACATTTGCCTTCTCCGGGTGGTAATGAATCTCAAAGTCGTAATCATTCAACAATTCAATCCACCTACGCTGCCTCATATTCAGTTGTTTCTGATTAAATATGTGTTGAAGACTTTTGTGGTCGGTATATATAATACTTTTGACCCCATATAAGTAGTGCCTCCAAGTCTTTAATGCAAAAAACAACCGCGCCTAATTCCAAATCATGCGTCGTATAATTTTTCTCGTGAATCTTCAATTGTCTAGACGCATAAGCAATCACCTTCGTTCGTTGCATTAATACACAACCGAGACCTTGCTTTGATGCGTCACAATAAATCACAAAATCATCATTCCCTTCAGGCAATGACAATATAGGTGCCGTAGTTAGCTTTTTCTTCAATAAATGAAACGCTTTCTCTTGTTCATCCTTCCATTCAAATTTCTTCCCTTTATGCGTTAATGCAGTCAAGGATTTTGCTATTCTGGAAAAGTCTTGGATGAACCTTCTGTAGTAACCAGCTAGTCCTAAAAACTGGCGTATGTGTTTCGGAGTTTTCGGGGTTTCCCACTTTTCAACAGTTTCTATCTTTGCCGGATCCACCTTAATACCTTTTTTGTTCACTATGTGACCGAGGAATTGAACTTCTTCCAACCAAAATGCACACTTTGAAAATTTAGCGTACAATTCTTCCTTCCTCAATACTTCTAACACCTTTCTCAAATGTTCACCGTATTCTTGGTCATTCTTTGAGTAAATAAGTATGTCATCAATGAAAACAATGACAAACTTGTCAAGGTATGGTCCACACACTCGGTTCATAAGGTCCATGAACACAGCTGGTGTATTAGTTAAACCAAATGGCATGACCATAAACTCGTAATGACCGTAACATGTTCTGAAAGCAGTCTTTGGAATATCATCTTCTTTCACCCGCATTTGATGATACCCGGAACGTAAGTCAATCTTTGAATAAATAGACGAGCCTTGTAGTTGATCAAATAAGTCGTCGATTCTCGGTAGTGGGTAGCGGTTCTTGATGGTAAGTTTGTTCAACTCTCGGTAGTCGATACACAACCTGAATGTACCATCTTTCTTTTTGACAAACAAAACAGGAGCTCCCCACGGTGATGTGCTTGGTCGAATGAAACCATGCTCTAAAAGTTCATGTAATTGGCTTTGCAGTTCTTTCATCTCGCTGGGTGCGAGTCTGTAAGGAGCACGAGCTATTGGTGCAGCTCCTGGTACAAGATCTATTTGAAATTCAACGGATCGATGTGGGGGTAATCCCGGTAATTCTTTCGGAAATACATCGGGAAATTCTTTTACGACGGGAACATCATTGATGCTCTTTTCTTCAGTTTGTACTTTCTCGACGTGTGCTAGAACAGCATAGCAACCTTTTCTTATTAGTTTTTGTGCCTTCAAATTACTAATAAGATGTAGCTTCGTGTTGCCCTTTTCTCCGTACACCATTAAGGGTTTTCCTTTTTCTCGTATAATGCGAATTGCATTTTTGTAACAAACGATCTCTGCTTTCACTTCTTTCAACCAGTCCATACCGATTATCACATCAAAACTCCCTAACTCTATTGGTATCAAGTCGATCTTAAATGTTTCGCTAACCAGTTTAATTTCTCGATTCCGACATATATTATCTGCTGAAATTAATTTACCATTTGCTAATTCGAGTAAAAATTTACTATCCAAAGGCGTCAATGGACAACTTAATTTAGCATAAAAATCTCTACTCATATAGCTTCTATCCGCACCCGAATCAAATAAAACGTAAGCAGATTTATTGTCAATAAGAAACATACCCGTAACAAGCTCCGGGTCTTCCTGTGCCTCTGCCGCATTAATATTGAAAACTCTTCCGCGGCCTTGTCCATTCGTGTTCTCCTGGTTCGGGAAATTTCTAATAATGTGGCCCGGTTTTCCACATTTATAACAAACTACATTGGCATAACTTGCTCCGACACTACTTGCTCCGCCATTACCCGTTTTGACACCATTTGTTCCTTTCGTTCTATTAACCCCTGGTCCGTAGACTTCACACTTCGCCGCGCTATGACCATTTCTTTTACATTTGTTGCAAAATTTGGTGCAGAACCCCGAGTGATACTTTTCACACCTTTGGCATAGCTGCTTCTGATTGTTGTTATTGTTGCGGTTATTATTGTTGTTGGGATGATTGTTGTAGTAGTAGTAGTAGTTGTTGTTGTTGTTGTTGTTGTTGTTATTGTTGGGCCGTTTGTTGTAGTTGCGATTGATATTGCGATTGTTGGGATAATTGTTGCGATTATTGTTGTAATTGCTGTTGTTGTTGTATTGGTGATTCTTATCACCGTTTTCTTCCCACTTTCTTTTGACTTGCTTCACATTGGCCTCTTCAGCAGTCTGTTCTTTAATTCTTTCTTCAATCTGGTTCACTAGTTTGTGAGCCATTCTACATGCCTGTTGTATGGAGGCGGGCTCGTGTGAACTTATATCTTCTTGGATTCTTTCCGGTAATCCTTTCACAAACGCGTCGATCTTCTCTTCCTCATCTTCGAATGCTCCCGGACACAATAGGCACAATTCTGTGAATCGTCTTTCGTACGTGGTAATATCAAATCCTTGGGTTCGTAACCCTCTAAGTTCTGTCTGGAGCTTATTGACCTCAGTTCTGGGACGGTACTTCTCGTTCATCAAGTGCTTGAATGATGACCACAGTAGTGCGTACGCATCGTCTTGTCCCACTTGCTCTAGATAGGTATTCCACCATGTTAACGCAGAACCTGTGAAGGTATGCGTAGCGTACTTTACTTTGTCCTCTTCAGTACACTTACTTATGGCAAACACTGATTCGACCTTCTCGGTCCACCGTTTCAATCCGATCGGTCCTTCGGTTCCATCAAATTCCAAAGGTTTGCAGGCAGTGAATTCTTTGTAGGTGCATCCTACACGATTTCCTGTACTGCTAGATCCAAGGTTATTGTTAATATGTAGCGCAGCCTGTACTGCGGCTATGTTTGAAGCTAGAAAAGTACGGAATTCCTCTTCATTCATATTCACGGTGTGTCGAGTAGTTGGTGCCATTTCCTTCAAAATAGTCAAATGGAACAAGTTAATCATACAGAATATTAAGAGTAGTTAATAGTATTTCATAGCATAATATGAACTCATTTATAAAAGCTTTTTCTTCATATTAGCGTTTTATAAGTTTAAATTCGGGTAGTACCTACCCGTTAAGTTCATACTTAGTAGCTAATATACAATTCAACTACTACAATTCTATATGAAAAACTGATTATAATAATATTTCGCGTTCAAACTTTTATACAATATTTTACAAACTTACAATACTGCTTATTTTACATAAAGCATGAAATATAGCACACAATAACTTTGATACAAGATAGTTGTGAAGATAATTCTAGCTAGTACACAAGTCGTTCAGCAAAGGCAATAAAGATACGTAATTCATACGTCCAGAAACAAGTCATGCATTCTGGTTTTACTAGGACTACTTCTCATCCTTGGTCTTGTGGAACATAACCGTTATGGCCGTTGATAAGACAGCGTGTTGTAACGTTGTCAAAGGGACGAGGGTTACGTAATGTCCAACAGTCCCGTAACAATCTAAAAACCTCATTTCTTACCCCAATTACCGACTCCGTCACTTGTGGGAACGTTTTGTTTAATAGTTGTAGGCCGATGTTCTTGTTCTCACTTTGGTGAGAAGCGAACATTACTAATCCGTAAGCATAACATGCTTCTTTATGCTGCATGTTAGCCGCTTTTTCTAAATCACGAAGTCCAATATTCGGATATATTGAGTCAAAATAATTTCTTAACCCATTGCGTAAAATAGCATTTGGGTTCCCGCAATATATGCGTCAAAGTAAACACATCGTAACTTATGGATTTCCCAATGTGATATCCCCCATCTTTCGAACGAAAGCCTTTTATAAACCAAGGCATTCTTGGAACGTTCTTCGAATGTCTTACAAACTGATCTCGCCTTAAATAGTTGTGCCAAAGAATTCTGACCGACTCTAGACAAGATTTCATCAATCATGTCTCCGGGTAGGTCTCTTAAAATATTGGGTTGTCTATCCATTTTGTGTTTTTATACTGTAAAATAGACAAGAGTTAGATTCATAAAAAAAATACTTATTAATACAAGCAATTTTTACATATATCATAAAGCATAAGCACACTATATTACATATATTACACCACACGAATACAACTATCTTATTCCGACTCGCTTGTTTCTTCTTCTTCGGTTTTGGTTCGTTTTGCCAAGTTTCTAGGGATATATGATGTTTCCCTAATACGAGCCATCGTTATCCACATTGGTTTAGAAAAACCTGGTGGTTTAGAGGTCCCCGGGTCATTATTACAACTTAAGGACTTCGGGGGTTGACGATACATATAAAGTTCATTGGGGTTGGAATTAGATTTCTCTATTTTTATGCTCTTTCCCTTATTATTTTCTTTTGCCTTTTTAAATTCAGTTGGGGTAATTTCTATAACATCATCGGAATTCTCGTCGGAATCCGATTCATCGGAGAATTGGTAATCCTCCCAATATTTTGCTTCCTTGGCGAAAACACCATTGACCATAATTAACCTTGGTCGGTTGGTTGAGGATTTTCTTTTACTTAACTGTTTTATTATTTCCCCCACCGGTTCTATTTCTTCATCCAGTTCCGATTCTTCTTCCGGTTCCGATTCTTCTTCTGGTTCTGACTCTTCTTCCGGTTCCTCTTCGGGAACTTGTGAATCAGTCCACGAATCATTCCAATTTACATTTGACTCTTCATTATTATTAGGTGAGTCAATGGGACTTGTTCTAGAGGTAGACATCTATCACATAATATCAAACGCGTTAAGAGATTAATATATCACATAATATTCACATGTTAAATATATATAGTTTCCAACAAAATTTGTTAAGCAATCATTTTTCAAGTAAACACGGTCGAAGTCCAGACTCACTAATGCATCCTAACAAACTCGATAAGACACACTAATGCAAAATTCTGGTTCTCTAAGGCCAACGCTCGGATACCAACTGAAATGTCCCGTTCTTATTGATTAAAAACGTTCCATATTAATTGATTTCGTTGCGAGGTTTTGACCTCTATATGAGACGTTTTTCAAAGACTGCATTCATTTTTAAAACAAACCATAACCTTTATTTCATAAATAAAGGTTTAAAAAGCTTTACGTAGATTATCAAATAATGATAATCTAAAATATCATGTTTACACACGACCATTACATAATGGTTTACAATACAAATATGTTACATCGAAATCAGTTTCTTGAATGCAGTTTTTACACAATATCATACAAACATGGACTCCAAATCTTGTCCTTATTTTAGTATGCAACAGCGGAAGCTCTTAGTATTCACCTGAGAATAAACATGCTTTAAACGTCAACAAAAATGTTGGTGAGTTATAGGTTTAACCTATATATATCAAATCGTAACAATAGACCACAAGATTTCATATTTCAATACACATCCCATACATAGAGATAAAAATCATTCATATGGTGAACACCTGGTAACCGACATTAACAAGATGCATATATAAGAATATCCCCATCATTCCGGGACACCCTTCGGATATGATATAAATTTCGAAGTACTAAAGCATCCGGTACTTTGGATGGGGTTTGTTAGGCCCAATAGATCTATCTTTAGGATTCGCGTCAATTAGGGTGTCTGTTCCCTAATTCTTAGATTACCAGACTTAATAAAAAGGGGCATATTCGATTTCGATAATTCAACCATAGAATGTAGTTTCACGTACTTGTGTCTATTTTGTAAATCATTTATAAAACCTGCATGTATTCTCATCCCAAAAATATTAGATTTTAAAAGTGGGACTATAACTCACTTTCGCAGATTTTTACTTCGTCGAGAAGTAAGACTTGGCCACTGTTGATTCACGAACCTATAACAATATATACATATATATTAAAGTATGTTCAAAATATATTTACAACACTTTTAATATATTTTGATGTTTTAAGTTTATTAAGTCAGATGTCCTCGTTAGTAACCTACAACTAGTTGTCCACAGTTAGATATACAGAAATAAATCGATAAATATTATCTTGAATCAATCCACGACCCAGTGTATACGTATCTCAGTATTGATCACAACTCAAACTATATATATTTTGGAATCAACCTCAACCCTGTATAGCTAACTCCAACATTCACATATAGAGTGTCTATGGTTGTTCCGAAATATATATAGATGTGTCGACATGATAGGTCGAAACATTGTATACGTGTCTATGGTATCTCAAGATTACATAATATACAATACAAGTTGATTAAGTTATGGTTGGAATAGATTTGTTACCAATTTTCACGTAGCTAAAATGAGAAAAATTATCCAATCTTGTTTTACCCATAACTTCTTCATTTTAAATCCGTTTTGAGTGAATCAAATTGCTATGGTTTCATATTGAACTCTATTTTATGAATCTAAACAGAAAAAGTATAGGTTTATAGTAGGAAAAATAAGTTACAAGTCGTTTTTGTAAAGGTAGTCATTTCAGTCGAAAGAATGACGTCTAGATGACCATTTTAGAAAACATACTTCCACTTTGAGTTTAACCATAATTTTTGGATATAGTTTCATGTTCATAATAAAAATCATTTTCTCAGAATAACAACTTTTAAATCAAAGTTTATCATAGTTTTTAATTAACTAACCCAAAACAGCCCGCGGTGTTACTACGACGGCGTAAATCCGGTTTTACGGTGTTTTTCGTGTTTCCAGGTTTTAAATCATTAAGTTAGCATATCATATAGATATAGAACATGTGTTTAGTTAATTTTAAAAGTCAAGTTAGAAGGATTAACTTTTGTTTGCAAACAAGTTTAGAATTAACTAAACTATGTTCTAGTGATTACGAGTTTAAACCTTCGAATAAGATAGTTTTATATATATGAAACGAATGATATTACGAACATCATTAATACCTCAAGTTTAGTAGGTAAACCTACTGGAAGTGACAAGAAATGATCTAGCTTCAAAGGATCTTGGATGGCTTGAAAGTTCTTGAAGTAGGATCATGACACAAAAACAAGTTCAAGTAAGATTTTTACTCGAATTAAGATAGTTTATAGTTATAGAAATTGAATCAAAGTTTGAATATGAATATTACCTTGAATAAGAAAGATAACCTACTGTATATAACAAAGGTTTCTTGATCTTAGATGATTACTTGGAATGGATTAGAAAGCTTGGAAGTAAATTAGTAAACTTGAAGGGATTTTTGAAGTATTCTTGAAGTGTTCTTCCTATGATGATTATAACTTGATTCTTGAAGTGATTTTTGATGAAGATGATGATTAACTACTGGAAAAATACGTTCATAATAGTGTGTGTGTGTTGAGAGAGAATTAGAAAGAGAATTGGAAGTGAAATGGAGTGAATGATGAGTGGTAATTGGTGAGTGGTGAGTGGGGTTAAAAGGAGTTCTAGTTAGTTGACTAGCTCATGGTAGAAGTTAAAATTGATTAGTCATACATGACATAATCAAGAGTAGAATCCCATGCTAGTTCCTATTGGTATATACCCATAGTAAGTACGTTTTGAAGCTGTGTATAATACGGGTAAGAATACGACTAGAATTCTTGATGAAAGAAAAGAATGGGAAAGTAACTGTAACCATTTTCGTTAAGTATGAGTGTTTTGATATATGTCTTGAAGTCTTCCAAAAGTATTTTAATACATCTAAATACACTACATGTATATACATTTTAACTGAGTCGTTAAGTCATCGTTAGTCGTTACATGTAAGTGTTGTTTTGAAACCTTTAAGTTAACGATCTCAATTAATGTTGTTAACCCATTGTTTATTATATCTAATGAGATGTTAAATTATTATATTATCATGATATTATGATATATTAATATATCTTAATATGATATATATACATTTAAATGTCGTTACAACTATAATCGTTACATATATGTCTCATTTCGAAATCCTTAAGTTAGTAGTCTTGTTTATATGTATATAACTCATTGTTAATATACTTATGGAGATACTTACTTATCATAATCTCATGTTAACCATATGTATATCCATATATATATCGTCATGTCGTTTTTACAAGTTTTAACGTTCGTGAATCGCCGGTCAACTTGGGTGGTCAATTGTCTATATGAAACATATTTCAATTAATCAAGTCTTAACAAGTTTGATTGCTTAACATGTTGGAAACATTTAATCATGTAAATATCAATCTCAATTAATATATATAAACATGGAAAAGTTCGGGTCACTACAGTACCTACCCGTTAAATAAATTTCGTCCCGAAATTTTAAGCTGTTGAAGGTGTTGACGAATCTTCTGGAAATAGATGCGGGTATTTCTTCTTCATCTGATCTTCACGCTCCCAGGTGAACTCGGGTCCTCTACGAGCATTCCATCGAACCTTAACAATTGGTATCTTGTTTTGCTTAAGTCTTTTAAACTCACGATCCATTATTTCGACGGGTTCTTCGATGAATTGGAGTTTTTTCGTTGATTTGGATTTCATCTAACGGAATAGTGAGATCTTCTTTAGCAAAACATTTCTTCAAATTCGAGACGTGGAAAGTGTTATGTACAGTCGCGAGTTGTTGAGGTAACTCAAGTCGGTAAGCTACTGGTCCGACACGATCAATAATCTTGAATGGTCCAATATACCTTGGATTTAATTTCCCTCGTTTACCAAATTGAACAACGCCTTTCCAAGGTGCAACTTTAAGCATGACCATCTCTCCAATTTCAAATTCTATATCTTTTCTTTTAATGTCAGCGTAGCTCTTTTGTCGACTTTGGGCGATTTTCAACCATTGTTGAATTTGGATGATCTTCTCGGTAGTTTCTTGTATAATCTCTGGACCCGTAATCTGTCTATCCCCCACTTCACTCCAACAAATCGGAGACCTGCACTTTCTACCATAAAGTGCTTCAAACGGCGCCATCTCAATGCTTGAATGGTAGCTGTTGTTGTAGGAAAATTCTGCTAACGGTAGATGTCGATCCCAACTGTTTCTGAAATCAATAACACATGCTCGTAGCATGTCTTCAAGCGTTTATATCGTCCTTTCGCTCTGCCCATCAGTTTGTGGATGATAGGCAGTACTCATGTCTAGACGAGTTCCTAATGCTTGCTGTAATGTCTGCCAGAATCTTGAAATAAATCTGCCATCCCTATCAGAGATAATAGAGATTGGTATTCCATGTCTGGAGACGACTTCCTTCAAATACAGTCGTGCTAACTTCTCCATCTTGTCATCTTCTCTTATTGGCAGGAAATGTGCTGATTTGGTGAGACGATCAACTATTACCCAAATAGTATCAAAACCACTTGCAGTCCTTGGCAATTTAGTGATGAAATCCATGGTAATGTTTTCCCATTTCCATTCTGGGATTTCGGGTTGTTGAAGTAGACCTGATGGTTTCTGATGCTCAGCTTTGACCTTAGAACACGTCAAACATTCTCCTACGTATTTAGCAACATCGGCTTTCATACCCGGCCACCAAAAATGTTTCTTGAGATCCTTGTACATCTTCCCCGTTCTAGGATGTATTGAGTATCTGGTTTTATGAGCTTCTCTAAGTACCATTTCTCTCATATCTCCAAATTTTGGTACCCAAATCCTTTCAGCCCTATACCGGGTTCCGTCTTCCCGAATATTAAGATGCTGCTCCGATCCTTTGGGTATTTCATCCTTTAAATTTCGTTCTTTTAAAACTCCTTGTTGCGCCTCCTTTATTTGAGTAGTAAGGTTATTATGAATCATTATATTCATAGATTTTACTCGAATGAGTTCTCTGTCCTTCCTGCTCAAGGCATCGGCTACCACATTTGCCTTCCCCGGGTGGTAACGAATCTCAAAGTCGTAATCATTCAACAATTCAATCCACCTACGCTGCCTCATATTCAGTTGTTTCTGATTAAATATGTGTTGAAGACTTTTGTGGTCGGTATATATAATACTTTTGACCCCATATAAGTAGTGCCTCCAAGTCTTTAATGCAAAAACAACCGCGCCTAATTCCAAATCATGCGTCGTATAATTTTTCTCGTGAATCTTCAATTGTCTAGACGCATAAGCAATCACCTTCGTTCGTTGCATTAATACACAACCGAGACCTTGCTTTGATGCGTCACAATAAATCACAAAATCATCATTCCCTTCAGGCAATGACAATATAGGTGCCGTAGTTAGCTTTTTCTTCAATAAATGAAACGCTTTCTCTTGTTCATCCTTCCATTCAAATTTCTTCCCTTTATGCGTTAATGCAGTCAAGGGTTTTGCTATTCTGGAAAAGTCTTGGATGAACCTTCTGTAGTAACCAGCTAGTCCTAAAAACTGGCGTATGTGTTTCGGAGTTTTTGGGGTTTCCCACTTTTCAACAGTTTCTATCTTTGCCGGATCCACCTTAATACCTTTTTTGTTCACTATGTGACCGAGGAATTGAACTTCTTCCAACCAAAATGCACACTTTGAAAATTTAGCGTACAATTCTTCCTTCCTCAATACTTCTAACACCTTTCTCAAATGTTCACCGTGTTCTTAGTCATTCTTTGAGTAAATAAGTATGTCATCAATGAAAACAATGACAAACTTGTCAAGTTATGGTCCACACACTCGGTTCATAAGGTCCATGAACACAGCTGGTGCATTAGTTAAACCAAATGGCATGACCATAAACTCGTAATGACCGTAACGTGTTCTGAAAGCAGTCTTTGGAATATCATCTTCTTTCACCCGCATTTGATGATACCCGGAACGTAAGTCAATCTTTGAATAAACAGACGAGCCTTGTAGTTGATCAAATAAGTCGTCGATTCTCGGTAGTGGGTAGCGGTTCTTGATGGTAAGTTTGTTCAACTCTCAGTAGTCGATACACAACCTGAATGTACCATCTTTCTTCTTGACAAACAAAACAGGAGCTCTCCACGGTGATGTGCTTGGTCGAATGAAACCATGCTCTAAAAGTTCATGTAATTGGCTTTGCAGTTCTTTCATCTCGCTGGGTGCGAGTCTGTAAGGAGCACGAGCTATTGGTGCAGCTCCTGGTACAAGATCTATTTGAAATTCAACGAATCGATGTGGGGGTAATCCCGGTAATTCTTTCGGAAATACATCGGGAAATTCTTTTGCGACGGGAACATCATTGATGCTCTTTTCTTCAGTTTGTACTTTCTCGACGTGTGCTAGAACAGCATAGCAACCTTTTCTTATTAGTTTTTATGCCTTCAAATTACTAATAAGATGTAGCTTCGTGTTGCCCTTTTCTCCGTACACCATTAAGGGTTTTCCTTTTTCTCGTATAATGCGAATTGCATTTTTGTAACAAACAATCTCTGCTTTCACTTCTTTCAACCAGTCCATACCGATTATCACATCAAAACTCCCTAACTCTACTGGTATCAAGTCGATCTTAAATGCTTCGCTAACCAGTTTAATTTCTCGATTCCGACATATATTATCTGCTGAAATTAATTTACCATTTGCTAATTCGAGTAAAAATTTACTATCCAAAGGCGTCAATGGACAACTTAATTTAGCACAAAAATCTCTACTCATATAGCTTCTATCCGCACCCGAATCAAATAAAATGTAAGCAGATTTATTGTCAATAAGAAACGTACCCGTAACAAGCTCCGGGTCTTCCTGTACCTCTACCGCATTAATATTGAAAACTCTTCCACGGCCTTGTCCATTCGTGTTCTCCTGGTTCGGGAAATTTCTAATAATGTGGCCCGGTTTTCCACATTTATAACAAACTACATTGGCATAACTTGCTCCGACACTACTTGCTCCGCCATTACCCGTTCCGACACCATTTGTTCCTTTCGTTCTATTAACCCCTGGTCTGTAGACTTCACACTTCGCCGCGCTATGACCATTTCTTTTACACTTGTTGCAAAATTTGGTGCAGAACCCCGAGTGATACTTTTCACACCTTTGGCATAGCTGCTTCTGATTGTTGTTATTGTTGCGATTATTATTGTTGTTGGGATGATTGTTGTAGTTGTTGTTGTTGTTGTTGTTGTTGTTGTTGTTGTTGTTGTTGTTGTTGTTGTTGTTGTTGTTGTTGTTATTGTTGGGCCGTTTGTTGTAGTTGCGATTGATGTTGCGATTGTTGGGATAATTGTTGCGATTATTGTTGTAATTGCTGTTGTTGTTGTATTGGTGATTCTTATCACCATTTTCTTCCCACTTTCTTTTGACTTGCTTCACATTGGCCTCTTCAGCAGTCTGTTCTTTAATTCTTTCTTCAATCTGGTTCACTAGTTTGTGAGCCATTCTACATGCCTGTTGTATGGAGGTGGGCTCGTGTGAACTTATATCTTCTTGGATTCTTTCCGGTAATCCTTTCACAAACACGTCGATCTTCTCTTCCTCATCTTCGAATGCTCCCGGACACAATAGGCACAATTCTGTGAATCGTCTTTCGTACGTGGTAATATTTTTGTGGGCTTGGTGGGTTTCAGATTTGAAAATTTTAGCTCAAAACTTGCGGTTTTGTGTCACCTACTTGCTAACCTTGTATTTGGAAAGCAACACGTCCAGTTTACTTGTCCCATATATTACCTTTCGGTAAACTACCGTCCGGTTGTAAAGGAAAGCGTTGAACAAGCAACTGTTAAGGCAATGTCCCCTGACATGCTTTTAATTATGGTCTATAACGTGTCGGACGCAATTACTATCCTTGGTAGGAGCAATAGTAAAGTTCACCCTTATAATTTTTCGGTCTGGCACAAGGTCCTGTCCTTGACCATGCTATGCAACCACCGTTCTTACGGTTGACACCCGATTTGGTTCAGGTGACCTAATGAATTCCAGGTGAATTCCTAGGATTTTACGTTCAATGGTAATGAACGCATTGAAAATGGGTTTTTAGAAAACAAATCGGTTTGTAATTTTGATCAAAATATTTTCTCGTTCAGGCTTGAGTTTAGATATCATTGAATTCCATGAGTTTGAATTCTCAATCTTTAAGGTCAATCTCTAGGATTGAGTAATATCAGGCTTAAAAGCTGATTTTTAATCTTTAAGGAGATTATCCTTTCTGGGGATCTGATTCATTAGTCTTATCCAGCTAATTTGCACGGTGCTCCCCCATTGTACGAGATAAATCCTTCTCATGGTTAGGATAAATCTGACCACTTGGCGACCCTGTTTAATGCTGAGGTCCGTGGATTTCCTGCTGATTTTAGTGATGACTTTTCTAGATTTTTCGTCAACCTACAGCTGGTCTGGACGACAACTTCCTGACCTAAATCAAGAAGCGCGTTTCTTTTTCGGAAGACTTTACTTCCTTTTAATGATGGAATTGATTAATCATGTAGATCCATCTTTCTTACAGTAAATCAGGTAAAAAACTTTTAGTTTAGTCCAAAGCAAAAGTATTTTCAGTTATTTGTACAAAAATATGTGACATATGTTTTGAATTACTTGAAGAATTTTCCCACACTTGGCTTTTATTTTCCTTTTTATTGTCCTCTATTCCATTTTAAATGAATTTTAACATTTTGGTTTGTTTCTCAATTTATGTCCTTTCCGAGGTTACAATAATTTCGGTGTTAAAACCTAGTTTTATCGTTCATAAATATGTATAAACTTGATTTTGAGTTCATTTAGTTGAAAATTTTGAAAAATTTTACTAGAATTGGGTAGTCAGTATATAAGACTAGGGCTGTTCTTTATTATCGGAGAGCACTAGGTTCTAATACAACTACTACTTTACTAGTATTTCTAATGGTAATCAAGTGTATAAAGTAAAAATTTTAAAATCCGAAAGAATTTAACCCCTTCCCACACTTAAGATCTTGCAATGCCCTCAATTGCAAGAAATCAGTAACAATTTAAATTATTGAGGGTGATTTGTGTGAAAATGATTAAATTTTACCAAAGTTTCCAAACCTATTTGTGTTTGCTTGCTGAATGATAAATGGTGCATATCATTTGTTCATTCCGTCTTGTTGTTATTTCACATATATTTTGCATCTTGTCGTCAAAATTAGTTGCTTTTGCTGAACTTAATGCCAGTCTTTGAAAATGCGTTGTTTTACCCTGTTGTATACATAAGATAAACTGCAAACATATATACATATTTTTGAAGTTTGGTATATTACCCCACATTCAAAAATTATTAAAATCTAAGAATAAAAGTTAGAAAATTATAAAAACTATTACAATATTAAATAAGTATTAAACGTATCAACATTACAAATTACAAAAAAAATAAAACTAAGTAGACTAGGGATGATACTTATACCAGTAGGGGTTCCATGCATAACCATAGGTGCTATAAAATGCTTCGGCTGGGTTATACGTACGATATGGTGGTTGAATCTCTATAGACCAGGGAGGGAATATGGGCTTTGTAGTAGGAATATAGTTTCTACCTATATGTTGGCAATAAGCTATGATTTGGTTTTGATGAACTTGCCAATCTTCAAATGCTCTATGTCTAGCATTTTCGTACTCCTGTGAAGCTATAAACCTTTGCATTTCTTGCATTTCATTTCCCCCTCCTACATTACCTTGCTGTTGGTTTCTCTCAACCTGTGGATGTCTACCATGGTATTGTACTGCGGCATTATTTCGCCTCTTCAAAACTTTCACACCATGGTATACATTTAAACCTATTGTATCGCGGGGTTCTGGTCCTTCGACTAATAATCCCCCCGACTTATATCCACACCGAGATATTCAGCAATCAAAGTAATAAATATACCACCTCCTATTAAGCTATGCGGTCTCATCCCCCTAACCATAGCTGGTAAATAATAACCCACACAATAAGGTATACTTACAGCGCTTTGTGGGTCTCGAATACACATATGGTAAAACAAATCCTGTTCATTTACCTTTTCCTTGTTCTTACCTCTTTGTGTAATCGAATTAGCTAAAAACCTATGAATTACTTTTAATTCAGCTCTATCTATATCCAAATAAGAGTAATTTCCCCCTTTGAATCGGTGATGCTTGTCATTTGACTCCATACACCATGTGTATCAAAATTTTCATCTATCTTTCTACCATTTAGTATCAACCCTCTACAATCGGCAGATGCTAACTCCTCAGGCGTATATATACGTAAAGCCTGAGCCATGTCTAGTAAAGACATGTGGCGCATCGAACCTCCTAACAAAAATCTAATAAAAGATCGATCGGTTAAACTAGCTACCCGATCGTTTAATTCTATACTACACAACAATTCTTCACACCATACTTTATATACAGGTCTACGCATGGTGAATAAACGTACCCAGTCGTTAAAAGTAGAATTACCATACCTCTGTGCAAGTAATTCCCTAATTGGCCCGGCCAATTCTACAGCTTCTAATGGTCCCCATTCTATGACCCTAGGTACCTCAACAACTTTAGAATGAAGAGTATGCAAACCCCTTTGGTATTTTGGATAATCTATCCAAAGTCTGTCAAATCTCAGGTTCGGGTGCAAATCTTCCAAGTGCATATCAGAAAATATCATGACTGGATGAGGTATATCTTGTTTGTAGTAGTTATCCACCTCCTGTAGTTCCGCATTCTCAGCAGGAGTATTGCGAGCTTGGGATTAAGATTCACCCCTTTCAGTCTGCAAAACACATCAAACACAATTTTTGTGCATCCAAATATGCATTAGTGTCAGCAAAATCATCAATCAAAATAATTACAATGACATGATCAATTTATATCAAACTTAAACTCATTTTCATATTTTTATCAAATCTACACTTTTTCAAATAAGCATATACGAAAATGTTCGCCAAGTTCATAAGCATTCAACTCAAATAACATGTCAAAATAATCATTACTAGCAATTAAACAAGTTTCAAATGGCATTATCTCTTAAAAATCAAGTTCATGAATTTTAGACTTGAAAAAGTCCACTTTAATTCTCAAAATCATGTTTAGGCTCAAAGTTTGGATCATTTAACTACCTAAACATGTTACACTACTTAATTTAGCAACAATTCATGACAAAAATCGGCCATAACCTGTTTATATCAAAAAGCCCCAAATTGCTTAAGAACACAAACCCTAGATTACTCAAAATTTGAAGTTTAAGGCTTCTAATCATGTTAAATAGCATCAATCTAGGTTATGAAATCATAATACATAAACAATTTAAGCATAATTACACTAAAAAGCATCAAAATCAAATTGGGTATAAAATTGCTCAAGAACACTAATTTTCGGATTAAATGGTGTTTAGGTGTAGAAATTTACCCTTTTTCTTGAGTAATTCCTTGATAGCATCCTTCTCAACATGATTTTAGTAAAAGATTTGATGATTAACGGTGAAAAATTGTGAATTTGGGAGGTCTTTTTCGGGTTATTTTCGCAGTATTTTCGTTTTTGTGGTGTGCAACTGAGCTGTTCTTGCGTTTTATTTTTTTCTGTAATTCGGTCCCTCCGCGAGTCGCGGTGTTTGAACCTTCAAACTCCGCGAGTCGCGGAGTTTTTTTTTTTTAAAGGTTTTTTTTTAATGTTTTTGGCATACTTTAATTCAATAAGATTAAAAATAATGATAATAAAAGTTCTCGTCCCTCCCTTGGGTAAAGCAATTTCGGTTCAAAGACCTAGTCTTCAACTTACAACGAATTTTAAAAATCATATTTTTAACTTAATGAGATAAAGTAAATTTTTGTTTTTAAATTCACACAATTTAAATATAAAATTCAAAATTAATATTAAAAATTCACACCAAACTTACAATTTAAAATGCATAAAAATAAAATTCATATTTTAAAAATTAAAAATTCACACCAAACTTAATTTAAAAATTCATATTATAAATTCACACCAAACTTATATTAATTTTTCAAATATTTACAATTTTAAATATATTGTTTTTACAAAGTTTACAATATTAATTTAAGATTTATATATTAATTTTAAAAACATGGTAAAAATAAAATTAAAAATCTTTTTGGCTTTTTATACCACTTTAATCAATCAAATATTATCAAAAATATGCGCCCCTCTTTTCGGTAAAGTAATTTCGGTTCCATGACCTAATTTAACTCATGACGAATTTTTGAAATATTTTGGGTTGATTGATTAAAGATATTTATACCTTAAGAATAAACGTTAAATTTCGCAGTGATGTAATAAATTTTTGAATGATATCAATAATTTCGGTCGCCAAACCTAATTTTATTCAATACCAATTTAATACTTTATAGCGAACAAATTAGCGTTTATTATCAAAAGGTTAAAAATAAAAATAAAAATAAAAAAAAAACTGTACAAACATACCTGTGAAATAGATTTCTTAGTTATATGATCTATCTCATTCATAAGATAGTCGGTTTAATTGGTTTTCCATGGCTACATAGGCGTAACCTCGAGCATTCAGTGTTTTTTCTTCTAAACATATGAACGGTCCGTCTCTGCATAAAGTAACAAATTCGGTGTTTGAATAGGTTTGATTATTTGAACATTTACCTCCATGTGACCATTTTCCGCATTTGTGACATCTTTCTAGGTGTCGTGCTCTTCTTTTCGCTGCGGATTTTGATTTTCCTTTACCAAATTGTAACTTATTATCTTCGCATCTGGATTCTTTTCTTACTCCGTCCAATCTTTCTCTGATTACTGATACTATTTCACTCGGTAGTGTGTCATTATTACGTTTAGTGATCAAAGCGTGTAGCATTAGACCATGGTTTAGTTCACAGGCAGTCTTCATTTCCTAAAAAAAATAAAAATTCAGAATGGGGGGAGAAGACTAGTTCTTTAGGGTCTGCTAGGGAAAGACCATTCGGGTTCCATTTTCGAGAACTACACGAAAACAGACAATCTAACTCTAACAGAAATACATATTATCCTTTAAAGACTTGATTCTCCCCACACTTAGTTAGCTGTGGTGTCAAAATTGTGATTAACTTCGTTGTCGACTTCCATCGGACCATGTATGTAATGTTTAACTCTGTGACCATTAACTTTAAATTCAATCCCATTTGAATTTATTAATTCTATCGTTCCGTATGGGAAAACTCTTTTGACTATGAATGGTCCAGACCATCTTGATTTCAATTTTCCAGTAAATAGCTTGAATCGTTAATTGAAAAGAAGAACTCTGTCTCCTTCTTTAAATTCTTTTGAACTTCTGATTCTTTTATCATGCCATTTCTTCGTTCTTTCTTTATAGATTAACGAATTTTCGTATGCTTCATGTCTTAATTCTTCTAATTCGTTTAGTTGACTTAATCGTAGACGTCCGGCTTCATGTAAATCAAGATTACATGTCTTCAAAGCCCAAAATGCTTTGTGTTCAATTTCTACTGGAAGATGACATGCTTTTCCATAAACAAGTCTAAAAGGTGTGGTTCCAATTGGAGTTTTGCAGGCTGTTCTAAAAGCCCAGAGTGCATCCTCCAATTTAATGGACCATTCCTTCGGATTTGATCCTACGGTTTTCTCTAGAATACGTTTTAAAGCTCGGTTGGTATTTTCAACTTGTCCACTTGTTTGTGGATGATATGCGGTGGAGATTTTATGAGTTACTCCATATCTTTTAAGAACTTTCTCAAGTTGATTATTACAGAAATGAGTACCCCGATCACTTATTAAAGCTTTCGGTGTTCCAAACCTTGCAAAAAGACGTTTTAAAAAGTTGACTACAACTAGTGCATCGTTAGTTGGGAGAGCTTGTGCTTCCGCCCATTTAGATACATAATCAATGGCTACGAGTATATATAGATTATTATGAGATTTTGGAAATGGACCCATAAAGTCAATACCCCAAATGTCAAATACTTCACATACTTGGATGACATTTTGTGGCATTTCATCACGTTGACTTATTTTTCCGGCCCTTTGACAAGCATCACAGGATTTGCAAAGAAGGTGTGCGTCTTTGTAAATTGTAGGCCAATAGAATCCAGCTTCATAAACTTTTCTTGCTGTTAATTGAGTCCCATAATGCCCTCCTGTTGGTCCTGTGTGACAATGGTTTAATATTTTACTGGCTTCATCTCCGAATACACATCGGCGTATTACTCCATCTGGACAACTTTTAAACAAATGTGGATCTTTCCAGAAATAGTGTTTTATATCACTGAAGAATTTCTTTCGTTTTTGGTACGATAATCCTTTTTCAAGGAATCCACATACTAAGTAGTTTGCATAGTCTGCAAACCATGGAATTTCATTATAATCTATCTTCAATAGATATTCATCAGGAAAGTTGTCTTATATGGCCGATTCATTTAGAACTTCTAACTCAGGATTTTCAAGACGAGAAAGATGATCAGCGGCGAGATTTTCTGCTCCCTTTTTATCTCGAATTTCAATATCAAACTCTTGTAAGAGTAAGATCCAACGGATTAATCTTGGTTTAGCATCTTGTTTTGAAAATAGGTATCTAAGAGCAGAATGGTCGGTATAGACCACCGTTTTTGCTAGAACGAGATATGATCGAAATTTGTCAAATGCAAAGACAATAGCAAGGAGTTCTTTTTCAGTAGTTGTATAGTTCGTTTGTGCTCCTTGTAACATCTTACTAGCATAATATATAGGTTGAAATTGTTTTTCAATCCTTTGTCCTAAAACGGCTCCCATTGCAAAATCACTTGCATCGCACATTAGTTCAAATGGTAGATTCCAATTTGGTGTTATTATGATCGGTGCATTAGTTAGTTTCTCTTTAAGAATATTAAAAGATTTGATACACTCATCTGAAAAGATGAATGGAGCATCCTTTTCTAGGAGTTTATTCATAGGAGTGGCAATTTTAGAAAAATCTTTTATGAAACGTCGGTAAAAACCGGCATGCCCTAGAAAACTCCTAACTCCTCTAACATTGGTGGGATGTGGAAGTTTAGTAATTACATCTACTTTAGCTCTATCCACTTCAATTCCTTCTTTTGAAATTTTATGTCCAAGAACGATGCCTTCTTTAACCATGAAATGGCATTTCTCCCAATTATGTACTAGATTTGATTGTTCGCATCTAATAAGCATTCGTTCAAGATTAGCTAGACATGTTTCAAATGTATCACCGAAGACTGAAAAGTCATCCGTGAAAACTTCCATGCATTCTTCTATCATGTCATGAAAAATCGCCATCATACACCTTTGAAAGGTTGCAGGGGCGTTGCAAAGTCCAAATGGCATGCGTTTGTAAGCAAAAGTACCATAAGGGCACGTGAATGTGGTTTTCTCTTGGTCCTCGGGTGCTATTGGAATTTGAAAATATCCGGAAAATCCATCTAGAAAACAATAGTAACTATTTCCGGCTAATCTTTCCAACATTTGATCTATGAAAGGTAAGGGAAAGTGATCTTTTCTGGTGGCGTCATTTAATTTTCTATAATCAATACACACACGCCATCGTGTTACAGTCCTAGTAGGAATAAGCTCATTTTTCTCATTTGTAATGACATTCATGCAACCCTTCTTAGGCACGCATTGAACTGGGCTTACCCATGGACTATCAGAGATTGGATAAATAAGACCTGCATCTAGCAGTTTAATAATCTCTTTCTTAACTACATCTTGCATATTAGGATTTAGTCTTCGTTGACATTGCACATACGTTTTATGACCTTCTTCCATAAGGATTTTATATGTGCAATACGAAGGACTTATTCCTTTGATATCATGAATCTTCCATGCAATGGCTGGTTTATGAGCTTTCAACGCAGAAATGAGTTGTGATTTCTCATTTTCAGTAAGAGAAGACGATATTATTACAGGTAATTCAGATTCACCATGTAAATAAGCGTATTCTAAATGGTTTGGAAGTGGCTTTAACTCTAATTTCGGATGTTCTTCTATCGATGATTTGTATCGATATCTGTCTTCTTCTTTTAGCATTTGGATTTCTTCTGTTATTGGTTCATATCCATTAGCTATAAGTGTAGCTAACATTTCAACTTCATCAATTGGTTCATTACCTTCTCCTAAAGAACATTCTCCGGTTCCTTGTAATTCTGAAAATTCTTCTAATAATTCTGCATGTGCATCTATAGTTTGAATATAATAACATGTATCATCTGCAGATTGCGGTTGTTGCATTGCTCTATCAACTGAAAAGGTAACACTCTCGTCCTCTATACTTAGGGTCAATTTCTTACCGAACACGTCTATCATTGCTTTAGCCATATTTAAGAATGGTCTTCCTAATATGAAAGGAACTTGAGAATCTTCTTCCATGTCCAGAACAACAAAATCTACTGGAAATACTAAAGTACCAACTTTAACTAGCATGTTCTCCATTATCCCTCTAGGATATTTTATTGATCTATCGGCTAATTGTATGCTTATTCTTGTTGGTTTCAATTCTCCAAGGTCTAGTTTAGCGTATAGTGAATACGGCATTAAATTTATACTAGCACCTAAGTCTGCCAATGCTTCTATTGAACTAAGACTACCCAGAAAACATGGAATTGTGAAACTTCCTGGATCAGATAATTTTTCTGGTATCTTATTCAACAGCACTGCTGAACAATTATCGTTCATAGTAACAGCCGAGAGTTCTTCCATTTTCTTTCTATTTGAGATTAGATCTTTCAAGAATTTAGCATATCTAGTCATTCCTGAAATCACATCAATGAAAGGAAGATTTACATTTATCTGTTTAAACATATCCAAGAATTTGGATTGCTCGGCTTCAAGTTTCTCTTTCTTCATTTTACTCGGGTAAGGAAGTGGTGGTTGGTATGGTTTAACATAAGGTTTAGCCTTAACTGTGTTATCTTCATAACCTTTTCAACTACTGGTTCTTTTTCCTTATTCTGATTAGGTTGTGGTTCTTGTGGAGTAGGAATAGCTTCATCAGAAGTTACAGGTATTTCAGGTGGTTTAAGTGTTGTACCACTTCTTGTGGTAATGGCTTTAGCTGTTTCATTCCGGGGGTTAGCATTTGTATCACTAGGCAAACTTCCCGGTTTTCTTTCACCTATTAACCTTGCTAGGTTACTTACTTCTTGTTCCAGATATTGAATAGATGCTTGTTGATTTCTAAATGCTTGAGCATTTTGTTCATTAGTTTGTTTCTGAGATGTGAAAAACTGCGTTTGAGTTTCAACTAGCTTCGTCATCATATCTTCTAAATTCGGCTTTTTATCATCGGTTTGTTGTGGTGCTTTGTTTTGAAAATTAGGTCTTTGCTGATTGTAATTATTATTGGATACTTGTTGATTGCTAGGACCTTGTTGGTTGTTGTATGGAATATTTCGGTTATAATTCTGGTTTTGATTGTAAATAGGTCTTGGCGGTTGATAATTATTCTGATAATAATTTCCAGGCCTTTGGTTTATGTATGAAATATTCTCTCTTTATTCCATTGTTAATTCAATACTGAGACAATCTTTTGTCAAATGTGGTCCTCCACACTGCTCACAACTAATTCGTATTGAGTGAATATCTTTAGTCATCTTTTCCATTCGTCTCTCGACAGCATCTATCTTTGCGGAAATGGAATCTAAGTCATGGCTAGAATCGGCTCTAGCTGCTTTAGATGATCTAACGATATTTTTTCTTGGTGCCACTCATGTGAGTGGGAAGCAGTGTTATCAATAATTTTGTAAGCATCAGTTTCGGTTTTCTTCATAATAGAACCACCAGTTGCTATATCTATGTCTTTCCTTGTAGTGATGTCGCATCCTTGGTAGAATATTTGTACTATTTGACAGGTATCTAAACCATGTTGCGGACATCCTCTTAACAACTTTCCAAATCTAGTCCACGCCTCATATAGAGTTTTATTCGGCTTCTGTGTAAACGTAACAATTTCTGCTTGAAGTCTTACGGCTTTAGATGCTGGAAAGAATTGTTTAAGAAATTTTTCAACTAAAACGTCCCATGTATCAATCGCCCCTTCAGGTAACGATTCCAACCAATATTTGGCTTCTCCCTTTAAAGTCCAGGGAAATAACATGAGATATATCTGTTCATCCTCCACTTCTCGGATTTTAAATAGTGTGCAGATCCTATTAAAGGTACGTAGATGTTCATTTGGATCTTCCTTCGGCGCACCACTAAATTGGCATTGATTAGTCACCATGTGTAGAATTTGTCCTTTGATTTCATAATTTGGCGCATTAATGTCTGGATGAGTAATTGCGTGACCTTGGCCAGTGCGTTTAGCTCTCATTCGGTCTTTCATACTTAATGGTTCTGTTACTTCCATAATTGAATTTGTTGAATCGGAATCACTAGAGGATTCTGATTTAATGGTTCGTTCCTCAACAATCTCTGTTTGAATGATTGTTGGTTCCGGAGGAAAATTTAATGGTTCAGGATCTATGAATTGTCCCTGAATATTCTCCGGATTCTCAATTGTGAGGTCGGGTTCAAAAAATGGATTATCAACGGCGACAATATTAGTTAGATGTCTTGATCTAGTTACAGGTGGTGAACGTACAAAAGGTGGTGAACGTCTTGCTCGGTGCATTCACTGAATATCCTATTAGTTTTTAAAAGGAAAGAAAAATTATAATAAGTTATCCAATCAATAGACTTTTCTGATTTTGCCCACGTTTCGAATAGCCAAAAGATGCAGCAGAGGGGCAGGATTCGTTTGGTCTCAATATAATTGAGGACTGTTTGGCTCCAATAACCCGGTCCACGTACAAATCCAACTATTACTACGAACCAGAAAATTTTGATGTCTATCAATTTAACCACTTAAAATAAATTTTCATAATTTTAATAAATTTAGATAAGAAGTAGAATAAAAATCTATGTCCTAAAACTAGAATAGCGAGAAATAAGAAAGAAAAAGAGTTCGTCGAAAAAGGTCGAAAAAGAAAAATGGTTGAAAAATAAAAGGTGACGGAAAAATAAAAGAAACTTATAACACTTAAAAACACTTAACTAACCTAACCTTATTACTACAACTAACTTAAAATTATAATCGCAAATTGAGATTACTAATTGGAATGATAATTGATACATAGGTAAAAGTCGTCTAAAAATATTAAAGCTTACAGGAAAAACTAAATCCCAAATGGAAATAACTTAAAAAGAAACTAAAACTTAAAAAGGCGTCGCAAAATTCTAAAGTACCTAAATCTTAGTCTAAAGAAAAACACTTAAGGAATTCTACGGCAAAGTCTAAATATCTAGAAGTAAAAATAACTATGGCAAAAACTAAGTTTAAAACTAAATATGAGCGAAAAATACAAATATTACGCTAAAACAATTAAAAAGGGACAAAATATAAAAATATACAAAAAGTTGTAAAAAGTTACAAATTTTTATAAAAATATTATTTTTATATTATTTATTTATTAAAACTATTAATTTTATATTTTATTTAAACTAATTTAACTAAATAAAACAAATAAATAAAAACTAAACTAAACAATATAATATAAATAAACTAATTAGGGTTTAAAATTAATTAAAATTAATAAAACCCGTAATTATTGCGAATTAGGGTTCCTGTGTACCCGTGTCAGGTCTGCTCCGCGAGTCGAGGTATTCGATGCTTCAAACTCCACGAGTCGCGGGGTTTCAAAATTCAACTCAGGTACAGTTTTGAAATTCGACGCGTTTTTCTTTTTTATTTTTTTTATTTTATACTTTCTGTTTTATATTTTCTGTTTTAAAATCTAAAATATTTATATAATAAAAACTTATATTTTAAAAACTAGAATAAAAATAGAACTACTTTATAATTTTATAAATAAAAATCTTAAAACTAGATTTATATATATATATATTTTTTTCGGTTTTTTTATGTTTTAAATAAAAACAAAATATTTAAATAAAACTTATATTTTTATAAAATAAAAATAAAGAAACTTTATAAAACTTAAATATTTAACAAACTCTTAACAATATTTATATTTTTGTTTTCTTTTTATATTTTTGAATAATTAAAAACGTATTTTTTTTAAAAAAAACGTATTTTTATAAAAGTAAACTAAAAATAAAAATCTTTTTTTTATATTAGCGTTGCACTTCCGGCTTTTAAGCGATTCCCCGGCAGCGGCGCCAAAAATACTTGATGTTATGCGAGGTGTATATAAAATAGCTTTATATTTTAGCAGAAAATACTATTAAATACGATACAATTTTACACAAGATATTTATTTATTTAGAGAATGGATATACTTAAACCTTGCTACAACACTTATAGGCAGTGTACCTAATCGTACAGTAGTGTAGTTTTTAGTAAGTCCGGTTCGTTCCACAGGGAATCTTTTTAAACAAAGCTTAACGCTATATTAGTTTACTTTTATAAAAATACAAATATATATATAAGTAATATTATTATTATAAAGGGGGGTTTTTACCGTTTAATGACCGGTTTGTCGATTTTAAAACTTTAGTCGCAGTTAAAACCTAATGTAAAATATTAAATAAATACAAGACTTAATTTAAAGCGTAAAGTAAATAACGATAATGAAATTGCGAATAATAAAAGTGCGATAAAATAAACTTGCGATAATTAAAAAGTACGATAATTAAAAGTGCAATTAAATACAATAACAATAAAAATACGATAATTAGAAGTGCAATTAAATATAAAATAAAGGAAATTAAATATGAAATAATAGAATTATGCTTATTTAAACTTCCGTAACCATGATGTTTGACGTGTTAATTTTAGTTTTATGCCCATGGGTTAATTGTCCTTTGTCCTGGATTATTTAATATGTCCGTCTGGTTTTTGTCCATAACAGTCCATCAGTCATAAATATAAAGTGCGAGTGTCCTCGTCAAATTATCCTTATACCCGAAGTTAAATATTCCAACTAATTGGGGACTTAAACTGTAACAAGATTTTAATACTTTGTTTAATAATTACACCAGGATGTCGACTGAGTGTAACCCAAGGTTTTAATATTTTGTTATCAATTATACCAAGTGTCCTTGTACATAATTTCACCCCTGTTTTAATTATTCTAGTGGCTATTAATCCATTCCCGTGTCCGGTTAAATGAACGATTATTCGTACATATAAATATACTGCCCATCGTGTCCGATCGAGTGTATATGGTAATTTATAGGGACGCCTAATTGTAAATCTTTATATTAACATTAACAAACTATCATTTAGTTAAACAAATATAAAGCCCATTAATAGCCCATAGTCTAATTTCCACAAGTGTCGTTCTTTTGTCCAAACCCCAATTATGGTACAAAGCCCAATTACCCAATTTTAGTAATTAGCCCAACATCATGATTACTTCGGATTAAATAAGCATAATAATAACTTAGCTACGAGACATTAAATTAAAAAGGTTGAACATAACTTACAATGATTAAAAATAGCGTAGCTTTACACGGACAGAATTTCGACTTACACCCTTACAACATTCTCTAACATACCCTTATTATTAGGATTTAAAATTAAAATTAAAATTAAAATATAAATTATATATATATATATATTTACGTATATATTGAGAGAGAGATAGATTATGGATATTGAAAATGATCAGAATTCGGTTGGCTTTATAGGGAATTGAGTTCAGGGGTACTCCGCGACTCGCGGCAACTTTTGCCTTCAAACTCCGCGAGTCGCGGAGTTTGAAAATACAGCTCACCCTCATTTGGCTTCTTTCTTACCGACGATTTATAAATATATTATAATATATATATTAATTTTAAGAATTAATTATATATTATATTATATTTATGTGTATATATTTGACTCGTAATTTTTAGTCCATTGAGTCGAGCGTTGAGAGTTGACTCATGTCCCGGTTCCGGATTTTCGAACGGCCTTGCGTACAATTTAATATCTTGTACTTTGCGTTTTGAATCTTGTACTCTTGTAATTTCGAGACGTTTCTTATCAATAATTGGAACCTCTTTGATTGTATTTTGTACATTTGAGCTTTTTGGTCGTTTGCGTCTTCAATTCGTCGAATCTGTCTTTTGTCTTCACCTTTTATTATTTAAACGAATATCACTTTTAAATAGAACAATTTCAACTAAAAGCTTGTCTTTCTTGGGGAATAATGCTATGAAATATATGTTCGGTTTTAGCATTATCATCCTCTGATCTTAAATGTTCTAAGATATCATCATATCTTTCATTATAAATATCTTCGATGTTTCTGAAGATATCTTCACAACTATTGTTATCCGAAATTATTTACTTCTTCGCACTATCTGTGTAATATCATAAAAGAAACTATTTTAGTTTCTAAATTCTGAAACCTTCGAGTTTAAAATATGTATGTTTTTGAAGTAGTGTTGGGAACTGAAGCATGAGTTAGTATAATATAATGACACTTGATCAACATGATTATATTACAGTAAGTCATGCTGAGTTTCTAAATAGAAAGTGATGATTCACAGATCATAACATTATCATGTGCCATCTTACACGACTCTGGTATTCTATTTAACCTCTAAAAATATCAAGAAAATATTTTCTTAATGATTCGGTCTTTTTAAGGATATTCTGGTAATTTGACAAATCAAATCGTGCTATTACCTTTTGAGGTGCGGAAAGTAGTATATGATTTGTTGTATGAAATAGTATAGAAAAATACCGATTAAAGATTGCTACACACTAACGGACAGTGTACCCGATCGTGTAGTAGTATAATAAATGGTAAAATCCGTGTATCGTTCCAAGGACAATATTCAAGTCAAATTAGGATTATAGACTAAATTGTGATTAACTAAAGAATTACAAAGTACAAGATATATTGGTTTGCCCTTTAACGATGGGCGAATCAAGTGGTGAATAGTATTTAAAGACAATATTTTTGGTATATTAAATTTATGAAAACAGAAAGATAGTTTTGATATCAAATTAAGGAAATATGCTCATCTAGACTTTTTACCCTTAATGTTGAATGTTATTTAGGGTTAAGATCGGATTGATTGGTTATGCACGAGAACTAATTAATTGGTTCACCAAGAGTAGTCTTGCACAAACACTCAAACGAGATTACACGATGCAAGTGATGTTCTTGTCATCTAAGACCTCCTATTTGTAATCAACTAATTCAACTAGTATGAAGACTTGAAGAATGATCAAGTCAATGGTGTGTTGTACATGATCCACTCCTATATCAACTAAAGGTTTAACTTAGTTCATTCCCTTGGTCCGGTTAAATGCTCAATTCACCCAACCCAAGTAATTAACTAAGTGATATAATAAGATCCTTATAAATGTCACTAGATAAGGTAAATCACTAACACATGTTTATTAATGGAACTAGGTAGTTGAAAGTGTGTATAATAGATTCTAAGGAATTGGTCATTCTCCTAGACAATTACACATACTAATTAAGCTATTCCAAAGTATCTACAAGAGTCGTTCTTACATTCTTTTGTAAATTAACCATTTGAACTCAACTTATCCCTTTTGGTAAAAGACGGATAAACACATGTCACTAGTTGTAAATCAATACATTAACTTAATAAGATGATGTTTCTTAATCAAATGAACATATCAACTAGTTGAATCGAAAGGATTAAACTTAACAAGAATGGTTCTTGTATTCAAACATCAAACTATCGTGCATAAGAACAATCAATCAAAAGTAAACATTCAACATCTCGGTTATTTATCTAGATGAACATAAAATGGACTAGCCAACAATCATGCTTGAAAACTTAAACACAACAGTAACAAAGATAGAATTCATTGTAAATACAAGATTAACCTTTTAGGAGTATCTTGGATGAAGCTCTTAAATGATCTTTGATTCTTCAATGATTTGAGTGCTTAGATGCACTTTGATAAACCCAAGAACTGCTTTGAATCGTATGTTTTCGTCTCTGAACAGAAAGGAAATTGGTGCCCAAAAAAAGAAGCTGGAAATGGAATTAAATAAGCTGAACAGTTGGTGAAAAGCACTGTGCACGGCACGCACAGTAAGGGTGCGCTGAGCGCACTCTTCACCTACTCCACTTTTTCTTTATAGCTCGACATCGCACGTTCAAATCTGCTTTTCTGGTAAAAGTGCGCGGAGGGGTGCGCTGAGCACACTACTGTGCGCGACGCGCACAAAGCTTGGCACACTTTGGTTTTGGCCAAAAATCTTCTGATCAAAATTATACATTGTGCGCTGAGCGCACCCTTTGTGGTGCGCTGAGCGCACCCTTCTGTCTTTGGATTTCTGGTCTTGATTTCGATCTCTGAGCTTTATCATACATAATCTTCCATATTTCTTTCAGTTTACAATAATTCTAGACTATATTACAATAATATGAAATACAAACGGAATTACTATGTTTACATAAGAAATAAACAACAATAGGAAGTGATATTACGACTAAAGATATGACTAATTTGAGTAATATCAAAATCCCCCATACTTAACTCTTGCTTGTCCTCAAGCAAGTCTTGTTCTAATCATTCGTATACAAAACACAAACATAAATGAATCACACGCATTATTTGAAGTACATATTACACGAATCACATGAATCACGCAAAACACACACAAACTCACACTACATGAAACCCATAAAACGCAAATGGGATACACACTCACACTTTATAGTACACAAATTTACACTAGTCACACGAAGTACACGAAAACACACACATTATTTTGGTACACAAACTCACGCTTTATGAAACACAAATTACACAAATGGAATACGCACGCGTTGAGGTACTCACACACAATTTATGAAACACACGCACACATTTGGATTATTTGGGAGAGACGAACTTCGGTGAAAGTTCTTTAAAAGTTTGGATCCTTAGGGAAAATTAGATCTTTGAGAAAACGTTTTAAGATTTTGAAAATGTCAATGCTAGTTTTTAAACTAGACACATTTTCCAATTTTAACCTCAAATTCCGGTTGAGGGTAACTAAAAACCGAAGTCTCAGTCGGCGATTAGCAAGCTATCCGCCCCCATAATTATAGTATCATGGAGCTCTTAACCGGGCGCCCCCTGACGCGATATAAATATCGGTCTTGCATGTCAATTTGTACAATTTAGATCAAGGGTTAAAACTGCGAAGACTGAGCTATCGCGCGGGACAGATCCTGCTCCAGCTTATATACTGTAATCGGTTTTACACTGGATAGCTCCTTGAATTTACCCTACCAAGTTTATTTTCGGGTTTGAAAGTTCAAGACTTTCCCTTCCCACTGTACCTTATATCGTGAAATGATATTGGTATGAAATGACATGGTTTAGGAAGTTTGCTATATCAAGTAAGGCGACATTCGGAAGACTTTACTTCCTTCAAGGATGGACTAGATGCATTCTTTCCGTTTAGTGACTTTTATTTCTTTTATTTCCAAGCCAAAAGTACTTTAATCGTTTTAACTTTGCAAAACTTTGTGATAATAATTCGAAAAGATTAGTAACATCCCCCACACTTGGCTTTTTCACTAATACTTTTAGTTCAAAAATTTAAAAATTCTCATAAAATGCGACAATAAGCCAAGTTGCATTGCATATCCGAGAGAATTACCTCCTCCCCCACACTTAAGATTAAGTAAGGCCCTCATTACTTAAAATCAGAAATAATTTATAAATTCACGAGGGCATTAGTGTGAAAAGAGTTCGAAAAACCTTGGCATAAAGCCGGAGATCATGAAATGTAGGTGAGCGATGGCGCTGAACTTAATGCCGGCATGAGAACATCGTTCATTCCTTGATCTCTATCACAAATTCCAAATTGATTGTACTTCGCTGAACTTAATGCCAGCATCACTAAACCTTAACAATAAGAAATAAACAAACACACAAAATGAAATAGATAAAAGTGGTGTATTTAACACAACCACCACAAACGTTAATCCTACAACATAAATATTCTAATTATTACAAACCATTGTTTTAAAAGAAACCATTCTGAAAATTACCTAAATGTTACCAAATAGGGCACATGAGCCCTTTAATTGTCACCAAAGAAGTTACCAAAAGGCCAGCCGGAGTAGGTGCCCGAACCATCATTCCTAGGTCTTCCCTGCGGGTATTGCTCCTCAAAGTGCCTTTGTGCATCTTGGATGGCCGCTTGTTCATCATATAATGGAGGACTAGGAATTCGGTTTGGGGTGTGGTAATAGGTTGGATGCTGGTAGGAGGTAGCATAATACTCTTGGGGGTTTTACATATGCAAACCGACATTATGGCGAAGCCAATCGCCCCTGTAATTCCCCCACCTTTGGTCATATCTTTCTGCCTTATTATGCTCGCGCTGCTCTTCATGAAATTGGTTGAATTGTTGCCTTTGTTGCTCATATTGGTCATCCCTGTGTTGATAACCTACCCTCATGTCATGAAAACTAGAAATAATTTCCTCCAACTCTTCTTCCCTTGACCTTTGTGTCCGCCTACACCTTCGCCTTTGAGATTGTGGTAACTCTTCTTCAGTTTCAGGGTCTTCCATGCGAACCTCTTCCTCCACATCATCTCTTCCAACACCGCTACTACCCGCTTCATGATCATGGGCACGTGGTGGTTCGTTTACCCTCGGAACAAATGGAATAATCCTTTGATGATTATTATAGCTCAAAAATTCTGCATTCAAATAATAAGTCTTGTTTAAAGGCTTCATTGTTGTACTGTTTGGAATCAATCGAGATAAATCGACACCAAAATTCCTAGCAATGTGGGTGATGTATTACCCACCAACAATCTGATTCAACCCTCTATCTCCCCTCGAATTATCAAGATAACCCACCAACGTAGATGGAATGTCGACACTGCTTTGGTTGTAGATTTTGTTTACAAGAAAAACATCGAGACGTGTTACCTTATTTGTGCCATGTTTTCTTGCATTAAACGTACATGCAACTAGCCGATGAAGCATTCTTTTGTCTTTATCATTTATATCGGTAAACTTGCTTCGGCTAAAGAAGAATTGAGTGTCGCTCATATCATTCCAAAACGGGCGTGGATCATAAGAATCGTCATAATACTCGGATGACCGCAAATAAGCATTGAGTTGGTCATCATCAAGTTCGATATACAGCCCGAATATTCGAGCAAGCTCAATTTGACTAAGTGCCCGATCGACCCCACCTAAACGAAATCTCATGAAGTTTTGATTTATTGGGTCCATAATGAGATCAAAACGTAAAGATGCTATGAACTCTTTGCATAATTGCAGGTATATGACATCATTGAACTGCATAATTATTTCCCATGCCCTGATTGTTATTAACCTGCCCGTTAAAATCTGGTATTTAACCTCCAATATTCTCGACACTCTATCATATTCCCGTGCTTCCACCAATGGAGCCGGGTCAAAATACCACGTGGCATCACATGATTTGTTGGCCACCCAATTATATGCACTTGCGTAATCCGAATGGTTTCGGACATTGGCTAACCAAATCCTTGGATCATTTTGATCCGGTGATCCTTCAGGTGAAGGTTGTCATTCATTTGGTGGAAAATTTTGCTCATCTGAAGAATCTTGTTCTTCTCGGTACCGGTGTGAAGGTTCTTCTTGTCGTTGATTTCCCCTTGATCTAAAGTTGTACTGCACACATAAGACATACACCAAAACAAAAGAGGCGCATAGAAAATAGTATGCATTATTGTGAGTTTATCATAAATCAAGTATATGTTCAAAAATACATATAGCACATAATTATGTTAATCATTCATGTAAACATTTTATCAAAAGATCCAAGATTAACATAACTAGTCTAGCATTTTAGAAACCAAATTTAAACATGAACCTCATATCATTCTCATCCCTTTAACAAACTATCACATTATACACAAAGTAATGGAAACTTAACAATTTTCAAGTATTTATATCAATTAAGAACCAAAACATGTTAGATTTCCAAAACATGAACCATGTTATGCTCAAAATGTGATACATACTTATGAAGTACACAAATTATCTCAAACATTCACAAACACTTAGCTAGGAACCAAATTCAACCATATTCAAAGCCAAAATTCGGATTTAAATTCTACATAAACCCTAGAATCATGAATATACCCTAAAAACACAATGTAATATGATTTCAAGGCATACAAGGCAATTATAACAACCTAAAGCATGTTAATGTTTATAACAATTATCAATTCAAGAAAACCCACATAAATTTCTTAAACAATCCGAAAAATTAAGCATGAAATCAAATTATTGGAAAGAAAATTAAGTGGAATCATATGAACATACCCTAGGCATCTTGATTTAGGCTTTGATTTGGGAAGAATTGGTTAAAATTTGAAGAATTGAAATTAGGGTTTGGAGTGTTTTAGAGTAAGAGAGCAAATAGATCTGCAATTTTAGGTGAGGAATGAGTGAAAAAAGAATGTGTGGTGTTAAAGAGGAGATAAAATCGTGAACCCCACAGAAAATTGAAACAGATCCGAGTTTTTTGAGAGAGTGCGCCAAGCGCACTTTGGTGGTGTGCGGCGCGCACAAGTGCTCCAAGTTGAAACTCCTTCGGACCAAATTTTGACAAAGTGCGCTGAGCACACACGAGGGGTGCGCAGCGCGCACAGTTGTTTTTCAGGTATTTTCGCGTTTGGTCAGTACAGGGAGGTTGGTAACAGATTGGTAATCGTAATGGTATTCAACAAAAATTAAAATCACTCAAAATCATTAAAAATCACGCAATACTAATCCTAACATTTGTGAAGGTTTAAGAGCGAGTCGCTTCACCCGACTCTCCCCCAAACTTTAGGTAGCTTTGGGGTTGAAAATGAGTTTTACCTCATCTTCAATGTTCATGGGTCCATCAACATATAGTTTGACCCTGTGTCCGTTTACCTTAAACGTATCACCCTTTGCATTCCTTAATTCCACCGTTCTATATGGAAAAACCTTGTTAACAACAAATGGTCCCATTCATCGGGACTTGAGTTTTCCAGGGAAAAGTTTAAATCATGAGTTGAATAATAAAACACGATCACCCTCTTTAAAATCTTTCGGATTCTTAAGACGGTTATCGTGCCAAACTTTGGTCTTATCCGTGTATATGAGTGAGTTTTCATAGGCGTTATGTCCCAACTCATCCAACTCATTAAATTGGTTTAAACGAAGGTTTCCCGCTTCTTCAAGATCGAGATTACATGTCTTAAGAGCCCAATGTGATTTGTGCTCTATCTCCAAAGGGAAATGAAATGCCTTCCCATAGACTAGGCGGTAAGGTGTGGTTCCAATAGGAGTTTTGTAGGCGGTTCTAAATGCCCACAAAGCATGGTCAAGCTTTGTTGACCACACCTTAGGATTGGATCCAACCGTTTTCTCAAGGATCCTTTTAAGTGCCCGATTCGTATTTTCAACTTGCCCACTTGTTTGTGGGTGATAAGATGTAGAAATTTTATGGGTTATCCCATATCGTTTCAACACTTTTTCTAGTTGGGTGTTGCAAAAATGGGTACCTCGATCACTAATTAAAGCCTTCGGGGTACCGAATCGGGCAAAAAGCTCTTTAAGAAAAATTACAACAACTCGTGCATCGTTTGTGGGGAGAGCCTTTGCCTCTACCCATTTTGATACGTAGTCAACGGCAACGAGTATGTATTGGTTGGAATGAGAATTTGGGAATGGTCCCATGAAATCAATGCCCCAAATATCGAAAACCTCACAAACTTGGATTATGTTTTGAGGCATTTCGTCTCTTTGACTAATCTTTCCTGCCCTTTGGCAAGAATCACATGATTTACATATATGGTGGGCATCCTTGAAGATGGTAGGCCAATAAAAACCGGCCTCATAGACTTTTCTCCCCGTGATTTGGGGTCCAAAATGTCCACCAATGGGACCACGGTGACATTGGAGAAGAATTTGGTTGCATTCTTCCCCGGAGACACATCGACGGATTATCCCATTGGGACACCCTTTAAAGAGAAACGGGTTTTCCCAAAAATAGTATTTCAAGTCACTGAAAAATTTCTTCCGTTTTTGATGTGACATATCGGTTTCTAGGAATCCACCCGCAAGATAGTTGACTATGTCTACGAACCAAGGATCATCAATTTTCTCAATCCTCATGAGATTTTCATCAGGAAAATTATCTTTAATAACGGTCTCATGGAGAACCTCAAGATTTGGGTTCTCAAGGCGAGAAAGGTGATCGACTGCTAGGTTTTCGGCCCCCTTTTTGTCTTTAATATCAATGTCGAATTCCTGCAAAAGTAAGACCCAATGTATTAATCGGGGTTTAGCACCTTGCTTAGTAAGCAAGTACTTTAAGGCCGAGTGGTCCGTGTAGACAACCGTCTTTGCTAGTACCAAGTAAGATCGGAATTTGTCAAATGAAAAGACAATTTCCAGAAGTTCCTTCTCGGTGGTAGTGTAATTAAGTTGGGCTTCTTGCAATGTTTTACTAGCATAATAAATGGGCTGAAAGTGTTTTTCAATTCTTTGCCCCAAGACGGCACCAATAGCAAAGTCACTCGCATCACACATAAGTTCGAATGGAAGCGATCAATTCGGTGATATGAGAATGGGTGATTGTGTGAGTTTTGCTTTAAGAAGATTAAAGGCATTTAGACACTCGTCCGTAAAGACAAATGGAGCGTCTTTCTCTAGAAGTTTGTTCATAGGGGTTGCAATTTTAGAAAAATCTTTAATGAACCGACGGTAAAAACCGGCGTGCCCCAAAAAACTCCTTACACCTTTCACATTTGATGGTGGTGGTAATTTGGCTATGACTTCCACTTTAGCTTTATCCACCTCCATTCCTGCACAAGAAATTTTATGACCTAATACAATGCCCTCTCTTACCATAAAATGGCATTTTTCCCAGTTTAGTACAAGATTTGATTCTTCACACTTAATCAACATACGCTTAAGATTATTAAGACATGAGTCAAAAGAATCACCGAAGACTGAAAAGTCATCCATGAATACTTCAATAAAGTCTTCAAACATATCATGAAAAATAGCTACCATACACCTTTGAAAGGTAGCAGGAGCATTGCATAAGCCAAAGGGCATACGTCGATAGGAGAAAGTACCATAAGGGCATGTAAAGGTGGTTTTATCTTGGTCCTCGGGTGCTATAGGGATTTAGAAATATCCCGAGAAATCGTCAAGAAAACAATAAAAGTTCTTTCCTGCTAACCTTTCCAACATTTGATCAATGTAAGGAAGGGGAAAATGGTCTTTTCGGGTAGCATCATTTAATTTTCTATAATCAATACATACCCTCCAACCCGTGACAGTCCTCGTGAAAATTAATTGGTCGTTTTCGTTGGTGATTACGGTCATGCCACCCTTTTTGGGTACACATTGGACCGGACTCACCCAAGGACTATCCGAAATTGGGTAAATAAGACCTGCATCAAGGAGTTTAACAATCTCCTTTTAACGACTTCTTACATATTAGGGTTCAGTCGTCTTTGTCTTTGTACACATTGCTTATAGTTATCTTCCATTAATATCTTATGTGTTCAATAAGCGGGACTTATACCCTTGATGTCATGAATTTTCCATGCTAGAGCTGGTTTATGGGCTTTTAACATGGAAACAAGTTTAGACTTCTCACTTACAGAGAGTTCGGATGAAATGATAATCGGGAGAGTAGAATTCTCTTGAAGGTAAGCATATTTCAAGTGACTTGGAAGTGGCTTGAGTTCCAAAACGGGAGGTTCTTCAATCGATGTTTTACATCGGTACTCATTTTCTAAATCCAACTTTCTGTATTCTTCATCATTTGGCTCATAACCGTTAGCCATCAAGGTGGTCAACATCTCCACTTCTTCCACCGTGTTTTCTTCATCACCTTCCACCAAAATGCATTCTCTCGAACCTTGCAATTCTAGAAATTCCTGCAACAACTCTGAATATGCGTCTACGGTTTGCAAATAATAACATTGGTCATCAGTAGACTCAGGGTATTGCAAGGCATGGTCAACGGAAAAGGTGACCTTAATATCCTCAATGCTAAGGGTCAATTTCTGCCCATGAACATCTATCATAGCTCTAGCGGTATTGAGGAAAGGTCGACCTAATATAAGAGGCACACGTGTGTCCTCTTCTATGTCCAAAATTACAAAATTGGCCGAAAATGCTAGGGTACCCACTTTTACTAACATATTCTCTAAAATTCCACGAGGGAATTTAACAGAACGGTCCGCTAGTTGAATTGCCATTCGTGTTGGTTTTAGTACCCCGGGGTCTAGCTTAACATACAATGAATAAGGCATTAAATTTATGCTAGCCCCTAAATCCGCTAATGCTTTAATGCATTCCAAATTTCCTAGGAGACATGGTATGGTAAAACTCCCAGGATTCGCTAACTTCTTTGGTATTTTGTTCATCAAAATTGCTGAACAGTTATCATTCATGGTGACGGATGAAAGTTCCTCCATTTTCTTCCGATTAGTAAGTAAGTATTTTAAGAACTTAGCATACTTTGGCATACCTGAAATCACATCAATGAAAGGCATATTTATGTTAATTTGTTTAAACATATCTAGAAATTTTGACCTTTCGGCTTCTAGCCTTTCTTGTTGTTGCTTCCTTGGGTATGGGAGCGGTGGTTGATATGGTTTCACTACGGGTTTTTCCCGCTCTTCCTTCTCAACCACGTGTTCCGGCTCCTTAACCGGTTCATCATTTTTGTTTAACGGAACACTGAAATCAGAATCTTATGGCATTCTTGGAGCTTCGTATACTAAACCACTCCGTGTGGTGATAACATTGGCGTGCTCATTTCGGGGGTTCTTATTGTTATCGCCCGGTAAACTCCCTGGTTTTCTCTCACTAAGTAAACTAGCTAAACCACTCATTTGCTTTTCCAGATTCTGAATTGCAGCTTGTTCGTTTTTGAATTGGTGTTTGTTTTTCTCGTTTGTTTGGCTTATATTGGTGACAAGCTGGGTCTGAGATGCAATTAACTTTTCCAACAAACTCTCCATATTTGACTTTTTCTCTTCATTTTGGGGTTTTTGATAAAAACCCGGAGTTTATTGTTGGAACCCACTACTTGACCCTTGTTGGTAATTAGAATTTTGACCTTGAGGGCTGTAGGGGTTGTTAAAGTTTCGGTTAAATTGGGCTCTTCCTTGAAATTGATTATTATTTCTTTGGCTTATGAAAGCCACTTCTTCTTTTTGAGCCATTGTTAAACCGGCATCACAATCTTTTCCTAAATGGAGACCACCACAGTATTCACAGCCTACCTTCATACTATGAATTTCCTTGGTGATCTTGTCCATATTTCAAACAACACCGTCTATTTTCACACTTAGGGAACTAAGGTCATCATAAGCACCGACGCTTTGGACTTGAGCATTACGAGTAATTGGTCGTTCTTGATGCCACTCATGAGAATAATCGGCTTGCTTCTCGATTATCTCATAAGCCTCTTGCTCGGTTTTGTCCATGAGTGAACCTCCGGCCGCTTGATCAATGGAAATTCGGGTTGCAACATCACAGCCCTTGTAAAAGTTTGAACTTGTTGGAAGGTATCCAGACCATGGTTTGGACAACCTCTTAGCATTTTGGAAAATTGATTCCATGCTTCATACAAGGTTTCCATCGACTTTTGACAGAATTGGGTAATTTCTTGTTGGAGTCTCGCGGACTTAGAAGCTGGAAAATATTTCTTAAGAAATTTTTCCAACATACCATCCTAAGTTTCTATCGTAGCCTCGGCCAATGAATCTAACCAATTTCGTGCCTCTCCATGGAGTGTTCATGGGAAAAGTCTTAAAAATATGGCCTGATCAGTGTCTGGTTTAAGTTTGAATAGAAGACATATCTCTTAAAAAAGATGAATATGTTCGTTTGCATCTTCATTCGGACCACCACCAAATTGACATCTGTTGTTAATCATTTGGAGAATAGGTCCTTTTATTTCAAACTTTTCTTCACCTGTGGGTGGAGTAATTGCACTTCCTTGTCTGGTTCGGGTTGCTTTCATCTTGGCCGCCATTGATTGTCTTGGTACCATCTGTATTGTGTAGCATCCCGCGTTTTTTCGTTAAATTTATTTTAACACCGTCTTTTTTTTAAATAATATCCCTCGTTATTTAATTTTAACGTCACCCGTTTACACGAGCGTTTTTAAAATATTCGATCGGTTAATTCCCGCACCCGACTACAAACTTGAGGGACTAAACTCGCCAAAGAGCCAAACTAGTTGACTAGGTCAACTAGTCAACTCCATCCTCCTCCATTCATTTTCATCTCCACCATCTTCATTACTTCCATCTTTTCTCTCAACCTTCAAACAAAAGATTCATCATCTAATTTTGATTTAGCAAGCAAACATCAAAACAAACTACATATTCTTGATCCTCTCATCATCCTCTACGATTTGATACTAACTTCATTGATTTTAGGTAACTTTCTAAAAACTCTAGATTTCTATAAATTCGTGTTTTTGACTTGAAATTGTGTTAGTTAGTGTATATGGCTCGTGTCTAGCATGAATATATGTTTTGTTTGCTCGATTTGTTGATTTGAGTAACTAGTTTGAACTTTTGAAGTGGATTAGCTTAATCTTTGATTTTGGATGATTAAAAGTTGTTTAATTGTTAAAGTTTATGTTTTAATTGTGTTACTAGTATCATTAGCTACATTTTGATGTGTAGGTTGATTAAGAAAACTTCAAAAACCCGATTAAGGATTTTGTGATGTTTGACTAGGGTTTGATAGTTCTTGACATGAACTTTTGATGCTTGAATGCCATGAAATGTTAATTGTTAGTGTTTAGTAGTAATGTATGCTTCATTACCTTCAAAACGGCATATCATATGTGTGAATTGGATTCCCGAAACTTAAAATGCGATTGATGAACTTGAAACTTTGAAAATGGACTTTTATTGATCACTTAATGAGATTTCGGCTATTGTAAATGATGTTTGTGATTGATGAATTGTGTTTAGTTGTATTCCTTGTAAAAATACCTTTCCGATGATATAAGACACATGTTTTGGGTGTTTGCGGGTCAAGAATTGGGTTGGAAAGAGTTTTGGTTCGCGCATACTTTGAAAAACAGAAAAGGGTCTGCCCAGATGGTGGCGCGGCGCGCCCCATCCCCGCGCGGCGCGCGAACTGGCCTGGCCAGATTCTGCTCATTATGTCCCTTTTCACGTGAAATGTTTGACTAGCTATCGACCTCCGATTCACATGAAACTTGTTCTAATATACTTGTATATGAATAACTAGCATAGAAAAATAGTCCGGGACCCGACCCGAACGTGTTGACTTTTTCGTTGACTTTGACCAAGTTTGACTTTTAGTCAAACTTAACCAAACCTTTATGCAATCGTTCTAACATGCTTTTATACGTGATTCTTGTATGAAACTTGACAAATTGATTCACATGCTATATTTAATCGAGTCGTAACGAGCCATAGGACTAATTGAACACATTTCACCCGACCTTGTGTCGTAACCGGTTAATTGACACAACTTACTTGTTTAGGTCAAGGCTAAACAACTTTCATGCACGCGTTTACTTTGTGAAGTACATTTATACTCGTGCACTCGAGGTGAGATCATAGTCCCACCCTTTCAAATACTTTTATACTTTTAAATCGTGGGCTGAGAAACATATACTTTATATACATTTTATACGGTTTATACTTTCATACTTTGAACACAAATACGAATACAAGAGCAAAGAAACATACGAGTTAGAACAAAAATCCTCAAGTTCAATTACCATTAGTTACACTTGTAGGGTGTGAGCGAGAATTTATGTTGTGTGGTCATACGGGTTTGACGAACCCTCGTCTGACGGATGAAACGTATTTTCGGTGTATAGTGTAGGTTCTAACACTATTATGCAGAGGTAAGATTCAGTTAAGTTTTGGTAATTGGGTGCTCGTGATACAGACAACATCTTTTGCGATGTATACGCTTGATATTCACTTTATACAAAATCTTATGGTTTACAAATAACATCTTTTGAGATGTATACTTTTTAATACAAACACATCTTTAGAGATGTATACGCTTGATACTAAACCTTGTGATTTAAAAACATACTTTTACAAATACATTTATGATCTCACCAACGTTTTTCGTTGACAGTTTTCTACATGTTTTCTCAGGTTCATACTTGGCTACTTGATACATGCTTCCGCACTCTTTGATTACTTGATTGGAGTCAACCATGCATGCATACGCTAGGGATAGCACTTTTGGATTCAAACTTTTGTTTACATACTTACGCTATTTATAGCAACTGTGTTTTTAAACTAATTATGTCGCAAGTTATTTCATTTATACTTTATGACTTTTGTAAACTTAGACTTGTTGTCGAATGGTTTTGTAAACTAAACTTGCAAGTCTTGTACCTTTCAAATGAATGCGACATAATTTTGGTCAAACGAGTCTCATATAGGGACTACGACCACGCAACGGGACCTAAGTTAACGGCGCCGTCAATAACGGTTTTGGTCGGGTCGTTACAAGTGGTATCAGAGCGTTGGTTGTAGGGAACTAGGACGTGCATTAGTGTGTCTAACAGAGTCGTTAGGACGCATTAGTGAGTCTAGACTACAACCGGATAGTTAGCATTTGCATTCTGACATACATTTGCTATAGATAGCACTTACTTGACTACTTGTGCATTATACTTGAATCATTCTTAGGCAAACTTTTTAATGGTACCCAACCTTCATCATACGAACTCGTATTCCGCCACTTTTTGGTAACACACGTAAATTCATGATTCATACACGTATAGATGACGACGACTTCATTAGTCACACTTGTTCGAGAACTCTGTCTCCCGGATTGTTATTTGCCACTGTTTCAACTTACTATCGGTTTCCCACTGGTGTTTCTTACTATCTACTTTTTGGTGTTACTACCATCACTACTCTAGGTGAGTATCGTCATCAACATTTATCACTACGGTTGCGTGCTACTCGTTATCATGACTCGTTACTCTTTTCATACCTGAATACCTTATTGTCTGACTCGAACCACATTGACGTGAACAATCATTTATACACTTCCCTCGGGGAACGCTTCTTTATAGTTGCACTAATTCTTTCGATTCAATACGAGTCACGTTAGAGACGTCGTTACACTTTGTTTATTTTAAACTTCACGATTACACGAACTTGAATCTATAGAGTGATGTGGGAATGGAGGTATGAGTTAGCGTAATATAACGACACTCGATCAACGTGGTTATATTACGGTAATTCATGCCAAAGTTCTAATGACATGTGATGGTGGTTAGACTCGATCAACCAAATTACCACCATGTGCCATGTACATGACTTCATCCTTTCATGTTTGGACATCTGAAAACTCCGAAAGTACTGACAACCACCATACCAGGGACACATCTTCGATTATTGTCGAACTATATTTATGCTTCCGAATGAATGACGAATTCTCCCAACTTTGACCATACGTTACACGTGTATACTATCTCGTCCTCGCACAGTCTTATTGACTAACTACAACTTACTCGTTATGCTCGCATCGAGGCAGAAACTTCTCTCGCCTTACACTCGTAATTCCGGTTCAGGAAATCTTTTATTTTAAATTCTCAATGGAGAGAGACTCTTCACGTTATGCTAGTATTCGCCTCGAGGGTGAATAGTCCTGACGAACGTTTTTGGAAACCGATAAATCTTCCGCAACGCAAATTTCTTGAGAAACTTGTTCTAACTAACGTTTTCGAGTCCTAACGGATTTGTTCAAATATACCTTACGGAATGTACTCCGTTTCGGACCGAGATCCTCGTTTCATTTCTAGACTTCGGAGTGCCTCACAAAAAGCCTCGGGACCACGTTTAGACATGAGTACCGCGTACCATCCGCAACCCGACGGACCGAACAAACATACGATTTAAACCTTAGAATCCATAATACGAGTTGTATTACTAACTTCAAATTTACTTGAGAAAAGTATTTTCCTTTAGCTTAATCCTCGTACTACAATGATTTTCATTCGAGTTTTAACGTCACACCTTTTGAAACCACATGTGACCGGAAACGTCATCCTCCTTTTTGTCGAAACCAAGTAAACGATGATCAATTCACCGGGGCCGAGCTTATTCATGAGCAATCGAGAGGATTTATTCATATTCAAGCAAGACCCAACGCGACTCGTAATCACCAGGAGCTATGCCGATGTTACACGTAAACCTTTCGAATTCCATGGGAAACCGCGTCACGTTAAAAGTCGCACTTTGAGGAGGTGTAATCCATTTCGGGAAACATAGAAAGCTAAATCCGTGATATTTTAATCCTTTTGAAATCTTGGGGCGTTTGACCCGTTGCTAGCCGTTTAGATTTTCCGGCTCATTTCGAGTCTCCGTTTATCCTACATTCGATGTATCAACTTAAAGACGTGTTTTGCGAAACAAGAACTTGTCATTCCTTTTCGATAAGCTTACTATCGACGATAAACTTCATTCCTAGGAGGACCGGTTGAAACCATGAATTGTGAACCCAAACTTTAAGACGACGTTAAATCCCGACCGTCGAAGTTCGTTGAAATGCCCAAGGACGTACCTTCACTTATCCGTAGAATTTACAATGCAAGATCTCGAGGAAGATTCAACAACTACTACTTCCAACTAAATTTCGGGACGAAATTTCTTTTGAGGTGTGGATAATGTAACATCCCGCGTTTTTCCGTTAAATTTATTTTAACACCATCTTTTTTTTTTAAATAATATCCCTCGTTATTTAATTTTAACGTCACCCGTTTACACGAGCGTTTTTAAAATATTCGATCGGTTAATTCCCGCACCCGACTACAAACTTGAGGGACTATACTCGCCAAAGAGCCAAACTAGTTGACTAGGTCAACTAGTCAACTCCATCCTCCTCCATTCATTTTCATCTCCACCATCTTCATTACTTCCATCTTTTCTCTCAACCTTCAAACAAAAGATTCATCATCTAATTTCGATTTAGCAAGCAAACATCAAAACAAACTACATATTCTTGATCCTCTCATCATCCTCTACGATTTGATACTAACTTCATTGATTTTGGGTAACTTTCTAAAAACTCTAGATTTCTATAAATTCGTGTTTTTGACTTGAAATTGTGTTAGTTAGTGTCTATGGCTCGTGTCTAGCATGAATATATGTTTTGTTTGCTCGATTTGTTGATTTGAGTAACTAGTTTGAACTTTTGAAGTGGGTTAGCTTAATCTTTGATTTTGGATGATTAAAAGTTGTTTAATTGTTAAAGTTCATGTTTTAATTGTGTTACTAGTATCATTAGCTACATTTTGATGTGTAGGTTGATTAAGAAAACTTCAAAAACCCGATTAAGGATTTTGTGATGTTTGACTAGGGTTTGATAGTTCTTGACATGAACTTTTGATGCTTGAATGCCATGAAATGTTAATTGTTAGTGTTTAGTAGTAATGTATGCTTCATTACCTTCAAAACGGCATATCATATGTGTGAATTGGATTCCCGAAACTTAAAATGCGATTGATGAACTTGAAACTTTGAAAATGGACTTTTATTGATCACTTAATGAGATTTCGGCTATTGTAAATGATGTTTGTGACTGATGAATTGTGTTTAGTTGTATTCCTTGTAAAAATACCTTTCCGATGATATAAGACACATGTTTTGGGTGTTTGCGGGTCAAGAATTAGGTTGCAAAGAGTTTTGGTTCGCGCATACTTTGAAAAACAGAAAAGGGTCTGCCCAGATGGTGGCGCGGCGCGCCCCATCCCCGCGCGGCGCGCGAACTGGCCTGGCCAGATTCTGCTCATTATGTCCCTTTTCACGTGAAATGTTTGACTAGCTATCGACCTCCGATTCACATGAAACTTGTTCTAATATACTTGTATATGAATAACTAGCATAGAAAAATAGTCCGGGACCCGACCCGAACGTGTTGACTTTTTCGTTGACTTTGACCAAGTTTGACTTTTAGTCAAACTTAACCAAACTTTTATGCAATCGTTCTAACATGCTTTTATACGTGATTCTTGTATGAAACTTGACAAATTGATTCACATGCTATATTTAATCGAGTCGTAACGAGCCATAGGACTAATTGAACACATTTCACCCGACCTTGTGTCGTAACCGGTTAATTGACACAACTTACTTGTTTAGGTCAAGGCTAAACAACTTTCATGCACGCGTTTACTTTGTGAAGTACATTTATACTCGTGCACTCGAGGTGAGATCATAGTCCCACCCTTTCAAATACTTTTATACTTTTAAATCGTGGGCTGAGAAACATATACTTTATATACATTTTATACGGTTTATACTTTCATACTTTGAACACAAATACGAATACAAGAGCAAAGAAACATACGAGTTAGAACAAAAATCCTCAAGTTCAATTACCATTAGTTACACTTGTAGGGTGTGAGCGAGAATTTATGTTGTGTGGCCATACGGGTTTGACGAACCCTCGTCTGACGGATGAAACGTATTTTCGGTGTATAGTGTAGGTTCTAACACTATTATGCAGAGGTAAGATTCAGTTAAGTTTTGGTAATTGGGTGCTCGTGATACAGACAACATCTTTTGCGATGTATACGCTTGATATTCACTTTATACAAAATCTTATGGTTTACAAATAACATCTTTTGAGATGTATACTTTTTAATACAAACACATCTTTAGAGATGTATACGCTTGATACTAAACCTTGTGATTTAAAAACATACTTTTACAAATACATTTATGATCTCACCAACGTTTTTCGTTGACAGTTTTCTACATGTTTTCTCAGGTTCATACTTGGCTACTTGATACATGCTTCCGCACTCTTTGATTACTTGATTGGAGTCAACCATGCATGCATACGCTAGGGATAGCACTTTTGGATTCAAACTTTTGTTTACATACTTACGCTATTTATAGCAACTGTGTTTTTAAACTAATTATGTCGCAAGTTATTTCATTTATACTTTATGACTTTTGTAAACTTAGACTTGTTGTCGAATGGTTTTGTAAACTAAACTTGCAAGTCTTGTACCTTTCAAATGAATGCGACATAATTTTGGTCAAACGAGTCTCATATAGGGACTACGACCACGCAACGGGACCTAAGTTAACGGCGCCGTCAATAACGGTTTTGGTCGGGTCGTTACATATTGCCTCTCCTTCCATTTCAAAATTTGAAGGATGAACGGTTTCACCAAATTCAGAATATTTTGGCTTAGTTGTACTTGATTCTGAATCAAAAGTTTCTTTCTTTGATGAAGATTCAAAAAGTTCAAGTACTTCTTTTGGGATCCTACCAAGCTTTCTATCAGGTTCCGTAAGCGGTGTAAGTAATGGAGAATCTGAACTTCGGGTATGTGGCATATGCAACCTAAAATCTATCAATCACACAACTAACAGAAACTATTAAACGCACCAATTCTACTAAATTAAAATCAAAGACTATTAATAATTTAAAATAATTAAGAAACTACTTAATCACAAATTGGTTAACAATTCTATTTTGACACAAAACTGTCCCGGGCAGCGGCGCCAAAAACTTGATGTGCGGAAAGTGGTATATGAATTGTTGTATGAAATAATATGGAAAAATACCGATTAAAGATTGCTACACACTAACGGGCAGTGTACCCGATCGTGTAGTAGTATAGTAAATGGTAAAATCCGTGTATCGTTCCAAGGACAATATTCAAGTCAAATTAGTATTATAGACTAAATTGTGATTAACTAAAGAATTACAAAGTACAAGATATATTGGTTTGCCCTTTAACGATGGGCGAATCAAGTGGCGAATAGTATTTAAAGACAATATTTTTGGTATATTAAATTTATGAAAACAGAAAGATAGTTTTGATATCAAATTAAGGAAATATGCTCATCTAGACTTTTTACCGTTAATATTGAATGTTATTTAGGGTTAAGATCGGATTGATTGGTTATGCACGAGAACTAATTAATTGGTTCACCAAGAGTAGTCTTGCGTAAACACTCAAACGGGATTACACGATGCAAGTGATGTTCTTGTCATCTAAGACCTCCTATTTGTAATCAACTAATTCAACTAGTATGAAGATTTGAAGAATGATCAAGTCAATGGTGTGTTGTACATGATCCACTCCTATATCAACTAAAGGTTTAACTTAGTTCATTCCCTTGGTCCGGTTAAATGCTCAATTCACCCAACCCAAGTAATTAACTAAGTGATATAATAAGATCCTTATAAACGTCACTAGATAAGGCAAATCACTAACTCATGTTGATTAATAGAACTAGGTAGTTGAAAGTGTGTATAACAGATTCTAAGGAACTGGTCATTCTCCTAGACAATTACACATACTAATTAAGCTATTCCAAAGTATCTACAAGAGTCGTTCTTACATTCTTTCGTAAATTAACCATTTGAACTCAACTTATCCCTTTTGGTAAAAGACGGATAAACACATGTCACTAGGTGTAAATCAATACATTAACTTAACAAGATGATGTTTCTTAATCAAATGAACATATCAACTAGTTGAATCGAAAGGATTAAACTTAACAAGAATGGTTCTTGTATTCAAACATCAAACTATCGTGCATAAGAACAATCAATCAAAAGTAAACATTCAACATCTCGGTTATTTATCTAGATGAACATAAAATGGACTAGCCAACAATCATGCTTGAAAACATAAACACGACAGTAACAAAGATAGAATTCATTGTAAATACAAGTTTAACCTTTTAGGAGTAATCTTGGATGAAGCTCTTGAATGATCTTTGATTCTTCAATGATTTGAGTGCTTAGATGTATTTTGATAAGCTCAAGAACTGCTTTGAATCGTATATTTTCGTCTCTGAACAGAAAGGAAACTGGTGCCCAAGAAATGAAGCTGGATGATAATGCTAAAAACGAACATATATTTTATAGCATTATTCCTCAAGAAAGACAAGCTTTTAGTTGCAATTGTTCTATTTACAAGTGATATTCGTTTAAATAATAAAAGGTGAAGACAAAAGACAGATTCGACGAATTGAATACGCAAACGACCAAAAAGCTCAAAAGTACAAAATACAATCAAAGAGGTTCCAATTATGGGTAAGAAACGTCTCGAAATTACAAGAGTACAAGATTCAAAACGCAAAGTACAAGATATTAAATTGTACGCAAGGACGTTCGAAAATCCGGAACCGGGACCAGAGTCAACTCTTAACGCTCGACGCAATGGACTAAAAATTACAAGTCGACTATGCACATAAATATAATATAATATTTAAATAATTCTTATAATTTTTTATATATTATATAATATAAAAATCCGTCGGTAAACAAAGAGCCAAAGCTAGGTGAGCTGTAAATACAAACTCCGCGACTCGCGGAGTTTGAAGAGCAAAAAGGGCGTGAGTCGCGGAGTCCCCCTTGACGAAAATTCCTATAAAAGCCAGCGAATTCTGATCGTAAAAATATCCATAAAATCTCTCTTTCTCTATATGTAAACGTAACATATATATATTTTTTAATTTTAATTTTAATTTTAATTATAATTCTAATAATAAGGGTATGTTAGCGAATGTTGTAAGGGTGTAAGTCGAAATTCTGTCCGTGTAACACTACGCTATTTTTAATCATTGCAAAGTTATGTTCAACCTTTTTAATTTAATGTCTCGTAGCTAAGTTATTATTATGCTTATTTAATCCGAAGTAATCATGATGTTGGGCTAATTACTAAAATTGGGTAATTGGGCTTTGTACCATAATTGGGGTGTGGACAAAAGAACGACACGTGTGGAAATTAGACTATGGGCTATTAATGGGCTTTATATTTGTTTAACTAAATGATAGTTTGTTAATTTTAAATATAAAGATTTACAATTGGACGTCCCTATAAATAACCATATACACTCAATCGGACACGATGGGCAGGATATTTATATGTACGAATAATCGTTCATTTAACCGGACATGGGAATGGATTAATAGCCACTAGAATTATTAAAACAGGGGTGAAATTATGTACAAGGACACTTGGCATAATTGATAACAAAGTATTAAAACCTTGGGTTACACGCAGTCGACATCCTGGTGTAATTATTAAACAAAGTATTAAAATCTTGTTACAGTTTAAGTCCCCAATTAGTTGGAATATTTAACTTCGGGTATAAGGATAATTTGACGAGGATACTAGCACTTTATATTTATGACTGATGGACTGTTATGGACAAAAACCAGACGGACATATTAAATAATCCAGGACAAAGGACAATTAACCCATGGGCATAAAACTAAAATCAACACGTCAAACATCATGATTACGGAAGTTTAAATAAGCATAATTCTTTTATCTAATATTTAATTTCCTTTATTTTATATTTAATTGAACTTCTAATTATCGCACTTTTATTGTTATTATATTTAATTGCACTTTTAATTATCGTACTTTTTAATTATCGCAAGTTTATTTTATCGCACTTTTATTTATCGCAATTTCATTATCGTTATTTACTTTACGCTTTAAATTAAGTCTTTTATTTTACATTTGGTTTTAACTGCGACTAAAGTTTTAAAATCGACAAACCGGTCATTAAACGGTAAAAACCCCCCTTTATAATTATAATATTACTTATATATATATTTGTATTTTTATAAATTTAAACTAATATAGCGTTAAGCTTTGTTTAAAGATTTTCCCTGTGAAACGAACCAGACTTACTAAAAACTATACTACTGTACGATTAGGTACACTGCCTATAAGTGTTGTAGCAAGGTTTAAGTATATCCATTCTATAAATAAATAAATATCTTGTGTAAAATTGTATCGTATTTAATAGTATTTCCTTGTAAAATATAAGCTATTTTATATACACCTAGCGAAAACATCAAGTATTTTTGGCGCCGCTGCCGGGGACAATCTAGCTTAAAAGCTGGAAGCGCAACGCTAATAAATATATAAAAAAAAGATTTTTTTTAGTTTACTTTTATAAAAAATATGCTTTTGTAAAAATACGTTTTAAATATTCGAAAAAAAAAATTTAATATTTTTAAGAGATTGTTAAATATTTAAGTTTTATAAAGTTTCTTTATTTTTATTTTATAAAAATATAAGTTTTATTTAAATATTTTGTTTTTATTTAAAACATAAAATCAAAAACCGAAAAAAAATTTATATATAAATCTAGTTTTTAGAATTTTATTTATAAAATTGTAACATATTTTTATTTCTATTCTAGTTTTTAAAATATAAGTTTTATTTAAATTATATAAATATTTTAATTAAATTAAAAATAAAAAAATATATATATAAATAAATAAAAAAAACCGAAACCTATCAAACGAAGCTACCTAATCTGAATTTTCGAACCCCGCGACTCGCGGAGTTTTCCAGCTTCGGGCACCGCAACTCGCGGAGCCGCCCTGACACACGTGACCAGAAACCCTAATCGCAATTAATACGGGGTAATTATTATTATTATTAACTTTAAACCTAATTAGGTTATTTATATTATATTAATTAGTTTAGTTATTTTATTATTTGTATTATTTAGTTAAATTAGTTTAAATAAAATATAAAATTAATAGTTTTATAAAATAAATAATATAAAAATAATATTTTTATAAAAAATTGTACTTTTTACAACTTTTAGTATATTTTTATATTTTGTCTCTTTTTAATTGTTTTAGCGTAATATTTGTATTTTTCGCTCGTATTTAGTTATTAATTCATAGTTTTTGCCATAGTTATTTTTTTTATTTAGATTTTTAGGCTTTGCCGTAAAATCCCTTAAGTGCTTTTTCTTTAGACTAAGATTAAAGTGCTTTAGAATTTTGCGACGTCTTTTTAAGTTTTAGTACCTTTTTAAGTCATTTTCATTTGGAATATAGTTTTACTTGTAAGTTTTAATATTTTTAGACACCTTTTACCTATGTATCAATTATCATTCCAATTAGTAATCTCAATTTGCGATTATAATTTTAAGTTAGTGATAGTAATAAGGTTGGGTTAGTCAAGTATTTTTAAGTTTTATAAGTCACTCTTTTTCTTTCTTATTTTTCGACGCCTTTTATTTTTCGACCTTTTTCGACGCGCTCTTTTTCTTTCTTATTTCTCGCTATTCTAGTTTTTAGGACTTAGAATTTTCTCTTCTTCTTATCTGAATTTCTTAAAATTACGAAAATTTATTTTAAGTGGTTAAATTGATAGACATCAGAATTTTCTGGTTCGTAGTAATAGTTGGATTTGTACGTGGACCGGGTTATTGGAGCCAAACAGTACTCAATTATATTGAGACCAAACGAATCCTGCCCCTCTGCTGCATCTTTTGGCTATTCGAAACGTGGGCAAAATCAGAAAAGTCTATTAATTGGATAACTTATATAATTTTTCTTTCCTTTTTAAAAACTAATAGGATATTCAGTGAATGCACCGAGCAAGACGTTCACCACCTTTTGTACGTTCACCACCTGTAACTAGATCAAGACATTTAGCTAATATTACCGCCGTTGATTTTTCTTTAGAATCGTCATCCAGTCGACCAAGTACTCCAGTTCAAATTTCCGATAATCCATTTTTTGAACCCGACCTCACAATTGAGAATCCGGAGAATATTCAGGGACAATTCGTAGATCCCGAACCATTAATTTTTCCTCCGGAACCACCAATCATTCAAACAGAGATTGTTGAGGAACGAACCATTAAATCAGAATCCTCTAGTGATTCCGATTCAACAAATTCAATTATGGAAGTAACAGAACCTTTAAGTATGGAAGACCGAATGAGAGCTAAACGCACTGGCCAAGGTCACGCAATTACTCATCCTGACATTAATGCGCCAGATTATGAAATCAAAGGACATATTCTACACATGGTGACTAATCAATGCCAATTTAGTGGTGCGCCGAAGGAAGATCCAAACGAACATCTTCGTACCTTTAATAGGATCTGCACACTATTTAAAATAAGAGAAGTTGAGGATGAACAGATATATCTCATGTTATTTCCCTGGACTTTAAAGGGAGAAGCCAAAGATTGGTTGGAATCGTTACCTGAAGGGGCGATTGATACATGGGACGTTTTAGTTGAAAATTTTCTTAAACAATTCTTTCCGGCATCTAAAGCCGTAAGACTTCAAGGAGAAATTGTTACGTTCACACAGAAACCGAATGAAACTCTATATGAGGCGTGGACTAGATTTGGAAAATTATTAAGAGGATGTCCGCAACATGGTTTAGACACCTCTCAAATAGTACAAATATTCTACCAAGGATGCGACATCACTACAAGGAAAGACATCGATATAGCAGCTGGTGGTTCTATTATGAAGAAAACCGAAACTGATGCTTATAAAATTATTGATAACACTGCTTCCCACTCACATGAGTGGCACCAAGAAAAAGATATCGTTAGATCATCTAAAGCAGCTAGAGCCCATTATAACCATGACTTAGATTCCATTTTTGCAAAAATAGATGCTGTCGAGAGACGAATGGAAAAGATGACTAAAGATATTCACTCAATACGAATTAGTTGTGAGCAGTGTGGAGGACCACATTTGACAAAAGATTGTCTCAGTATTGAACTAACAATGGAACAAAGAGAGAATATTTCATACATAAACCAAAGGCCTGGAAATAATTATCAGAATAATTATCAACCGCCAAAACCGATTTACAATCAAAATCAGAATTATAACCGAAATATTCCATACAACAACCAACAAGGTCCTAGCAATCAACAAGTATCCAATAATACTTACAACCAGCAAAGACCTAATTTTCAAAACAAACCACCACAAACCGATGATAAAAAGCCGAATTTAGAAGATATGATGACAAAGCTAGTTGAAACTCAAACGCAGTTTTTCACATCTCAAAAACAAACTAATGAACAAAATGCTCAAGCATTTAGAAATTAACAAGCTTCTATTCAAAACTTGGAACAAGAAGTAAGTAACCTAGCAAGGTTAATAGGTGAAAGAAAACCGGGAAGTTTACCTAGTGATACAAATGCAAACCCCCGGAATGAAACAGCTAAAGCCATTACCACAAGAAGTGGTACAACACTTAAACCACCTGAAATACCTGTAATTTCTGATGAAGCTATTCCTACTCCACAAAAACCACAATCTGAACAAGATAAGGAAAAAGAACCGGTAGTTAAAAAGGTTAATGAAGATAACACAGTTAAGGTTAAACCTTATGTTAAACCATACCAACCACCACTTCCTTACCCGAGTAAAATGAAAAAAGAAAGACTTGAAGCCGAGCAATCCAAATTCTTGGATATGTTTAAACAGATAAATGTAAATCTTCCTTTCATTGATGTGATTTCAGGAATGCCTAGATATGCTAAATTCTTGAAAGATCTAATCACAAATAGAAAGAAAATGGAAGAACTCTCGACCGTTACTATGAATGCTAATTGTTCAGCAGTGCTGTTGAATAAGATACCAGAAAAATTATCTGATCCAGGAAGTTTCACAATTCCATATTTTCTGGGTAGTCTTAGTTCAATAGAAGCATTGGCAGACTTAGGTGCTAGTATAAATTTAATGCCGTATTCACTATACGCTAAACTAGACCTTGGAGAATTGAAACCAACAAGAATAAGCATACAACTAGTCGATAGATCAATAAAATATCCTAGAGGGATAATGGAGAACATGCTAGTTAAAGTTGGTACTTTAGTATTTCCAGTAGATTTTGTTGTTCTGGACATGGAAGAAGATTCTCAAGTTCCTCTCATATTAGGAAGACCATTCTTAAACACGGCTAAAGCAATGATAGACGTGTTTGGTAAGAAACTGGCCCTAAGTATAGAGGATGAGAGTGTTACCTTTTCAGTTGATAGAGCAATGCAACAACCGCAATCTGCAGATGATACATGTTATTATATTCAAACTATAGATTCACATGCAGAATTGTTAGAAGAATTTCCAGAATTACAAGGAACAGGAGAATGTTCTTTAGGAGAAGGAACTGAACCAATTGATGAAGCTGAAATGTTAGCTACACTAATAGCTAATGGATATGAACCAACAACAGAAGAAATTCAAATGCTAAAAGAAGAAGACAGATATCGATATAAATCATCGATAGAAGAACCTCCGACACTAGAGTTAAAGCCACTTCCAAACCATTTGGAATACGCTTATTTACATGGTGAATCTGAATTACCTGTAATAATATCGTCTTCTCTTACTGAAAATGAGAAATCACAACTTATTTCTGTGTTGAAAGCTCATAAACCAGCTATTGCATGGAAGATTCATGATATAAAAGGAATAAGTCCTTCGTATTGCACACATAAAATCCTTATGGAAGAAGGTCATAAAATATATGTGCAACGCCAACGAAGACTAAATCCTAATATGCAAGATGTAGTTAAAAAAGAAATTATTAAACTGCTAGAACGCAGGTTTAATTTATCCAATTTCTGATAGTCCATGGGTAAGCCCAGTTCAATGCGTGCCTAAGAAGGGTGGCATGACTGTCATTACAAATGAGAAAAATGAGCTTATTCTTACTAGGACTGTAACAGGATGGCGTGTATGTATTGATTATAGAAAATTAAATGACGCCACCAGAAAAGATCACCTCCCCTTACCTTTTATTGATCAAATGTTGGAAAGATTAGCCGGAAACAGTTACTATTGTTTTCTTGATGGTTTTTCGGATATTTTCAAATTCCAATAGCACCCGAAGACCAAGAGAAAACCACATTCACATGCCCTTATGGTACTTTTGCTTACAAACGCATGCCATTTGGACTTTGCAACGCCCCTGCAACCTTTCAAAGGTGCATGATGGCGATTTTTCACGACAAGATAGAAGAATGCATGGAAGTTTTCATGGATGACTTTTCAGTCTTCGGTGATACATTTGAAACATGTCTAGCTAATCTTGAACGAATGCTTATTAGATGCGAACAATCAAATCTAGTACTTAATTGGGAGAAATGCCATTTCATGGTTAAAGAAGGCATTGTTCTTGGACATAAAATCTCAAAGGAAGAAATTGAAGTGGATAGAGCTAAAGTAGATGTAATTGCTAAACTTCCACATCCCACCAATGTTAGAGGAGTTAGGAGTTTTCTAGGGCATGCCGGTTTTTACCGACGTTTCATAAAAGATTTTTCTAAAATTGCCACTCCTATGAATAAAATTCTAGAAAAGGATGCTCCATTCATATTTTCAGATGAATGCATCAAATCTTTTAATATTCTTAAAGAGAAACTCACTAATGCACCGATCATGATAACACCAAATTGGAATCTACCGTTTGAACTTATGTGCGATGCAAGTGATTTTGCAATGGGAGCCATTTTAGGACAAAGGATTGAAAAACGATTTCAACCTATATATTATGCTAGTAAGACTTTACAAGGAGCACAAACAAATTACACAATTACTGAAAAAGAACTCCTTGCTATTGTCTTTGCTTTTGACAAATTTCGTTCATATCTCGTTGTAGCAAAAACGGTGGTCTATACCGACCATTCTGCTCTTAGATACCTATTTTCGAAACAAGATGCCAAACCAAGACTAATCCGTTGGATCTTACTCTTACAAGAGTTCGATATTGAAATCCGAGATAAAAGAGGAGCAGAAAATCTCACCGCTGATCATCTTTCTCGTCTTGAAAATCCCGAATTAGAAGTTCTAAATGAATCGGCCATACAAGACAACTTTCCTGATGAATATCTATTGAAGATAGATTATAATGAAATTCCATGATTTGCAGACTATGCAAACTATTTAGTATGTGGATTCTGATGTTATGCGAGGTGTATATGAAATAGTGTATATTTTACTAGGAAAAACTATTAAATACGATACATTTTTACACAAGTTATTTATTTATTTACAGATGGGATATACCTAAACCTTGCTACAACACTATAGGCAGTGTACCTAATCGTAGAGTAGTATAGTTTTTAGTAAGTCCGGTTCGTTCCACAGGGAGACGGTTACACTATATTTTTATATAATTACATTTGTACAAAAATGTATAAATATATATATATATATATATATATATATATATATATATATATATATATATATATATATATATATATATATATATATATATATATATATATATATATATATATATATATATATATTAATATATAAAAGGGGGGTTTACCGTTTAATGACCGGTTTGTCGATTTTATATTTTAAGCGAAGCGTAAAGTAAATTTAATTAACAAAATAAAATAAATAACAAAAAATATAAATGACGAATAATTAAAGGTGCGATGAAATATAAAATAAAATAATTATGCTTATTTAAACTTCCGTAATCATGATGTTTGATGTGTTGATTTTAGTTTTATGCTCATGGGTTAATTGTCCTTAGTCCTGGATTATTTAATATGTCCGTCTGGTTTTTGTCCATAACAGTCCATCAGTCATAAATATAAAATGCGAGTATCCTCGTCAAATTATCCTTATACCCGAAGTCAAATATTCCAACTAATTGGGGACTTAAACTGTAACAAGGTTTTAATACTTTGTTTAATAATTACACCAGGTTATCGACTGCGTGTAACCCAAGGTTTTAATACTTTGTTATCAATTATGCCAAGTGTCCTTGTAAATAATTTCACCCCTGTTTTAATAATTCTAGTGACTATTAATCCATTCCCGTGTCCGGTTAAATGAACTATTATTCGTACATATAAATTCCCCGCCCATCGTGTCCGATCGAGTGTATATGATTATTTATAGGGACGTCCAATTGTAAATCTTTATATTAAAATTAACAAACTATCATTTAGTTAAACAAATATAAAGCCCATTAATAGCCCATAGTCTAATTTCTACAAGTGTCGTTCTTTTGTCCAAACCCCAATTATGGTACAAAGCCCAATTACCCAATTTTAATATTTTTAGCCCAACATCATGATTACTTCGTCTTAAATAAGCATAATAATAACTTAAGTACGAGACATTAATTTAAAAAGGAGAACATAGCTTACATTGAGTATTTATCGCGTAGTGTTACACGGACAGAATTTTGACTTCAAAACCCGTAAAATAACCGTTACATAACCCAAACTAATCTAATATAACACTAATCTATAATATATATATATATATATATATATATATATATATATATATATATATATATATATATATATATATATATATATATATATATATATATATATATATTATTTATTTATATTATACTACAGAGTATTATTATTATTATTTATTTATTTACTCGCAGAATTCGTGACCTTTTATAGGCATTTTGGAATTTGGCAGCTGTAACGACCCGCACTTTTTCGATCATACTATACTTATAAGATTAATATTTACATAAATTAAACCTTGCTAACATGATAAGCAATCCAAATTTGTCGAGATTTATATTTCCGAAAAGAGTTTTACACAACGTTTGACCGTCTAGTTTGACCGATGATATCACGAACTATACAATATATGATAATTATACATTTGTGTATATATATGTATATATACATATTTAACATGATTAAAGAATGTTTTAATACCTCATTTTATATTAATAACAACAAGTTATATGTGTATTTTGAAACTACTAACTTAAGTTTTCAAAACGATAACTATACGTAACGTTATTTGACATAAATACTTAAGACATATAATGTTTATACATATATTGTATAAGTAATGTATTTAATCACTTTTAAAGACTTAAATACATAAAACCATATAAGTGTATTCACAAAAGATAGCTATATTTGAATCCTCATTCCATTTTTCACAAAATTTCTATACGTATACCTAGAGTATTTATACTCGTATCATACCTAGCTTCTATACGTATTTACTAATAGTAAATACATATCAAATCACCACCTAACCAACCCTTGTTACTGCCCTTGGAGCTAGGTAATTAGATTTTGGAAGCAAGCATGACAAATACACAAAAATACAACATGGGAATTTTGTCCATGTCTCCCATGGAACACGTTTTTGAGGTGTATATATGCACCATCATTTTGATTCATTTACTACTTCAATCTCTTAGCTAAAACACACACACTTATAACCCTTAAACACCTTCAACAATCCATCAAAGTTCCATGAAGATCTAGCTTCAAAAACTATACTAAAACACCATAAGAAAACCATACAAAAACACTTCAAGAAAACCCTCCAAGAACACCAACTTACTTCCAATCTTTCATCCACTTCTATCACCCTTTTGATTCTAGCTTCTTACTTCTCTTTTACAGCAACTTTATCCAAGGAACTTGAGGTAGAATCTATGTTCATAACCTTATTCAATTCATATATATATAGCTATCTTATTTTGTGGTACAAAAGTTTAACAACAAGAACATAGTTTGAATGTTTTCAAACTTGTTTGCAAACTAAATAGATCCTTCTAACTTAACTTTTAAAATACTTCAAGACCTGTAATATAACTTATGTATATGCTAATTTAACAAGGTAAAACTTGGTTTTTCAAAGTATAAGTATTTTTAGAAAAATGGTCATTAAATGATTTTGTTGTAACAAAAATGTTCAACTTCATATGTTTCACTAATGTTTCACTTATGCCGTATGATTTTGAATACAAACCAAGGTATTTACAGTTCATAGTCTTAAAGAAGAACTCGATCCAAGAATATGGCAATTTGAATCAACGAAAACGGATTTGTAACGAAGAAACTATGACCGAAACAAAATTGGTTATCCTAGATCATTTCAACTACGGGATCAATTGGAAAAAATGATATAAATCACATATTTCTAAGATAACATGATATTTTATATATATGTACTTATAATTCAATTTTATATGGTTCAGGATCACCCGTAAACAATACGAGAAGATTAATCATAAGATCCCATGATTGTACGCAACACGTCATTTGACAACACCGGTACTTTATGTACGCAACACGTCATTTGACAACACCGGTACCATGGGTCAAGATTAATCTCGACCAATACATATACGATGGGGTTTTATTTATTTCGTTGGGGGTTTTATTTATTTCATTGCGGGTATATTAAACATCTAAAAATGAACCATTAAAATTGAATTACTAACATCGGACTGCTAACTACGGACTAAGGAATTATTCAAAGTATTAAAAGTATAACAAGTATATATTTATAACGTTTGTTTAAAAATGAAAACATATTGATATATTATATATGGATAGGTTCGTGATATCAACCGGAAGACCGAGTCAAATTATTTATATCATCAAGACAAGAGTGAGTATATAGTCCCACTTTTAAACTCTAAATATTTCGGGATGAGAATACATGTATTTTATGTTTTACGTTATGGACACAAGTAACTGAAAAATATATTCTACGTTGAGTTGTACCACTGGCATACTTCCCTGTAGCTTGGTAACTGTTATTTACAGCGGTATTGTAAACGCGAATCCTGTTGATAGATCTATCGGGCCTGACAACCCCAACCGGACTGGACGACCAGTATTCAACGGTTGCACAGTACTTCGTTTTGTGACTACACTTGGTACGGTGTAGTAAGATTTCATATTAAAGGGAATATGCGACGTGAAAATGTTAAGTATGGTTACCGAGTGCTCAACCACTTAGAATACTTTTATTAAACTGTTTATATACGAAATCTTGTGGTCTATATATATATTGCTGCGCACTAAACCTATATCTCACCAACTTTATGTTGACGTTTTTAAACATGTTTATTCTCAGGTGATAATTAAAGCTTCCGCTGCATTATGTTGAATCTAAGCAGGATCATGCGTACTCATATTTGTGTCAAAAATAAAACTGCATATCCGAGGACGTGTGTTGTAAAATATGCTAGAAATCGTGTTGTTATTATCATTTGTAAAGTTTGTAAGTCGAAGATTATCGTTAAACGATAATCATCTTTTTATTGTCTAAAGCTTGTAACAAAAATAATGGTTTGGTTTGTAATGTATAATATATGCAGTTTTCCTTTTTAAAAATGTCGCATATAGAGGTCAATACCTCGCAATGAAATCATACGTTATCTAACACGTTCTTATGGTTAAGGACGGGTTATGACATGTGGTATCAGAGCGGTGGTCTTAGCGAACCAGGTTTGCATTAGTGTGTCTAACTGATAAGTCGTTAGGATACATTAGTAAAGTCTGGACTTTGACCGGGTCTGATTTAAAAAAAAAAACCATTGCTTATCACTGTTGGTTAAAATTTATATGTAAATATTATATAAGTACTAATGGGTTAGTTGTTGTGTGATAGATGTCGAGCTCAAAAATTGTTATCACAATCAACGACTCCGAATCAGAATCTTCAGATGGCGTTCCAGTCATTAACCTGTCCGATGACGAAAATGATATCCTTGGGGAAGACTCACAAATTCCGGATGAACCAACTATAGAGAACTCGGAAAGTGAACCCGAGGAGGAAAGTGAACCCGAGGAGGAAAGTGAACCCGAGGAGGAAAGTGAACCCGAGGAGGAAAGTGAACCCGAGGAAGAAATACAGGAAATTACAAAAGACGAGTTCGAACTAGGAAAGAAACGAAAGGCTAATGAATTAGAAAATCCAAATCCCGAGTTTAATGAGAATGATGTGGCACCAATTCCACTCAACACTACCACCCCTATCCCCGCTATTCCTATTCGTTCTGTCCCGGCATCCAGTTCTTCAGTCCCACAGCCAAAATATAGGCAGACAGTTAGGATAAGCGTTAAGCAAATCTTTGTGTCTAAACGTCCTAGAAAATAGATCAAACGATGCGCTGCTGTGTCAAACCATGGAACCGAATAATGTTTTGTATAATATTAATAGTGTGGTTTGCTTAATGTTCGATGTAAGATAAGCATATGTAAAATATTGAAGTATGAAATGCAATAATTTTCCATGGTTAAGTATTATTTAGATTGTAGTAATTGATTCTGTACTAAGCTATTAAGTATGAACATTAACGGGTAGGTACTACCCAAGATATAATTATAAAACGCTAATAAGAAGAAAAGGCTTTTATAATAATACCTGGTTCATATTATTAACAAGCTATAATGTACTATAAATACACACTACATCTATAATAATCCATGTGAATAATTATTTTCTTTCATTAGGAAATGGCGCGATTGAATCGAATGACGGAACAAGAACTCGAGGAACTCATCAACCAGCGAGTGAACGACAGAATGTTATGGGTTGAGGCTGCAAGAGCTGCTGCAGTTAATCCAAATCCTCGTGTAGGATGCTCCTACAAGACGTTTCAAGCTTGCAAGCCTTCATCATTCAGTGGAACGGAAGGGCCGATCGGTTTAACCCGATGGATAGAAAAGATGGAGACGGTGTTTAAAATCAGTGGTTGTGATGAAAAAGACATGACCAAGTTTGCATCGTGCACTTTACAAGATAGTGCACTCACATGGTGGAAGAATTATGTGAAGGCGGTAGGAGGAGATGTAGCTTATGATACTCCATGGGAAGAATTCAAAGCAATGATAATCACCGAGTATTGTCCAAGGAATGAGGTTATTAAGTTAGAAGATGAGTTACGAAGTTTGAAGATGGTTGGTACTGAAATCACCAACTACAACTAGCGATTCATGGAATTAGTTTTGCTATGTCCTGAATTGGTTCCAACCGAAGAACGGAAGATTGAAATGTACAAAGCTGGTTTGCCCAAAAAGGTCAAGGCAAATGTTACAGCATCGAAACCTAAGACAATTCATGAAGCTATAACCATGGCGAACGAGTTAATGGATCAGGTCATTCTGGATAAGAAAGCATTCACTACTGAGGTGAAGGTATCGAGTAACAAAAGGAAGTGGAACGGAAATTATGATCGAGGTTACCAACAGCAATCTTTTAAGAAACCAGAAACCCCGAAAGGTGCGGGTAGCGGTTCAGGCTTTGGTTACAAAGGACAGAGTCCTTTATGCAACCGTTGTCACAAACATCATTTTGGTTACTGTAGTGTGTTGTGCACTAAATGCAATAGACAGGGACATCTTGCTGAAGATTGTAAGGCTCTCGTTACAAATGGCAACAAGACTCCTGCCACCAACGCAAATAGAACTGCTTTGGCTACCATTACTTGTTTTGGTTGTGGAAAACAAGGTCACTATAAGAGCCAGTGCCCGAATCAGAATGGCGAACCTGCACGTGGAAGAGCGTTTGTTATTAATGCTAGAGAGGCACGTGAAGACCCGGAACTTGTTACGGGTACGTTTACCATTAATAACTTATCAGCATCTATTTTATTTGATACTGGCGCCGATAGAAGTTACGTGTGTAGAAATTTTTACACTAAATTGAATTGTTCATCATTACCTTTAGATGCTAAGTACTTGATTGAGTTAGCTAATGGTAAACTAATTGAAGCCGATAAAATTTGTCGTGATTGTGAAATAAATTTAGCCGGAGAAACGTTTAAAATCGACTTAATACCCGTAGAATTAGGAGGTTTTGATGTAATAGTCGGCATGGACTGGATGTCCAAAATAGGAGCGGAAGTTGTTTGTGCCAAGAAGGCAATTCGTATTCCTGGTAAGGATAAAATACCGGTGATGATTTATGGAGAGAAGGGTAATTCAAAGCTAAAACTCATTAGCTGTTTGAAAGCCAAGAAGTGTTTAGAAAAGGGAAGAAATACGAATGGACCTCGGAGCAGGAGAACGCATTTCAAATACTGAAAAAGAAGTTAACTACGGCGCCTATTTTATCGTTACCAGAAGGGAACGATGATTTTGAAATATATTGTGACGCTTCGCGACAAGGTTTTGGTTGTGTTCTTATGCAACGGAAGAAAGTTATTGCATTTGCATCCCGACAATTGAAGATTCACGAGCAAAATTATACGACGCATGATCTAGAATTGGGAGCAGTCGTGTTTGCATTGAAGATGTGGAGACACTACTTGTATGGGGTTAAATTCACTGTGTTTACTGATCATAAAAGCCTTCAACATATTTTTGATCAGAAACAATTGAACATGAGGCAACGTAGGTGGGTTGAGTTAATAAATGACTATGATTGTGAAATTCGTTATCATCCCGGGAAAGCGAACGTGGTGGCCGACGCTCTAAGCAGAAAGGAACGAGAACCAATTCGAGTACGAGCGATGAACATAAAAATTCGCATGAATCTCAACTCACAAATCAAAGAAGTTCAACGAGAAGCACTTACTAAAGAAAATATAGGAAATGAAATAATGAAGAAGTATGAGAAGCAACTCGTTATGCGGGAAGATGGAATTCGATATTTTGCAAATCGTATTTGGGTACCGAAGTTGGGTGGATTAAGGAAGTTGATATTGAACGAGGCACATAAGACAAGATATTCGATACATCCTGGAGTTGGAAAGATGTACCAAGATCTTAAGACGCATTATTGGTGGCCTAATTTAAAGACCGACGTTGCAACAAATGTTGGGGAGTGTTTAACTTGTTCCAAGGTTAAAGCAGAACACCAGAAGCCGTCAGGGTTACTTCAACAACCAGAAATTCCAGAATGGAAATGGGACGGTATTACCATGGATTTCATCACGAAGTTACCAAAGACTGCCTGGGGATACGACACCATTTGGGTAATTGTTGATCGTCTTACCAAATCTGCACATTTCTTGCCTATAAAGGAAACGGATAGAATGGAGAAACTATTACGATTGTATATAAAGGAAGTTGTTTCAAGGCATGGAATACCTATTTCCATTATATCCGATCGTGATAGTAGATTTACCTCAAAGTTTTGGCAATCACTACAGGAGGCACTAGGAACTCGTTTGGATATGAGTACCGCATATCATCCGCAGACCGATGGGCAGAGTGAAAGAACGATTCAGACTCTCGAAGACATGCTCAGGGCATGTGTGATCGATTTTGGAAACGGATGGGATAAATATCTACCGTTAGCAGAATTCTCGTATAATAATAGTTATCATGCGAGCATTGGAGCTGCGCCATTCGAAGCATTGTACGGAAGGAAGTGTAGATCTCCTATCTGTTGGAATGAAGTAGGAGATCGACATTTAACTGGTCCCGAAATCATACACGAAACGACCGAGAAGATAGTACAAATCAAGGAGAGATTGAAAACAGCCCGTAGTCGCCAAAAGAGCTACGCCGATGTTCGAAGGAAACCATTAGAGTTTCAGGTCGGGGACATGGTTATGCTAAAGGTGTCACCTTGGAAAGGTGTGATACGTTTCGGCAAAAGGGGTAAACTGAACCCAAGGTACGTAGGCCCGTTCAAGATCATCGAACGCATTGGACCGGTAGCTTATCGACTCGAGTTACCGCAACAACTCGCCGGAGTACATAATACCTTTCACATCTCGAACCTTAAGAAGTGTCTTGCAAAGGAAGACCTTACCATTCCTCTTGAAGAAATCCATGTCGACGAGAAACTACAATTCGTCGAAGAACCAATCGAAATCATGGACCGTGAAGTTAAACAGCTCAAACAGAGTAATATACCGATTGTTAAGGTTCGTTGGAATGCTAGAAGAGGTCCCGAGTTTACTTGGGAACGCGAGGATCAGATGAAACGAAAGTATCCGCACTTGTTTCTCGATGACGCAAAATAGGTACAATTTTAAAATTTCGGGACGAAATTTATTTAACGGGGAGGTAATGTAACGACCCGCACTTTTTCGATCATACTATACTTATAAGATTAATATTTACATAAATTAAACCTTGCCAACATGATAAGCAATCCAAATTTGTCGAGATTTATATTTCCGAAAAGAGTTTTACACAACGTTTGACCGTCTAGTTTGACCGATGATATCACGAACTATACAATATATGATAATTATACGTTTGTGTATATATATGTATATATACATATTTAACATGATTAAAGAATGTTTTAATACCTCATTTTATATTAATAACAACAAGTTATATGTGTATTTTGAAACTACTAACTTAAGTTTTCAAAACGATAACTATACGTAACGTTATTTGACATAAATACTTAAGACATATAATGTTTATACATATATTGTATAAGTAATGTATTTAATCACTTTTAAAGACTTAAATACATAAAACCATATAAGTGTATTCACAAAAGATAGCTATATTTGAATCCTCATTCCATTTTTCACAAAATTTCTATACGTATACCTAGAGTATTTATACTCGTATCATACCTAGCTTCTATACGTATTTACTAATAGTAAATACATATCAAATCACCACCTAACCAACCCTTGTTACTGCCCTTGGAGCTAGGTAATTAGATTTTGGAAGCAAGCATGACAAATACACAAAAATACAACATGGGAATTTTGTCCATGTCTCCCATGGAACACGTTTTTGAGGTGTATATATGCACCATCATTTTGATTCATTTACTACTTCAATCTCTTAGCTAAAACACACACACTTATAACCCTTAAACACCTTCAACAATCCATCAAAGTTCCATGAAGATCTAGCTTCAAAAACTATACTAAAACACCATAAGAAAACCATACAAAAACACTTCAAGAAAACCCTCCAAGAACACCAACTTACTTCCAATCTTTCATCCACTTCTATCACCCTTTTGATTCTAGCTTCTTACTTCTCTTTTACAGCAACTTTATCCAAGGAACTTGAGGTAGAATCTATGTTCATAACCTTATTCAATTCATATATATATAGCTATCTTATTTTGTGGTACAAAAGTTTAACAACAAGAACATAGTTTGAATGTTTTCAAACTTGTTTGCAAACTAAATAGATCCTTCTAACTTAACTTTTAAAATACTTCAAGACCTGTAATATAACTTATGTATATGCTAATTTAACAAGGTAAAACTTGGTTTTTCAAAGTATAAGTATTTTTAGAAAAATGGTCATTAAATGATTTTGTTGTAACAAAAATGTTCAACTTCATATGTTTCACTTATGCCGTATGATTTTGAATACAAACCAAGGTATTTACAGTTCATAGTCTTAAAGAAGAACTCGATCCAAGAAGATGGCAATTTGAATCAACGAAAACGGATTTGTAACGAAGAAACTATGACCGAAACAAAATTGGTTATCCTAGATCATTTCAACTACGGGATCAATTGGAAAAAATGATATAAATCACATATTTCTAAGATAACATGATATTTTATATATATGTACTTATAATTCAATTTTATATGGTTCAGGATCACCCGTAAACAATACGAGAAGATTAATCATAAGATCCCATGATTGTACGCAACACGTCATTTGACAACACCGGTACTTTATGTACGCAACACGTCATTTGACAACACCGGTACCATGGGTCAAGATTAATCTCGACCAATACATATACGATGGGGTTTTATTTATTTCGTTGGGGGTTTTATTTATTTCATTGCGGGTATATTAAACATCTAAAAATGAACCATTAAAATTGAATTACTAACATCGGACTGCTAACTACGGACTAAGGAATTATTCAAAGTATTAAAAGTATAACAAGTATATATTTATAACGTTTGTTTAAAAATGAAAACATATTGATATATTATATATGGATAGGTTCGTGATATCAACCGGAAGACCGAGTCAAATTATTTATATCATCAAGACAAGAGTGAGTATATAGTCCCACTTTTAAACTCTAAATATTTCGGGATGAGAATACACGTATTTTATGTTTTACGTTATGGACACAAGTAACTGAAAAATATATTCTACGTTGAGTTGTACCACTGGCATACTTCCCTGTAGCTTGGTAACTGTTATTTACAGCGGTATTGTAAACGCGAATCCTGTTGATAGATCTATCGGGCCTGACAACCCCAACCGGACTGGACGACCAGTATTCAACGGTTGCACAGTACTTCGTTTTGTGACTACACTTGGTACGGTGTAGTAAGATTTCATATTAAAGGGAATATGCGACGTGAAAATGTTAAGTATGGTTACCGAGTGCTCAACCACTTAGAATACTTTTATTAAACTGTTTATATACGAAATCTTGTGGTCTATATATATATTGCTGCGCACTAAACCTATATCTCACCAACTTTATGTTGACGTTTTTAAACATGTTTATTCTCAGGTGATAATTAAAGCTTCCGCTGCATTATGTTGAATCTAAGCAGGATCATGCGTACTCATATTTGTGTCAAAAATAAAACTGCATATCCGAGGACGTGTGTTGTAAAATATGCTAGAAATCGTGTTGTTATTATCATTTGTAAAGTTTGTAAGTCGAAGATTATCGTTAAACGATAATCATCTTTTTATTGTCTAAAGCTTGTAACAAAAATAATGGTTTGGTTTGTAATGTATAATATATGCAGTTTTCCTTTTTAAAAATGTCGCATATAGAGGTCAATACCTCGCAATGAAATCATACGTTATCTAACACGTTCTTATGGTTAAGGACGGGTTATGACAGCAGCTCCGCGAGTCGTGGAGTTTTTGGCCTTCAAACTCCGCGAGTCGTGTACTTTGAAAATCCAGCTCACAAACTTTTGGCTCCTAGCTTGTCGACATAATAAATATATAAATATAAAATATAAATAATTAATATAATTATTTATATATTATAATATATTCTTGTGCATAGCTGACTTGTAATTTTTGGTCCGTTGCATCGGGCGTTGATAGTTGACTCATGTCCCGGTTCCGAATTTTCGAACGTCCTTGCGTACAATTTAATATCTTGTACTTTGCGTTTTGTAACTTGTACTCTTGTCATTTTTAGACGTTTTCATTAATAAATTGAACCTTTTGAATTGTATCTTGTACATTTGAGCTTTTTGGACGTTTGTGTCTTCAAATCTTCGTTTTCGCCTTTTGTCTTCGCACTTATTTATTTAAACAATTACAATGAAAATATAATACAATTACATATGAAAACCTATTATTTAGGAGGGATATTGCTATGAAATATATGTTCCTTTTTAGCCTTATCAGATTCCTTGAAAAAGGATTATCGTACAAAAAACGAAAGAAATTTTTCAGTGATATAAAACACTATTTCTGGGAAGATCCACATTTGTTTAAAAGTTGTCCCGATGGAATAATACGCCGATGTGTATTCGGAGATGAAGCTAGTAAAATTTTAAACCATTGTCACACAGGACCAACAGGAGGGTATTATGGGCCTCAACTAACAGCAAGAAAAATTTATGATGCTGGATTCTATTGGCCTACAATTTACAAAGACGCACACCTTCTTTGCAAATCCTGTGATGCATGTCAAAGGGCCGGAAAAATAAGTCAACGTGATGAAATGCCACAAAATGTCATTCAAGTATGTGAAGTATTTGACATTTGGGGTATTGACTTTATGGGTCCATTTCCAAAATCTCATAATAATCTCTATATTCTCGTAGCCATTGATTATGTATCTAAATGGGCGGAAGCACAAGCTCTCCCAACTAACGATGCGCGAGTTGTAGTCAATTTTTTAAAACGTCTTTTTGCAAGGTTTGGAACACCGAAAGCTTTAATAAGTGATCGGGGAACTCATTTCTGTAATAATCAACTTGAGAAAGTTCTCAAAAGATATGGAGTAACTCATAAAATCTCCACTGCATATCATCCACAAACAAGTGGACAAGTTGAAAATACCAACCGAGCTTTAAAACGTATTCTAGAGAAAACCGTAGGATCAAATCCGAAGGAATGGTCCATTAAATTGGAGGATGCACTCTGGGCTTTTAGAACAGCCTACAAAACTCCAATTGGAACCACACCTTTTAGACTCGTTTATGGAAAAGCATGTCATCTTCCAGTAGAAATTGAACACAAAGCATTTTGGGCTTTGAAGACATGTAATCTTGATTTACATGAAGCTGGACGTCTACGATTAAGTCAACTAAACGAATTAGAAGAATTAAGACATGAAGCATACGAAAATTCATTAATCTATAAAGAAAGAACGAAGAAATGGCATGATAAAAGAATCAGAAGTTTAAAAGAATTTAAAGAAGGAGACAGAGTTCTTCTTTTCAATTCACGATTCAAGCTATTTCCTGGAAAATTGAAATCAAGATGGTCTGGACCATTCATAGTCAAAAGAGTTTTCCCATACGGAACGATAGAATTAATAAATTCAAATGAAATTGAATTTAAAGTAAATGGTCACAGAGTTAAACATTACATAGATAGTCCAATGGAAGTTGACAATGAAGTTAATCACAATTTCGATACCACAGCTAACTAAGTGTGGGGAGAATCAAGTCTTTTAAAGGATAATATGTATTTCTGTTAGAGTTAGATTTTCTGTTTTCGTGTAGTTCTCGAAAATGGAACCCGAATGGTCTTTCCCTAGCAGACCCTAAAGAACTAGTCTTCTCCCTCCATTCTGAATTTTTATTTTTTTTAGGTTTTTACGAAATGAAGACTGCATGTGAACTAAACCATGGTCTAATGCTACACGCTTTGATCACTAAACGTAATAATGACACACTTCCGAGTGATCTAGTATCAGTAATCGGAGAAAGATTGGACGGAGTAAGAAAAGAATCCAGATGCGAAGATAATAAGTTACAATTTGGTAAAGGAAAATCAAAATCCGCAGCGAAAAGAAGAGCACGACACCTTGAAAGATGTCACAAATGCGGAAAATGGTCACATGGAGGTAAATATTCAAATAATCAAACCTATTCAAACACCGAATTTGTTACTTTATGCAGAGACGGACCGTTCATATGTTTAGAAGAAAAAACACTGAATGCTCGAGGTTACGCCTATGTAGCTATGGAAAACCAATTAAACCGACTATCTTATGAATGGGATAGATCATATAACTAAGAATACTATCTCACAGGTAAATCTGCACAGTTTTTATTTTTTTTTTAATTTTTTTTTAACCTTTTGATAATAAACGCTAATTTGTTCGCTATAAAGTATTAAATTGGTATTGAATAAAATTAGGTTTGGCGACCGAAATTATTGATATCATACAAAAATTTATTACATCACTGCGAAATTTAACGTTTATTCTTAAGGTATAAATATCTTTCATCAATCAACCCAAAATATTTCAAAAATTCATCATGAGTTAAATTAGGTCATGGAACCGAAATTACTTTACCGAAAAGAGGGGCGTATATTTTTGATAATATTTGATTGATTAAAGTGGGATAAAAGCCAAAAAGATTTTTAATTTAATATTGTAAACTTTTTAAATTAATATATTTAAAATTGTAAATATTTGAACAATTGATATTTTTAAGTTTGTATGTATAAAAACAAAAATATAATATAAGTTTGGTGTGAATTTTTAATTTTTAAAAATATTAATTTTTAATTTTATGCATTTTAAAATTAAGTTTGGTGTGAATTTTTAATTTTATGCATTTTAAATTTAAGTTTGGTGTGAATTTAAAAACAAAAATTTACTTTATTTCGTTAAGTTAAAAATATGATTTTTAAAATTCGTCGTAAGTTGAAGACTAGGTCTTTGAACCGAAATTGCTTTACACGAGGGAGGGACGAGAACTTTTATTATCATTATTTTTAATCTTATTGAATTAAAGTATGTCAAAAATATTAAAAAACCCAAAAATCTAAGCTTTTAAAACAATCGCTTGAAAAAGACAAATTTTAAAATTTTGTCGAAGGACGGACTAGGACATCGTTCCGAAACGACCTCGTCCTAAAACAAAGGAAAACAAAATTTTAAATTTATTTTATATTTGTTTTATAAGTTAAAGATTTTATTTAAAAAAAAATCAAACACCGCAACTCGCGGTATTTGAAAGGGCCAAATACCGCGACTCGCGGAGGGTCCAAAACACAGAAAAAAATAATGGCCGAACAGATCAGTCCCAACACAACCAACACCAAAATACTGCGCAAACACCAGAAAAACACACACCAAATTCGCAAATTTTGATCGTTTTTCATCAAATCTTTTACTAAAATCATGTTAAGAAGGATGCTATCAAGGAATTATTTAAGGAAAACGGTAAATTTCTACACCTAAACACCATTTAATCCAAAATTACTGTTCTTGAGCAATTTTATACCCAATTCGATTTTGTTACTTTTTAGTGTAATTATGCTTAAATTGCTTGTGTATTATGCTTGTATAACCTAGATTGATGCTATTTAACATGATTAGAAGCCTTAAACTTCAAATTTTAAGTAATCTAGGGTTTGTGTTATTGAGCAAATTTGGGGTTTTTGATATAAACAGGTTATGGCCGATTTTTGTCATGAATTGTTGCTAAATTGAGTAGTGTAACATGTTTAGGTAGTTAAATGATCCAAACTTTGAGCCTAAACATGATTTTGAGAATTAAAGTGGACTTTTTCAAGTCTAAAATTCATGAACTTGATTTTTGAGAGATAATGCCATTTGAAACTTGTTTAATTGCTAGTAATGATTATTTTGACATGTTATTTGAGTTGAATGCTTATGAACTTGGCAAAAATTTTCGTATATGCTTATTTGAAAAAGTGTAGATTTGATAAAAATATGAAAATGAGCATAAGTTTGATATAAATTGAACATGTCATTGTAATTATTTTGATTAATGATTTTGCTGACACTAATGCATATTTGAATGCACAAAAATTGTGTTTGATGTGTTTTGCAGACTGAAAGGGGTGAATCTTCATCCCAAGCTCGCAATGCTCCTGCTGAGAATGCGGAACAATAGGAGGTGGATAACTACTACAAACAAGATATACCTCATCCAGTCATGACATTTTCAGATATGCATTTGGAAGAGTTGCACCCGAACTTGAGATTTGACAGACGCTGGATAGATTATCCAAAATACCAAAGGGGTTTGCATACTCTTCATTCTAAAGCTGTTGAAGTACCTAGGGTAATAGAATGGGCACCATTAGAAGCTGTAGAATTGGCCGGGCCAATTAGAGAATTACTTACACAGAGGTATGGTAATTCTACTTTTAATGATTGGGTACGATTATTCAGCACGCGTAGACCTGTATATAAAGTATGGTGTGAAGAATTATTGTGTAGTATAGAAATAAATGATCGGGTAGTTAGTTTAACCGATCGATCTTTTATTAGATTTTTGTTAGGAGGTTCGATGCGCCACATGTCTTTACTAGACATGGCTCAGGCCTTACGTATATATACGCCTGAGGAGTTAGCATCTGCCGATTGTAGAGGGTTGATATTGAACGGTAGGAAAATTGATGAAAAATTTTGATACGCATGGTGTATGGAGTCAAATGACTAGCCATCACCGATTTAAAGGTTGAAATTACTCTTATTTGGATATAGATAGAGCAGAGTTAAGAGTAATTCATAGGTTTTTAGCCAATTCGATTACACAACGAGGTAAGAATAAGGAAAAGGTAAATGAACAGGATTTGTTTTACCACATGTGTATTCGAGACCCACAAAGCGCTGTAAGTATACCTTATTGTATGGGTTATTATTTATCAGCTATGGTTAGGGGATGAGACCACACAGTATAATAGGAGGTGGTATATTTATTACACTAATTGCTGAGTATCTCAATGTGGATATAAGTCGGGGGGGATTATTAGTCGAAGAACCAGAACCCCGCGATACAATAGGTTTAAATGTATACCATGGTGCGAAAGTTTTGAAGAGGCGAAATAACACCGCAGTACAATACCATGGTAGACATCCACAGGTTGAGAGAAATCAACAGCAAGGTAATGTGGGAGTGGGAAATGAAATGACAGAAATGCAAAGGTTTATAGCTTTACAAGAGTAAGAAAATGCTAGACAACGAGCATTTGAAGATTGACAAGTTCATCAAAACCATATCATAGCTCATTGCCAAGTCGTAGGTAGAAACTATATTCCTACTGCAAAGCCCGTATTTCCTCCATGGTCTATAGAGATTCAACCACCGTATCCTATGTATAACCCAGCCGAAGCATTCTATAACACATACGGTTATGCATGGAACCCCTACTGGTATCAGTATCATCCCTAGTCTACTTAGTTTTATTTATTTTATAATTTGTAATGTTGATACATTTAATACTTATGTTAATATTGTAATAGTTTTTATAATTTTCTAACTTTTATTATTAGATTTTAATAATTTTTGAATGTGGGGTAATATACCAAACTTCAAAAATATGTATATATGTTTACATTTTATCTTACGTACACAACAGGGTAAAACAACGCATTTTCAAAGACTGGCATTAAGTTCGGTAAAAGCAACTAATTTTGACGACAAAATGCAAAATATATGTGAAATAACAACGAGAAGGAATGAACAAATGATGTGCACCATTTATCATTCAACACAAACAACAATATGTTTGGAAAATTTGGTAAAATTTAATCATTTCTACGCTAATCACCCTCAATAATTTAAATTGTTACTGATTTCTTGCAAATGAGGGCATTGCAAGATCTTAAGTGTGGGAAGGGGTTAAATTCTTTCGGATTTTAAAATTTTTACTTTATACACTTGGTTACCATTAAAAATACTAGTAAAGCAGTAGTTGTATTAGAATCTAGTGCTCTCTGATAACAAAGAACAGCCCTAGTCTTATATACTGACTACCCAATTCTAGTAAAATTTTTCAAAATTTTCAATTAAATGAACTCAAAATCATGTTTATACATATTTATGAACGATAAAACTAGGTGTTAACACCGAAATTATTGTTACCTCGGAAAGGACATAAATTGAGAAACAAACCAAAATGTTAGAATTCATTTAAGAATGGAATAGAGGAGAACAAAAAGGCAAATAAAGGAAAAATAAAGTGTGGAAAATTTTCACCAAGTTATTCAAAATATATATCTCATATTTTTGTACAAATAATTGAAAATACTTTTGTTTTGGACGATAATTAACTGTTTTGCCCGATGAAAGAAAAGAAAAGATGGATCTACACGATGAATCAATTCCATCATTAAAAAGGAAGTAAAGTCTTTCGGAAAAAAAAACGCGCTTCTTGATTTAGGTCAGGAAGTTGTCGTCCAGACCAGCTGTAGGTTGACGAAAAATCTAGAAAAGTCATCTCTAAAATCAGCAGGAAATCCACGGACCTCAGCATAAAACAGGGTCGCCAAGTGGTCAGATTTATCCTAACCATGAGAAGGATTTATCTCGTAAAATGGGGGGGCACCGTGCAAATTAGCTGGATAAGACTAATGAATCAGATCCCCAGAAAGGATAATCTCCTTAAAAGATCAAAAATCAGCTTTTAAGACTGATATTATTCAATCCTAGAGATTGACCTTAAAGATTGAGAATTACAAACTCATGGAATTCAATGATATCTAAACTCGAGCTTGAACGAGAAAATATTTTGATCAAATTATAAACCGATTTGTTTTCTGAAAACCCATTTTCAATGCGTTCATTACCATTGAACGTAAAATCCTAGGAATTCATCTGGAATTCATTAGGTCACCTGAACCAAATCGGGTGTCAACCGTAAGAACGGTGGTTGCATAGCATGGTCAAAGACAGGACCTTGTGCCAGACCGGAAAATTATAAGGGTGAGCTTTACTATTGCTTCTACAAAGGATAGTAATTGCGTCCGACACGTTATAGACCATAATTAAAAGCATGTCAGGGGACATTGCCTTAACAGTTGCTTGTTCAAAGCTTTCCTTTACAACCGGACGGTAGTTTATCGAAAGGTAATATACGGAGCAAGTAAACTGGACGTATTGCTTTCCTAATACAAGGTTAGCAAGTGGGTGACACAAAACCACAAGTTTTGAGCTAAAATTTTCAAATCTGAAACCCACCAAACCCACAAAAACAATTTGCAAACACCGGTGAAGGGTTATTCCGAAAAACTTATCTAGGGTAAAAGCTAGATTAAAATTTTCAAAAGATCAAATGTTTTCATAAATATCCAATTTCCTTAAAGGATCTAAATTTTATAGTCATTGGGACTGTAAACCACTTCGTTACTACCATTGTTTATACCGCCGTAAAGAAATCACTGATGTACAAAGTGTGAAGAATAAAGAAGTGATTCTTGTATTTCAAGACTATATTGCTTGAGGACAAGCAACGCTCAAGTGTGGGAATATTTGATAATGCTAAAAACGAACATATATTTTATAGCATTATTCCTCAAGAAAGACAAGCTTTTAGTTGCAATTGTTCTATTTACAAGTGATATTCGTTTAAATAATAAAAGGTGAAAACAAAAGACAGATTCGACGAATTGAAGACGCAAACGACCAAAAAGCTCAAAAGTACAAAATACAATCAAAGAGGTTCCAATTATGGGTAAGAAACGTCTCGAAATTACAAGAGTACAAGATTCAAAACGCAAAGTACAAGATATTAAATTGTACGCAAGGACGTTCGAAAATCCAGAACCGGGACCAGAGTCAACTCTTAACGCTCGATGCAATGGACTAAAAATTACAAGTCAACTATGCACATAAATATAATATAATATTTAAATAATTCTTATAATTATTTTTATATTATATAATATAAAAATCCGTCGGTAAACAAAGAGCCAAAGCTAGGTGAGCTGTACATACAAACTCTGCGACTCGCGGAGTTTGAAGAGCAAAAAGGGCACGAGTCGCGGAGTCCCCCTTGACGAAAATTCCTATAAAAGCCAGCGAATTCTGATCGTAAAAATATCTATAAAATCTCTCTTTCTCTATATGTAAACGTAATATATATATATATATATATATATATATATATATATATATATATATATATATATATATATATATATATATATATATATATATTTTAATTTTAATTTTAATTTTAATTATAATTCTAATAATAAGGGTATGTTAGCGAATGTTGTAAGGGTGTAAGTCGAAATTCTGTCCGTGTAACGCTACGCTATTTTTAATCATTATAAGTTATGTTCAACCTTTTTAATTTAATGTCTCGTAGCTAAGTTATTATTATGCTTATTTAATCCGAAGTAATCATGATGTTGGGCTAATTACTAAAATTGGGTAATTGGGCTTTGTACCATAATTGGGGTGTGGACAAAAGAACGACACTTGTGGAAATTAGACTATGGGCTATTAATGGGCTTTATATTTGTTTAACTAAATGATAGTTTGTTAATTTTAAATATAAAGATTTACAATTGGATGTCCCTATAAATAACCATATACACTCAATCGGACACGATGGGCAGGATATTTATATGTACGAATAATCGTTCATTTAACCGGACACGGTAATGGATTAATAGCCACTAGCATTATTAAAACAGGGGTGAAATTATGTACAAGGACACTTGGCATAATTGATAACAAAGTATTAAAACCTTGGGTTACACGCAGTCGACATCCTGGTGTAATTATTAAACAAAGTATTAAAATCTTGTTACAGTTTAAGTCCCCAATTAGTTGGAATATTTAACTTCGGGTATAAGGATAATTTGACGAGGATACTAGCACTTTATATTTATGACTGATGGACTGTTATGGACAAAAACCAGACGGACATATTAAATAATCCAGGACAAAGGACAATTAACCCATGGGCATAAAACTAAAATCAACACGTCAAACATCATGATTACGGAAGTTTAAATAAGCATAATTCTTTTATCTCATATTTAATTTCCTTTATTTTATATTTAATTGAACTTCTAATTATCGCACTTTTATTGTTATTATATTTAATTGCACTTTTAATTATCGTACTTTTTAATTATCGCAAGTTTATTTTATCGCACTTTTATTTATCGCAATTTCATTATCGTTATTTACTTTACGCTTTAAATTAAGTCTTTTATTTTACATTTGGTTTTAACTGCGACTAAAGTTTTAAAATCGACAAACCGGTCATTAAACGGTAAAAACCCCCCTTTATAATTATAATATTACTTATATATATATTTGTATTTTTATAAATTTAAACTAATATAGCGTTAAGCTTTGTTTAAAGATTTTCCATGTGGAACGAACCGGACTTACTAAAAACTACACTACTGTACGATTAGGTACACTGCCTATAAGTGTTGTAGCAAGGTTTAAGTATATCCATTCTATAAATAAATAAATATCTTGTGTAAAATTGTATCGTATTTAATAGTATTTCCTTGTAAAATATAAGCTATTTTATATACACCTAGCGAAAACATCACTGGAAATGGAATTAAATAAGCTGAACAGTTGGTGAAAAGCACTGTGCACGACACGCACAGTAAGGGTGCGCTGAACGCACTCTTCACCTACTCCACTTTTTCTTTACAGCTCGACATCGCACGTTCAAATCTGCTTTTCTGGTAAAAGTGCGCGGAGGGGTGCGCTGAGCGCACTACTATGCGCGGCGCGCACAAAGCTTGGCGCACTTTGATTTTGGCCAAAAATCTTCTGATCGAAATTATACATTGTGCGCTGAGCGCACCCTTTGTGGTGCGCTGAGCGCACCCTTTGTGGTGCGCTGAGCGCACCCTTCTGTCTTTGGATTTTTGGTCTTGATTTCGATCTCTGAGCTGTATCATACATAATCTTCCATATTTCTTCCAGTTTACAATGATTCTAGACTATATTACAATAATATGAAATACAAACGGAATTACTATGTTTACATACGAAATAAACAACAATAGGAAGTGATATTACGACTAAAGATATGACTAATTTGAGTAATATCACCTTTCCATTTTACTTTGTATATTATGATTATTCGAAACTCCATAACTACGAATTCTTGACCATTACTCGCTTGACTTGAAGTCGGGAAGAAGAAACAAAAGCATGGAGCTCCTAAATATAAGGGAAAATATAAAGCTTGACAACAACACATAAATTACAGACCGTGTATATTAATACGTATTGCAACGTAAAGACACGGGAGAATTAAAAACATTATAACCCCACGGTAATAGTAGAAGAAAATAACTTCCTCTGGTGGCAGATGAAATAGAAGAATGAAGGATACTATAGCCAAAAAAATGTCAAGAATCAGGACTGGATTTAGCATTTTTACAATCTATCGGGATGTATGAAATAAGGAAGAAGATTATAGGAGTGGTGAAAATAAATGAAATGGAAGAGGTCAATTTATAGCGAAATATCAGACATAGCAATCGAGGCAGATTACCGCATTTAATCAAAGAGGATCATGATTTCCTTGATTACCAGAGAATCAAATCTTTTATAGATTTCAAGGATTATCTTTAAATTCCTTGAAATCCAGAAATTCACCGTAACTACGTCAAAAGTTAAACCTCTATCTCAACCTTTGGTGACGGCTTCACTCGTACGCTTCACATAATCGAATCGTTTTATCTATATTAGTCAATAATGATGAAACTCTATTTATCAACTCATATTCGTCATGAAAACATTCGTATTGTTATCCATGACGACCTTGATCAAATTTCGGGGACGAAATTTCTTTAACGGGTAGGTACTGTGACAACCCGAAAATTTCCAACCAAATTTAAACTTAATCTTTATATGTTTCCGACATGATAAGCAAAGTTTGTAATGTTGAAATCTCAAAAACTTTGAACTGTGTTCATATAATCAATTACTTTTGACTGTGCTCGACGATTCACGAACATTTATGTGTATATAGATATGTATATACAATATATAGTTATAGTAATTGAAAACGTTAACAAAGTATTAGATGTATAATATTTTACATGAACGTATTTGTTTCAATATATGTTTAACATATTTATTGAAGGAATTAAAAGATAATATCAAATGATTGAATTATCAGATACATTGTGATATGATTACGAGTCTCTGTGAGGTCCACGTTGATTTGAGAAATCTTTCCATTTTAACAATATTCGGAAAATGGTAAAGTGATTTACAAGTAAGAACAAATGTTTCAATTGATGAAGGTTAGACAAAAGTCAGTGGATAACTGGATTTCAAAATATTCGACTGATCTATTTTTCAATCGTATGAAAACGATTTCAAAAACTGAGTTATTGTAATCTGTTATCTATAAAGGTAAATTGATTATATAGAATTAGAAGAATTTAAGTAAAGCTTTATATTTTATATATATATATATATATATATATATATATATATATATATATATATATATATATATATATATATATATATATATATATATATAGTTTCAAAAACGTAAACGTGATACGACATAGTAAATTCTATTATTTAAACGATTATATATAATAATTTTTGAAATATAATTAGTTTGAAAAGCTAAATATTATATTATTAGATAAATATTTCAAACATATATATTATGTATAAATTTAATATTCTAAATGAAAATGTATACATATATATTTTAACTTAGTCATAAAACGTTTTGATTTAAACAAATATTATTAACTATGCTTTGATAAATAACGAGGCGTTGATTTATTTTTATTCTAAGTGACTGTTGTTTTTGAATTCGTTTTGTTTCATATTTTTATTTTATTTTTATTCATATTATTATGTGGTTAGATGCTTGTTCTAATGAGAATGTAATTATTAGTTTCAGGACTACAAAGAAATCCAAGAAATGAGGTGTCTTATGTATGTTGAATATCTTTATTAGCTTTTTATGGTTCATTTTAGTGATGTGTTTGTTAAAATTTCATTTTGTTATGGAATACTCTTTTAGAAAGTGCCTTCAACTCTTGATCAGTGTTGTAAATCTCCTTATTTCTCTCCGAGATCTCCTCGAGATCTCGTTTTTAGAAGGCAACCGAGACGAGATGTCCATCTCTCGAGATTTCCCGGTCAACAAGTTGAAACTTGGTCAAAGCCACGATATATCGGATTTTCTTGCTTATTTCTCATATTTTCTTGTGAAATCATGTAATTTCTCAGATTTTCTCAGTCATTTTCTCGGATTTTCTTGTAAAATCTGGAAAAAATGTATATAAATATACATATAGTTAAATATATAAATTTAAACTAAAAAAACTAAAAAAACAATGTAAATCAACGTCCGAGATCTCCTCGAGATTTTTCCGAGATGCCGAGATCTCCTAAAAAATGTCTAAACGAAATCTCCCCAAGATCCGAGTTCTCCAACCTTGCTCTTGATACAATGAATTTTGCCTGCTTATTTCATGTTTGTTATGTTGTAGTATTTGCTTTTCAATATGTTATAAGATACGTTTTGAAAGAGCAAAACACATGATGATTTATGCAGCAAACTGATTTTCTTAAAGACACCAGCAAATCTCGAGTAGAATTGAGTGTATCTAATCAGTACTAAATAGATTATAGATCTAAACACGCTTGGGATGAGTAACTAGCCATAATTAAATTCTTTTAACTAAAGTGGGTATTGGCTCAATCAGTACTATGCTCTTTAGTACGGAGCAGTTTTTTTCTCTATGCTCACGAGCTATTTTTTTGTACTGTGTATTTCCATGGACCTATAGACGTGGGGATAGTAAAAATAAACGGGAAACAATAGAAACTATATATCTTTGATTAGAATTTATGATGGGAAAATAATCACAACGGGCAATCTACAAAGCGGAAACAAACCCGTTTGACAAGCATTTCCCGACCCGTATGAACCCGTGAGGAAACTAACAAACAAGCTATATCAAAACCAACCCAAATCAGTCCCCAAATCTGTTCCACATCAGTAGCTAAACAATAATCAAGTACACACTAAAACACGAGACTTTTTACGTGGAAAACCCCTCAAAATCGAGAGTAAAAACCACGGGACTCGTAAGCCACTTAAATTCCACTATCATCAACAAAGAGAGCAATACAATAATCCTTCTCTAGATCAACTAGAGGCATACAACATCATCATACTCTTGAACAACAATAATCAACAAGTATATGAAACAATTAAAGACAAAAGAAGAATTTCATCACCCAAAATTCTGCTACTGTTCGACCTGCTGTAACTCAAGCTACAGATCACTTGAGACGAATTCAACGGTTGAAAATGTTGGCACTGATATCAGGAAGACACAGCCCAAAATTGAAGAAGATTCAACGGTCGGATTTCCGGGGATCGAAGGTTTTCTGGCCTGCTGTCACTGTAGACGGGAATTGGGGTTTTGACTCTTTTTCTTGATCTCTATCTGATCTCTCTCTCTCGTATCAATTGAAGATAGCTGGACACAATTCAAAATAATGCCCTCAAATGTTTGACCAAGTCAACAAACCATTTTGGGCCTAAATTGTTAGGCTTTAGACTTTGGGTTAAAGCTTCATCATATTGGAAACCCACTAATAAACCCAACAAATCTCCCCCTTTCCAATTATGAGGAAGAGTTCGCCATCCCGGCGATCGAGCAACATACCTTGAGCTTCTCACTTACTAAAGCCTTTGTAAACATGTCGGAACCATTATCATCGGTGTGAACTTTATCAAGTTCAAACGAACCATCTTCAAGACGTTCTCTAATCCAATGATACCGCACATCTATATGTTTTGTCCGCTTATGATACATAGAATTTCTAGCCAAATGAATCGCACTCTCATTATCACAAAGAACCACATATCGTGATTGCTTAAACCCAAGGTCTTGTAGAAATCTTTTCATCCACAGTAGTTCTTTGCACGCTTCTGTTGCTGCCATATACTCAGCCTCGGTTGTAGACAATGCAACACACTTTTGTAACCTTGATTGCCATGAAACTGCTCCCCCTTGTAACAACCCCAAACCAACCCACGACTAAACCGCGTGAAATGCAAAAGTAAAAAAAATTTAACTGTCCAGCAACTGGCGCGGCGCGCCAGGAAGGCCGCGCGGCGCGCCGAAGTGGTCTGTCCCAAAAGTCCTTAAATGCGAAAAAGATCGACTAGTTCCCGACATTTTTAGGCGAAACGCTTTTAACCACACATTCAAATATGTAAAACTAACACGATTCAAACATAAAAACGATGTTTTACAAGCGGGGCCCACACGACCCAAAATACAAGTTTAATACAATTTCAGAGTTTCGACCACCAAAAAGTTTAAGTACCAAACTACACTAGGAGCATGGCGTTTGGGATTAAACTACCCACGTCTCGGTCAAACTCCCAAAAGTCAACACATCCAAAAGCGTCCCCCACAATAAAGCGGGATCTCTAGTCCAAGGTAATGCCCTTACCCTTATCCACTATCGAACCTATAAAAAGGGTAAACAACGAGAGGGTAAGCAACGCTTAGTGAATGCAATAATTATACATATACATATATAATATACCTACTTGCACCCACTTACACACACCGTAATAACGCTAGTATAAACAATTAGCATACCGAACTCCAAGTAAGCTATACGCTACCCAATACCGCAACTAGCAATGTCAATATCATAAGCTCCAATAATATAATACGATATCTCACAACATATATATAACAACTATATGGTTAACCATAAACGCGTCATGGTGCTACCGGCTCCGTGGTTCACACCGTATGAAATGCTATGATGCTACCGGCTCCGTGGTTTACGTCACTACGCATTTGAGTCATACTCTTTTATACCGGCTCCGTGGTTCACACTTTGGTGCTACCGGCTCCGTGGTTCACACCTCATTTTATAGTGCTACCGGCTCCGTGGTTCACACTCCGATGCTACCGGCTCCATGGTTCACATCTCAAACATGCACTATGATGCTACCGGCACCGTGGTTCACATCATAGCACGATCACACACACCCTATGGCATTCCCGGCTCCGTATGTCACACCATAGCTTACAAATAAATATACCATATACATACATGTATAATTATTCCACTCACCTCCAAGTCTTGTGAAAGGACACCCGAGCTTGCAAGACCTCAAAATAACGTACCTATCATGTTATACATATTATCAATCGCATAACTCAAGTTGGTCAAACAATTCTTTCACCATTCTAAAGCCATTTTGACCCAAGGTGCAATTTCAACCCATTTTGCACCCTTAACCCTAATTTGGGTCAACACACACCAAAACCCTAATCATTCGTCAAGATGGGTTTGAAACACATTTAGGTCACAAGGCTAACTTGTTTTCATACTTTCTAGGCCACTTAGGTCACTAAAGACTCATTTGACCCATTTTAAGGTCAACACACCCATTTGGGTCATCCACACCCAATAACACCCATTTACATATTATTAAAGTGTTCTAGCAACTAACTAACCAAATTTAAGACTCAAAAGTCCAATTAACACATTCAAACCCTAGGTTAGTCATTAATGAGCCTTCATAACCCATTTTCACCCAAAATCCCCAAAATACTAACAAAATGGGTCTTTGGTTCATCACTAGCCCAAACCCTAACCCTTAAAGCAATTAAAGTAAGAAATTGGGTTTTATAACTTACCAACACAATCACCACGTAGCTATCGACTAGATGAACGTCTTTAAAACTTGCACCAAGACCCGATTCAACCTCTTTCACCCTTTAATGGAGCTCTCTCTCTCTCTCTCTCTCTCAAGGATTTCACTCTCTCACTAAAATTCAATTGGAGGAGATAAGGTTATTGTGGGAGTAGTAAATGAGCTCCCCAAAACTGATCTAGGGTATTACATTCGGCCCCAAAGTGAATTTGCACAATTGCCCTCAAAATATCTATTTTAAAAGAAGTAAGGAATCTGTCGCAGACAGATGGCGCGGCGCGCCACCAGGCCGTGCGGCGCGCGACACCTCCAGTTCAGCTTCTTTCTTGCTTTTAAATATATACAACCAAAACCCCATTTCAAGTATCGTACATTACACTTATATACACTACAAATACTCGGGTCTTACAACTCTCCCCCACTTATTCGGATTGCGTCCTCGCAATCCAAGCCGCATGACACGAGGGAAGATAAACCAACACGAACTCTTCGGGTTCCCAAGTGAACTCGGAACCTTTACTTCGCCGCCATTGAACCTTGAAAGTTCTCACCTCTTTATTCCTCAACATTTTCACCTTCTCGTCAAGGATAGCAATCGGTTCCTCGACATACTCTAACTTGTTGTTTAGCTCGATTTCATCTAATGGCATCCATGAAGAATCATCCGCAAGACACTTACGGAGGTGGGAAACATGAAATGTATTATGGATCCCCGCAAGCTCTTCGGGTAATTCCAATCGATATGCAACTTCACCAACACGAGCTAAAACCTTGAATGGCCCAATAAACCGAGGAGCTAACTTTCCCCGTTTTCGAAATCGAATAATACCTTTCCAAGGTGAAACCTTAAGCATCACCATGTCACCTTCTTGAAATTCGATCGTTCGTCTACGTTTGTCGGCATACGACTTTTGTCTATCTTGAGCCTTCTTAAAATGTTCCCGAATAATATCAATCTTGTTATTCGTCTCCAAAACCAAATCGGTACTCCCGATTTCCCTTTGACCCACTTCTCCCCAACAAATGGGAGTTCGACACCTTCGCCCATATAGCATCTCATAAGGTGGCATCCTGATACTAGTGTGATAACTATTATTGTACGAGAATTCCACCAAGGGCAAATGCTCATCCCAACTACCACCGAAATCAATAATGCACGCCCGTAACATATCTTCCAAAGTTTGATTCGTACGTTCGATTTGACCGTCCGTTTGAGGATGATACGCCGTGCTCAGCTTTAATTGCGTACCCATATCTTCATGAAATTTTTCCCAAAACCGGGATGTAAAACGGGTATCTTGATCCGAAATAATAGATATAGGAACCCCATGTCGCGAGACCACTTCCTTGATAAACAACTTAGCCAAGGCCTCCGACGATATCGCTTCTTTAATGGGAAGAAACAAAGCACTTTTCGTCAAACGATCAACTATCACCCAAATCGTATCAAATTGGGTTCTCGCCGTCTTTGGTAACTTTGTAATGAAATCCATGGTAATGTGCTCCCATTTCCATTTCGGGATTTCTAACGGTTGCAACTTACCATACGGCTTTTAGTGCTCGGCCTTAACTTGCAAACAAGTAACACATTGTCCAACATATTTTACAACATCACGCTTGATGCCCGGCCACCAATAATCTTTCCTTAAATCAAGATACATTTTTGTCGCGCCCGGGTGAATGGAATACTTTGACTTATGTGCTTCATCAAGTAGCACTTGTCGATAATCACCCATCTTAGGCACCCACACCCTTCCTTGAAAAGACAACAAACCACGCGAGCCCATAGTAATGAACTCCGATTGCCCCACAATTCGCTCCTCATGCTTGTTGTGAACGTAAGCCTCAATTTGAATTACACCTAGATTTTCAAGAAAATCGTTAGTAATAATCATACGTAACAATCCCAATCGTAACGCCGGGTGATGACTCTTTCGACTTAACGCATCCGCGACCACATTCGCCTTGCCCGGATGATAAAGTATTTCACAATCATAATCTTTTACCACATCCATCCACCTACGTTGACGATAATTCAAATCTCGTTGATTAAAGAGATGTTTCAAACTCTTATGATCCGAATAAATCGTACTCTTGACACCATACAAGTAATGGCGCCAAATTTTCAACGCATGTACCACCGCCGCCAACTCAAGATCATGAGTCGGATATCTCGTTTCGTGTTCCTTTAACTGTCGAGAGGCATAAGCGATGACTTTACCTCTTTGCATAAGAACACACCCGAGCCCGTTTAGAGAAGCATCACAATAAACCATCATATCTTCCACACCTTCCGGCAATACTAACACCGGAGCTTGGCACAACTTCTCTTTTAACAATTGAAAAGCAATTTCTTGCTCGTTTTCCCAATTAAATTTAGCATTCTTCCTCGTCAATTTCGTCAATGGAGAAGCAATCTTGGAAAAGTCTTGGATAAACCGACGATAATAACCGGCCAATCCGAGAAAACTTCGGATTTCCGTAGGCGTAGTCGGTCGTCCCCAACTCTTCACCGTCGCGATCTTCCCCGGATCCACTTGAACGCCGTCTTTGTTCACAATATGACCAAGGAATTGGACTTCCCTTAGCCAAAATTCACATTTGGAGAACTTTGCATACAACTTCTCCTTTCGTAACGTCTTCAATACTTCATGCAAATGACGTTCATGTTCGTTCATACTTTTCGAGTAGACTAGTATGTCGTCAATGAACACTATTACCGATTTGTCCAGCATAGGTTGGCACACTCGGTTCATAAGATCCATGAATGCTGCCGGTGCATTCGTAAGACCAAAAGGCATCACCACAAATTCAAAATGCCCATAACGTGTTCGAAAGGCCGTTTTCTCGATGTCTTCCTCACGGACCCGCATTTGGTGATAGCCGGACCGTAGGTCGATTTTAGAGAAATACATTGCACCTTGGAGTTGGTCAAACAAATCGTCAATCCTAGGCAAAGGATAACGATTCTTGATCGTCACTTTGTTCAACTCCCGATAATCGATGCACATCCGCATACTACCATCCTTCTTCTTTACGAACAATACCGGAGCACCCCACGGCGAAGCACTCGGTCGAATAAAACCCTTTTCGAGTAACTCTTGGATTTGATTTAACAACTCTTGCATTTCCGTCGATGCTAAACGATAAGGAGTTTTAGCAATGGGGGTAGCCCCCGGAACCAACTCAATGCGAAATTCAACTTGTCTTCCCGCCGGAACACCCGGTAACTCATCCGGAAAAACGTCTTCAAATTCATTAACCACCGAAATTTCACGAATGGGTGGTGGCTCATTACGAGTATCGACAACATGAGCAAGGAAAGCCATGCCACCGGTAACAACAAAGCGGCGTACCCGTGCAAAAGTGCATATCGGCACTGGTCTCCTTCGCTTCTCGCCATGAATAACCATCTCTCCCCCACTAGGGGTCTTCACACGAATAAACTTATCATGGCATGCAATATCGGCTCTATAACGATCGAGCCAATCCATACCAACAACGATATCAAAATCACCCAAGGTCATCGGAATAAGATCAATTTCAAAACTTTCGGCACCAAACACAACATTATAATTTTTTCACACATCAACCACTAGCGCCGTATTGCCATTCGCTATTTCAACTTCTACCGGACGACTCAACTTTACTAGCGGTTTATTTAACTTAGGCACAAATCTTGGTGACACGAAAGATAAATTAGCACCACTATCAAAAAGTATCCGTGCCAGATTAGAGTTAACCATGAATGTACCTGAAACGACTTCATTAGATTGTTTGGCTTCTTCGTTTGTCATCAAATAATTTCAACCTCTAGCCGTCCCCGCTGAAATGTCCCGTTCTTATTGATCAAAAACGTTCCATATTAATTGATTTCGTTGCGAGGTTTTGACCTCTATATGAGACGTTTTTCAAAGACTGCATTCATTTTAAAACAAACCATAACCTTTATTTCATCAATAAAGGTTAAAAAAAACTTTACGTAGATTATCAAATAATGATAATCTAAAATATCCTGTTTACACACGACCATTACATAATGGTTTACAATACAAATATGTTACAACAAAATAAGTTTCTTGAATGCAGTTTTTACACAATATCATACAAGCATGGACTCCAAATCTTGTCCTTATTTAAGTATGCGACAGCGGAAGCTCTTAATAATCACCTGAGAATAAACATGCTTAAAACGTCAACAAAAATGTTGGTGAGTTATAGGTTTAACCTATATATATCAAATCATAATAATAGACCACAAGATTTCTTATTTCAATACACATCCCATACATAGAGATAAAAATCATTCATATGGTGAACACCTGGTAACCGACATTAACAAGATGCATATATAAGAATATCCCCATCATTCCGGGACACCCTTCGGATATGATATAAATTTCGAAGTACTAAAGCATCCGGTACTTTGGATGGGGCTTGTTGGGCCCGATAGATCTATCTTTAGGATTCGCGTCAATTAGGGTGTCTGTTCCCTAATTCTTAGATTACCAGACTTAATAAAAAGGGGCATATTCGATTTCGATAATTCAACCATAGAATGTAGTTTCACGTACTTGTGTCTATTTTGTAAATCATTTATAAAACCTGCATGTATTCTCATCCCAAAAATATTAGATTTTAAAAGTGGGACTATAACTCACTTTCACAGATTTTTACTTTGTCGGGAAGTAAGACTTGGCCACTTGTTGATTCACGAACCTATAACAATATATACATATATATCAAAGTATGTTCAAAATATATTTACAACACTTTTAATATATTTTGATGTTTTAAGTTTATTAAGTCAGCTGTCCTCGTTAGTAACCTACAACTAGTTGTCCACAGTTAGATGTACAGAAATAAATCGATAAATATTATCTTGAATCAATCCACGACCCAGTGTATACGTATCTCAGTATTGATCACAACTCAAACTATATATATTTTGGAATCAACCTCAACCCTGTATAGCTAACTCCAACATTCACATATAGAGTGTCTATGGTTGTTCCGAAATATATATATAGATGTGTCGACATGATAGGTCAAAACATTGTATATGTGTCTATGGTATCTCAAGATTACATAATATACAATACAAGTTGATTAAGTTATGGTTGGAATATATTTGTTACCAATTTTCACGTAGCTAAAATGAGAAAAATTATCCAATCTTGTTTTACCCATAACTTCTTCATTTTAAATCCGTTTTGAGTGAATCAAATTGCTATGGTTTCATATTGAACTCTATTTTATGAATCTAAACAGAAAAAGTATAGGTTTATAGTCGGAAAAATAAGTTACAAGTCGTTTTTATAAAGGTAGTCATTTCAGTCGAAAGAACGACGTCTAGATGACCATTTTAGAAAACATACTTCCACTTTGAGTTTAACCATAATTTTTGGATATAGTTTCATGTTCATAATAAAAATCATTTTCTCAGAATAACAACTTTTAAATCAAAGTTTATCATAGTTTTTAATTAACTAACCCAAAACAGCCCGCGGTGTTACTACGACGGCGTAAATCCGGTTTTACGGTGTTTTTCGTGTTTCCAGGTTTTAAATCATTAAGTTAGCATATCATATAGATATAGAATATGTGTTTAGTTGATTTTAAAAGTCAAGTTAGAAGGATTAACTTTTGTTTGCGAACAAGTTTAGAATTTACTAAACTATGTTCTAGTGATTACAAGTTTAAACCTTCGAATAAGATAGCTTTATATGTATGAATCGAATGATGTTATGAACATCATTACTACCTTAAGTTCCTTGGATAAACCTACTGGAAGAGAGAAAAATGGATCTAGCTTCAATGGATCCTTGGATGGCTCGAAGTTCTTGAAGCAGAATCATGACACGAAAACAAGTTCAAGTAAGATCATCACTTGAAATAAGATTGTTATAGTTATAGAAATTGAACCAAAGTTTGAATATGATTATTACCTTGTATTAGAATGATAACCTACTGTAAGAAACAAAGATTTCTTGAGGTTGGATGATCACCTTACAAGATTGGAAGTGAGCTAGCAAACTTGAAAGTATTCTTGATTTTATGAAACTAGAACTTTTGGAATTTATGAAGAACACTTAGAACTTGAAGATAGAACTTGAGAGAGATCAATTAGATGAAGAAAATTGAAGAATGAAAGTGTTTGTAGGTGTTTTTGGTCGTTGGTGTATGGATTAGATATAAAGGATATGTTATTTTGTTTTCATGTAAATAAGTCATGAATGATTACTCATATTTTTGTAATTTTATGAGATATTTCATGCTAGTTGCCAAATGATGGTTCCCACATGTGTTAGGTTACTCACATGGGCTGCTAAGAGCTAATCATTGGAGTGTATATACCAATAGTACATACATCTAAAAGCTGTGTATTGTACGAGTACGAATACGGGTGCATACGAGTAGAATTGTTGATGAAACTGAACGAGGATGTAATTGTAAGCATTTTTGTTAAGTAGAAGTATTTTGATAAGTGTCTTGAAGTCTTTCAAAAGTGTATGAATGCATATTAAAACACTACATGTATATACATTTTAACTGAGTCGTTAAGTCATCGTTAGTCGTTACATGTAAATGTTGTTTTGAAACCTTTAGGTTAACGATCTTGTTAAATGTTGTTAACCCAATGTTTATAATATCAAAAGAGATTTTAAATTATTATATTATCATGATATTATGATGTACGAATATCTCTTAATATGATATATATACATTAAATGTCGTTACAACGATAATCGTTACATATATGTCTCGTTTCAAAATCATTAAGTTAGTAGTCTTGTTTTTACATATGTAGTTCATTGTTAATATAATTAATGATATGTTTACTTATCATAATATCATGTTAACTATATATATAACCATATATATGTCATCATATAGTTTTTACAAGTTTTAACGTTCGTGAATCACCGGTCAACTTGGGTGGTCAATTGTCTATATGAAACCTATTTCAATTAATCAAGTCTTAACAAGTTTGATTGCTTAACATGTTGGAAACATTTAATCATGTAAATATCAATCTCAATTAATATATATAAACATGGAAAAGTTCGGGTCACTACAGTACCTACCCGTTAAATAAATTTCGTCCCTAAATTTTAAGCTGTTGAAGGTGTTGACGAATCTTCTGGAAATAGATGCGGGTATTTCTTCTTCATCTGATCTTCACGCTCCCGGGTGAACTTGGGTCCTCTACGAGCATTCCATCGAACCTTAACAATTGGTATCTTGTTTTGCTTAAGTCTTTTAACCTCACGATCCATTATTTCGACGGGTTCTTCGATGAATTGAAGTTTTTCGTTGATTTGGATTTCATCTAACGGAATAGTGAGATCTTCTTTAGCAAAACATTTCTTCAAATTCGAGACGTAGAAAGTGTTATGTACAGCCACGAGTTGTTGAGGTAACTCAAGTCGGTAAGCTACTGGTCCAACACGATCAATAATCTTGAATGGTCCAATATACCTTGGATTTAATTTCTCTCGTTTACCAAATCGAACAACGCCTTTCCAAGGTGCAACTTTAAGCATGACCATCTCTCCAATTTCAAATTCTATATCTTTTCTTTTAATGTCAGCGTAGCTCTTTTGTCGACTTTGGGCGGTTTTCAACCGTTGTTGAATTTGGATGATCTTCTCGGTAGTTTCTTGTATAATCTCCGGACCCGTAATCTGTCTATCCCCCACTTCACTCCAACAAATTGGAGACCTGCACTTTCTACCATATAGTGCTTCAAACGGCGCCATCTCAATGCTTGAATGGTAGCTGTTGTTGTAGGAAAATTCTGCTAATGGTAGATGTCGATCCCAACTGTTTCCGAAATCAATAACACATGCTCGTAGCATGTCTTCAAGCGTTTGTATCGTCCTTTCACTCTGCCCATCAGTTTGTGGATGATAGGCAGTACTCATGTCTAGACGAGTTCCTAATGCTTGCTGTAATGTCTGCCAGAATCTTGAAATAAATCTGCCATCCCTATCAGAGATAATAGAGATTGGTATTCCATGTCTGGAGATGACTTCCTTAAAATACAGTCGTGCTAACTTCTCCATCTTGTCATCTTCTCTTATTGGCAGGAAGTGTGCTGATTTGGTGAGACGATCAACTATTACCCAAATAGTATCAAAACCACTTGCAGTCCTTGGCAATTTAGTGATGAAATCCATGGTAATGTTTTCCCATTTCCATTCCGGGATTTTGGGTTGTTGAAGTAAACCTGATGGTTTCTGATGCTCAGCTTTGACCTTAGAACACGTCAAACATTCTCCCACGTATTTAGCAACATCGGCTTTCATACCCGGCCACCAAAAATGTTTCTTGAGATCCTTGTACATCTTTCCCGTTCCAGGATGTATTGAGTATCTGGTTTTATGAGCTTCTCTAAGTACCATTTCTCTCATATCTCCAAATTTTGGTACCCAAATCCTTTCAGCCCTATACCGGGTTCCGTCTTCCCGAATATTAAGATGCTTCTCTGATCCTTTGGGTATTTCATCTTTTAAATTTCCCTCTTTTAAAACTCCTTGTTGCGCCTCCTTTATTTGAGTAGTAAGGTTATTATGAATCATTATATTCATAGATTTTACTCGAATGGGTTCTCTGTCCTTCCTGCTCAAGGCATCGGCTACCACATTTGCCTTTCCCGGGTGATAACGAATCTCAAAGTCGTAATCATTCAATAATTCAATCCACCTACGCTGCCTCATATTCAGTTGTTTCTGATTAAATATGTGTTGAAGACTTTTGTGGTCGGTATATATAATACTTTTAACCCCATATAAGTAGTGCCTCCAAGTCTTTAATGCAAAAACAACTGCGCCTAATTCCAAATCATGCGTCGTATAATTTTGTTCGTGAATCTTCAATTGTCTAGACGCATAAGCAATCACCTTCGTTCATTGCATTAATACACAACCGAGACCTTGCTTTGATGCGTCACAATAAATCACAAAATCATCATTCCCTTCAGGCAATGACAATATAGGTGCCGTAGTTAGCTTTTTCTTCAATAACTGAAACGCTTTCTCTTGTTTCATCATTCCATTCAAATTTCTTCCCTTTATGCGTTAATGCAGTCAAGGGTTTTGCTATTCTGGAAAAGTCTTGGATGAACCTTCTGTAGTAACCAGCTAGTCCTAAAAACTGGCGTATGTGTTTCGGAGTTTTCGGGGTTTCCCACTTTTCAACAGTTTCTATCTTTGCCGGATCCACCTTAATACCTTCTTTGTTCACTATGTGACTGAGGAATTGAACTTCTTCCAACCAAAATGCACACTTTGAAAACTTAGCGTACAATTCTTCCTTCCTCAATACTTCTAACACCTTTCTCAAATGTTCACCGTGTTCTTGGTCATTCTTTGAGTAAATAAGTATGTCATCAATGAAAACAATGACAAACTTGTCAAGGTATGGTCCACACACTCGGTTCATAAGGTCCATGAACACAGCTGGTGCATTAGTTAAACCAAATGGCATGACCATAAACTCGTAATGACCGTAACGTATTCTGAAAGCAGTCTTTGGAATATCATCTTCTTTCACCCGCATTTGATGATACCCGGAACGTAAGTCAATCTTTGAATAAACAGACGAGCTTTGTAGTTGATCAAATAAGTCGTCGATTCTCGGTAGTGGGTAGCGGTTCTTGATGGTAAGTTTGTTCAACTCTCGGTAGTCGATACACAACCTGAATGTACCATCTTTCTTCTTGACAAACAAAACAGGAGCTCCCCACGGTGATGTGCTTGGTCGAATGAAACCATGCTCTAAAAGTTCTTGTAATTGGCTTTGCAGTTCTTTCATCTCGCTGGGTGCGAGTCTGTAAGGAGCACGAGCTATTGGTGCAGCTCCTGGTACAAGATCTGTTTGAAATTCAACGGATCGATGTGGGGGTAATCCCGGTAATTCTTTCGGAAATACATCGGGAAATTCTTTTGCAATGGGAACATCATTGATGCTCTTTTCTTCAGTTTGTACTTTCTCGACGTGTGCTAGAACAGCATAGCAACCTTTTCTTATTAGTTTTTGTGCCTTCAAATTACTAATAAGATGTAGCTTCGTGTTGCCCTTTTTTCCGTACACCATTAAGGGTTTTCCTTTTTCTCGTATAATGCGAATTGCATTTTTGTAACAAACGATCTCTGCTTTCACTTCTTTCAACCAGTCCATACCGATTATCACATCAAAACTCCCTAACTCTACTGGTATCAAATCAATCTTAAATGTTTCGCTAACCAGTTTAATTTCTCGATTCCGACATATATTATCTGCTGAAATTAATTTACCATTTGCTAATTCGAGTAAAAATTTACTATCCAAAGGCGTCAATGGACAACTTAATTTAGCACAAAAATCTCTACTCATATAGCTTCTATCCGCACCCGAATCAAATAAAACGTAAGCAGATTTATTGTCAATAAGAAACGTACCCGTAACAAGCTCCGGGTCTTCCTGTGCCTCTGCCGCATTAATATTGAAAACTCTTCCACGGCCTTTTCCATTCGTGTTCTCCTGGTTCGGGCAATTTCTAATAATGTGGCCCGGTTTTCCACATTTATAACAAACTACATTGGCATAACTTGCTCCGACACTACTTGCTCCGCCATTACTCGTTCCGACACCATTAATTCCTTTCGTTCTATTAACCCCTGGTCCGTAGACCTCACACTTCGCCGCGCTATGACCATTTCTTTTACACTTGTTGCAAAATTTGGTGCAGAACCCCGAGTGATTCTTTTCACACCTTTGGCATAGCTGCTTCTGATTGTTGTTGTTGTTGCGGTTATTATTGTTGTTGGGATGATTGTTGTAGTTGCTGTTGTTGTTGTTGTTGTTGGGCCGTTTGTTGTAGTTGCGATTGATGTTGCGATTGTTGGGATAATTGCTGCGATTATTGTTGTAATTGCTGTTGTTGTTGTATTGGTGATTCTTATCACCGTTTTCCTCCCACTTTCTTTTGACTTGCTTCACATTGGCCTCTTCAGCAGTCTGTTCTTTAATTCTTTCTTCAATCTGGTTCACTAGTTTGTGAGCCATTCTACATGCCTGTTGTATGGAGGCGGGCTCGTGTGAACTTATATCTTCTTGGATTCTTTCCGGTAATCCTTTCACAAACGCGTCGATCTTCTCTTCCTCATCTTCGAATGCTCCCGGACACAATAGGCACAATTCTGTAAATCGTCTTTCGTACGTGGTAATATCAAATCCTTGGGTTCGTAACCCTCTAAGTTCTGTCTTGAGCTTATTGACCTCGGTTCTGGGACGGTACTTCTCGTTCATCAAGTGCTTGAATGCTGACCACGGTAGTGCGTACGCATCGCCTTGTCCCACTTGCTCTAGATAGGTATTCCACCATGTTAACGCAGAACCTGTGAAGGTATGCGTAGCGTACTTCACTTTGTCCTCTTCAGTACACTTACTTATGGCAAACACCGATTCGACCTTCTCGGTCCACCGTTTCAATCCAATCGGTCCTTTGGTTCCATCAAATTCCAAAGGTTTGCAGGCAGTGAATTCTTTGTAGGTGCATCCTACACGATTTCCTGTACTGCTAGATCCAAGGTTATTGTTGGTATGTAGCGCAGCCTGTACTGCGGCTATGTTTGAAGCTAGAAAAGTACGGAATTCCTCTTCATTCATATTCACGGTGTGTCGAGTAGTCGGTGCCATTTCCTTCAAAATAGTCAAATGGAACAAGTTAATCATACAGAATGTTAAGAGTAGTTAATAGTATTTCGTAGCATAATATGAACTCATTTATAAAAGCTTTTTCTTCATATTAGCGTTTTATAAGTTTAAATTCGGGTTGTACCTACCCGTTAAGTTCATACTTAGTAGCTAATATACAATTCAACTACTACAATTCTATATGAAAAACTGATTGTAATAATATTTCGCGTTCAAGCTTTTATACAATATTTTACAAACTTACAATACCGCTTATTTTACATAAAGCATGAAATATAGCACACAATAACTTTGATACAAGATAGTTGTGAAGATAATTCTAGCTAGTACACAAGTCGTTCAGCAAAGGCAATAAAGACACGTAATTCATACGTCCAGAAACAAGTCATGCATTCTGGTTTTACTAGGATTACTTCTCATCCTTGGTCTTGTGGAACATAACCGTTATGGCCGTTGATAAGACAGCGTGTTGTAACGTCGTCAAAGGGATGAGGGTTACGTAATGTCCAACAGTCCCGTAATAACCTAAAAACCTCATTTCTTACCCCAATTACCGACTCCGTCACTTGTGGGAACGTTTTGTTTAATAGTTGTAGCCCGATGTTCTTGTTCTCACTTTGGTGAGAAGCGAATATTACTAATCCGTAAGCATAACATGCTTCTTTATGTTGCATGTTAGCCGCTTTTTCTAAATCATGAAGTCTAATATTCGAATATATTGAGTCAAAATAATTTCTTAACCCGTTGCGTAAAATAGCATTTGGGTTCCCCGCAATATATGCGTCAAAGTAAACACATCGTAACTTATGGGTTTCCCAATGTGATATCCCCCATCTTTCAAACGAAAGTCTCTTATAAACCAAGACATTCTTGGAACGTTCTTCGAATGTCTTACAAACTGATCTCGCCTTAAATAGTTGTGCCGAGGAATTCTGACCGACTCTAGACAAGATTTCATCAATCATGTCTCCGGGTAGGTCTCTTAAAATATTGGGTTGTCTATCCATTTTGTGTTTTTATACTGTAAAATAGACAAGAGTTAGATTCATAAAAAAAATACTTATTAATACAAGCAATTTTTACATATATCATAAAGCATAAGCACACTATATTACATATATTACACCACACGAATACAACTATCTTATTCCGACTCGCTCGTTTCTTCTTGTTCTGTTTTGGTTCGTTTTGCCAAGTTTCTAGGGATATATGATGTTCCCCTAATACGAGCCGTCGTTGTCCACATTGGTTTAGAAAAACCTAGTGGTTTAGAGGTTCCCGGGTCATTGTTACAACTTAAGGACTTCGGGGGTTGACGATACATATAAAGTTCATCGGGGTTGGAATTAGATTTCTCTATTATTATGCCCTTTCCCTTATTATTTTCTTTTGCCTTTTTAAATTCAGTTGGGGTAATTTCTATAACATCATCGGAATTCTCGTCGGAATCCGATTCATCGGAGAATTGGTAATCCTCCCAATATTTTGCTTCCTTAGCGGAAACACCATTGACCATAATTAACCTTGGTCGGTTGGTTGAGGATTCTATTTTACTTAACCGTTTTATTATTTCCCCCACCGGTTCTATTTCTTCTTCCGGTTCTGATTCTTCTTCCGGTTCCGATTCTTCTTCCGGTTCCGACTCTTCTTCCGGTTCCTCTTCGGGAACTTGTGAATCAGTCCACGAATCATTCCAATTTACATTTGACTCTTCATTATTATTAGGTGAGTCAATGGGACTAGTTCTAGAGGTAGACATCTATCACATAATATCAAACACGTTAAGAGATTAATATATCACATAATATTCATATGTTAAAAATATATAGTTTTCAACAAAAATGTTAAGCAATCATTTTTAAAGAAAACACGGTCGAAGTCCAGACTCACTAATGCATCCTAACAAACTCGATATGACACACTAATGCAAATTTTCTGGTTCTCTAAGACCAACGCTCGGATACCAACTGAAATGTCCCGTTCTTATTGATCAAAAACGTTCCATATTAATTGATTTCGTTGCGAGGTTTTGACCTCTATATGAGACGTTTTTCAAAGACTGCATTCATTTTAAAACAAACCATAACCTTTATTTCATCAATAAAGGTTAAAAAAAAACTTTACGTAGATTATCAAATAATGATAATCTAAAATATCCTGTTTACACACGACCATTACATAATGGTTTACAATACAAATATGTTACAACAAAATAAGTTTCTTGAATGCAGTTTTTACACAATATCATACAAGCATGGACTCCAAATCTTGTCCTTATTTAAGTATGCGACAGCGGAAGCTCTTAATAATCACCTGAGAATAAACATGCTTAAAACGTCAACAAAAATGTTGGTGAGTTATAGGTTTAACCTATATATATCAAATCATAATAATAGACCACAAGATTTCTTATTTCAATACACATCCCATACATAGAGATAAAAATCATTCATATGGTGAACACCTGGTAACCGACATTAACAAGATGCATATATAAGAATATCCCCATCATTCCGGGACACCCTTCGGATATGATATAAATTTCGAAGTACTAAAGCATCCGGTACTTTGGATGGGGCTTGTTGGGCCCGATAGATCTATCTTTAGGATTCGCGTCAATTAGGGTGTCTGTTCCCTAATTCTTAGATTACCAGACTTAATAAAAAGGGGCATATTCGATTTCGATAATTCAACCATAGAATGTAGTTTCACGTACTTGTGTCTATTGTGTAAATCATTTATAAAACCTGCATGTATTCTCATCCCAAAAATATTAGATTTTAAAAGTGGGACTATAACTCACTTTCACAGATTTTTACTTTGTCGGGAAGTAAGACTTGGCCACTTGTTGATTCACGAACCTATAACAATATATACATATATATCAAAGTATGTTCAAAATATATTTACAACACTTTTAATATATTTTGATGTTTTAAGTTTATTAAGTCAGCTGTCCTCGTTAGTAACCTACAACTAGTTGTCCACAGTTAGATGTACAGAAATAAATCGATAAATATTATCTTGAATCAATCCACGACCCAGTGTATACGTATCTCAGTATTGATCACAACTCAAACTATATATATTTTGGAATCAACCTCAACCCTGTATAGCTAACTCCAACATTCACATATAGAGTGTCTATGGTTGTTCCGAAATATATATAGATGTGTCGACATGATAGGTCGAAACATTGTATACGTGTCTATGGTATCTCAAGATTACATAATATACAATACAAGTTGATTAAGTTATGGTTGGAATAGATTTGTTACCAATTTTCACGTAGCTAAAATGAGAAAAATTATCCAATCTTGTTTTACCCATAACTTCTTCATTTTAAATCCGTTTTGAGTGAATCAAATTGCTATGGTTTCATATTGAACTCTATTTTATGAATCTAAACAGAAAAAGTATAGGTTTATAGTCGGAAAAATAAGTTACAAGTCGTTTTTATAAAGGTAGTCATTTCAGTCGAAAGAACGACGTCTAGATGACCATTTTAGAAAACATACTTCCACTTTGAGTTTAACCATAATTTTTGGATATAGTTTCATGTTCATAATAAAAATCATTTTCTCAGAATAACAACTTTTAAATCAAAGTTTATCATAGTTTTTAATTAACTAACCCAAAACAGCCCGCGGTGTTACTACGACGGCGTAAATCCGGTTTTACGGTGTTTTTCGTGTTTCCAGGTTTTAAATCATTAAGTTAGCATATCGTATAGATATAGAACATGTGTTTAGTTGATTTTAAAAGTCAAGTTAGAAGGATTAACTTTTGTTTGCGAACAAGTTTAGAATTTACTAAACTATGTTCTAGTGATTACAAGTTTAAACCTTCGAATAAGATAGCTTTATATGTATGAATCGAATGATGTTATGAACATCATTACTACCTTAAGTTCCTTGGATAAACCTACTGGAAGAGAGAAAAATGGATCTAGCTTCAATGGATCCTTGGATGGCTCGAAGTTCTTGAAGCAGAATCATGACACGAAAACAAGTTCAAGTAAGATCATCACTTGAAATAAGATTGTTATAGTTATAGAAATTGAACCAAAGTTTGAATATGATTATTACCTTGTATTAGAATGATAACCTACTGTAAGAAACAAAGATTTCTTGAGGTTGGATGATCACCTTACAAGATTGGAAGTGAGCTAGCAAACTTGAAAGTATTCTTGATTTTATGAAACTAGAACTTTTGGAATTTATGAAGAACACTTAGAACTTGAAGATAGAACTTGAGAGAGATCAATTAGATGAAGAAAATTGAAGAATGAAAGTGTTTTTAGGTGTTTTTGGTCGTTGGTGTATGGATTAGATATAAAGGATATGTTATTTTGTTTTCATGTAAATAAGTCATGAATGATTACTCATATTTTTGTAATTTTATGAGATATTTCATGCTAGTTGCCAAATGATGGTTCCCACATGTGTTAGGTGACTCACATGGGCTGCTAAGAGCTGATCATTGGAGTGTATATACCAATAGTACATACATCTAAAAGCTATGTATTGTACGAGTACGAATACGGGTGCATACGAGTAGAATTGTTGATGAAACTGAACGAGGATGTAATTGTAAGCATTTTTGTTAAGTAGAAGTATTTTGATAAGTGTCTTGAAGTCTTTCAAAAGTGTATGAATACATATTAAAACACTACATGTATATACATTTTAACTGAGTCGTTAAGTCATCGTTAGTCGTTACATGTAAATGTTGTTTTGAAACCTTTAGGTTAACGATCTTGTTAAATGTTGTTAACCCAATGTTTATAATATCAAAAGAGATTTTAAATTATTATATTATCATGATATTATGATGTACGAATATCTCTTAATATGATATATATACATTAAATGTCGTTACAACGATAATCGTTACATATATGTCTCGTTTCAAAATCATTAAGTTAGTAGTCTTGTTTTTACATATGTAGTTCATTGTTAATATAATTAATGATATGTTTACTTATCATAATATCATGTTAACTATATATATAACCATATATATGTCATCATATAGTTTTTACAAGTTTTAACGTTCGTGAATCACCGGTCAACTTGGGTGGTCAATTGTCTATATGAAACCTATTTCAATTAATCAAGTCTTAACAAGTTTGATTGCTTAACATGTTGGAAACATTTAATCATGTAAATATCAATCTCAATTAATATATATAAACATGGAAAAGTTCGGGTCACTACACCCGCCACCTTCTCTAACCGTTTAACATTATCCTTATTCAATTCGGGACATTCCATCCTCCTGTGCCCCTCCTTACCACAATTATAGCAAGTGAGTTTTGGTGTTGAGGTCGCACTTGTACAATCACGAGCCATGTGCCCATGTTGCCCACAATTATAGCATTTGGGCCCAAAACCCCCGGACGCACCCTTCTTCACACTACCAGCGCTCTCGGAACCCTTCTTGCTCTTCTTATTGGAAAAGTTCGATTGACTCGAATTCTCGAACTTCCTCTTACCAAAAGTAAAACCACCCTTTCTTATCACAAGCGCTTCAAAACCTTTAGCCATATTAAACAACTCATCGAAGCTTTTCACCACGTTCACACTAATCTTTTCTTGATAACTATCATTCAAAGTTCGATAGAAATCTTCTTTCAACATCTTATCATTCCCAACATACTCCGGGCAAAATTAGGTCTTGGACAAAAACACGAATTTGAGAGTGTTCAAATCCATCGACCCTTGCCTCAAGGAACGTAGCTCGTCCTTAAGCCTTGTAAGATCGGCCGAAGTTCGGTATTCATCGAAAAACTCCGTTTTGAATTCGTCCCAAGTGAAGTCCATACATTGCACTTCACCATAAAGATGGATTTTCGCGTCCCACCATAACTTAGCATCGCCCCTTAACATGCTAGACCCGTACCTTGTCTTCTTATCGAGAGGACATTCGCAAGTACGGAACGCCCCCTCCATATCGGAGATCCAACGGGAACTTTTAAGAGGATCTCTTTCACCCTCAAAAGTGGGAGGTTGAGAATCCTTGAAGGTCTTATAGAAAAAGTCCCGTCTTCCCACATTATCATCATGAAGAACGGCCTTGACTTGCTCTTTGACTACATTGACTAATTGCTCGTCAATCGAGTCTAGAAACATCTTCTTAATCTCCTCAAGATATTCTGCCTTTTGACGTTTAAAGATGGCCTCAACCTTGGCCGTGAACTCAGGGTCCTCACTCGTGCCCCCATTATCGGTGTCGTGTCCGTTTCTCATCTTCATTCTATAAAACGGAATAGGTTAAAAGGCGAAACACAAGGACATAACATGTGATGACCCGGGAATTTTCGACCAAATTTAAATTTAATCTTTAAATGGTTTCGACATGATAAGCAAAGTCTGTAAATTGAATCTCAAAATTTTTGAATTGTTTTATGAAATCATTTAACTTTGACCACTCCCGACGATTCACGAACATTTGTATGTAAATAAATATGTACATATATATATATATATATATATATATATATATATATATATATATATATATATATATGTATATATGTAAGTATATATAATAAATTGAAATTATGAAATATAATATAAACATTACAATTAAAAATGTAAAATAAGATAAAAAATATCATTAAGATGTAATTAAAATGAATTTATATTAAATTTATGATTTCTATAGATAATTACTACTATATGTGCATTAATATAGATAAAATTTATAAACAAGAAATATTCAATAAAAGTTAATATATAATATAAGTAACGATACATACATATAATACAAGTATAAATATATTTGTTATAGTAATATTGTTAATATTTTCAATTAATATCAATATTAATGTTAATAATATTATTTAAATATATAATCTAAAGATATGAATTTGATACATATATATATATATATATATATATATATATATATATATATATATATATATATATATAGTATCATTATTATTAATATTATAATTATTAATAATATTAGTATTATTAGTATTATTGTTATTTACAATATTATTGTGTTACATTTTATAGTAATTGTTATCATTATCATCAACAATATTATTATTACTACTATATTATTAAAGGTTTGTATTATTATCATTATTATTAGTTTTATTATTATTATGATTGTAAATTGTAATTATTATTATAACTATTATACAAGTATTATGTATCACTTAATATTATGATTATAGTTACAATTATTATTATTATTATTATTATTAATATTAAGTATTATACCTATTATTATTTTTATTATGAATATTAGTTATGATAATATCACTAAGTACTATTAGTATTATTAATTCCGTTATCATTAATTCTATCATTTTTACTACTAATATATGTATTATGATTATTATTAGGATTATGACTATAATTATTATCATTATTATTAGTATTTGTATCATTTGGTAATTATCTGTATTATTATTGTTATCATTAACATATGTATTATTGTTAAAGTTATCATTATTATTATTATTATTATTATTACTATGATTATCTTTATTAGTAAAAACATCATTCTTAGTAAATTATCATTAGTAGTAAAGTTATTATCCTTATTACAATTATCGTTTTCAAAAGTTAACATTATCATTATTATTACTATTATTACTATCAATATTATTAATATCATTTTTATCATTATCAGAACTACTACTAATAGATTTTTATAAAAATATATAACACTATATTTTTATTATTAAAAAGATATAAATTAAGCTATATATAAAAGATATCCATTAAAATATAAATATACATAATTATCATATATAAACCTTAATATACAATTTTATTATTTTTAATAATGAATAATAGTTATATAAAATTATATAAAAAATAATCATTTTCAAATATATTTACAAACTAAATAAATAATATATAAAGTTATAATATATGAAATTGTTCGATTACGAATATGTATACTAATAAATATACAAATGATATAGGTTCGTGAATCCGAGGCCAACCCTGCATTGTTCAGTATCGTCATGTGTATTTTTACTACAAAATATTGTATTGTGAGTTCATTTAATCCCTTTTTACTCATTACATTTTTTTGGGCTGAGAATACATGCAAATGCTTTATTAACTGTTTTACAATAATTATATGCGTGAGTTTCATTTACCTTTTTACCCTTTATATTTTTGGGCTGAGAATACATGCGCAAATTTTATAACTGTTTTACGAAATAGACACAAGTAATCGAAATTACGTTCTATGGTTGAATGATCGAAACTGAATATGCCCCTTTTTATTAAGTCTGGTAATCTAAGAATTAGGGAACAGACACCCTAATTGACGCGAACTCTAAAGATAGATCTATCGGGCCCAACAAGCCCCATCCAAAGTACCGGATGCTTTAGTACTTCGAAATTTATATCATGTCCGAAGGAGGATCCCGGAATGATGGGGATATTCTTATATGCATATTGTGAATGTCGGTTACCAGGTGTTCAATCCATATGAATGATATTTTTGTCTCTATGCATGGGACGTATGATTATGAGAAATGGAAGTATGAAATCTTGTGGTCTATTAAAATTATGAAATGATTCTTTATGATAAACTAATGAACTCACCAACCTTTTGGTTGACACTTTAAAGCATGTTTATTCTCAGGTACGAAAGAAATCTTCCGCTGTGCATTTGCTCATATTAGAGATATTGAAATGTCCCGTTCTTATTGATTAAAAACGTTCCATATTAATTGATTTCGTTGCGAGGTTTTGACCTCTATATGAGACGTTTTTCAAAGACTGCATTCATTTTAAAACAAACCATAACCTTTATTTCATCAATAAAGGTATAAAAAGCTTTACGTAGATTATCAAATAATGATAATCTAAAATATCCTGTTTACACACAACCATTACATAATGGTTTACAATACAAATATGTTACAACAAAATAAGTTTCTTGAATGCAGTTTTTACACAATATCATACAAGCATGGACTCCAAATCTCGTCCTTATTTAAGTATGCGACAGCGGAAGCTCTTAATAATCACCTGAGAATAAACATGCTTAAAACGTCAACAAAAATGTTGGTGAATTATAGGTTTAACCTATATATATCAAATCATAATAATAGACCACAAGATTTCATATTTCAATACACATCCCATACATAGAGATAAAAATCATTCATATGGTGAACACCTGGTAACCGACATTAACAAGATGCATATATAAGAATATCCCCATCATTCCGGGACACCCTTCGGATATGATATAAATTTCGAAGTACTAAAGCATCCGGTACTTTGGATGGGGTTTGTTAAGCCCAATAGATCTATCTTTAGGATTCGCGTCAATTAGGGTGTCTGTTCCCTAATTCTTAGATTACCAGACTTAATAAAAAGGGGCATATTCGATTTCGATAATTCAACCATAGAATGTAGTTTCACGTACTTGTGTCTATTTTGTAAATCATTTATAAAACCTGCATGTATTCTCATCCCAAAAATATTAGATTTTAAAAGTGGGACTATAACTCACTTTCACAGATTTTTACTTCGTCGGAAAGTAAGACTTGGCCACTGGTTGATTCACGAACCTATAACAATATATACATATATATCAAAGTATGTTCAAAATATATTTACAACACTTTTAGTATATTTTGATGTTTTAAGTTTATTAAGTCAGCTGTTCTCGTTAGTAACCTACAACTAGTTGTCCACAGTTAGATGTACAGAAATAAATTGATAAATATTTTCTTGAATCAATCCACGACCCAGTGTATACGTATCTCAGTATTGATCATAACTCAAACTATATATATTTTGAAATCAACCTCAACCCTGTATAGCTAACTCCAACATTCACATATAGAGTGTCTATGGTTGTTCCGAAATATATATAGATGTGTCGACATGATAGGTCGAAACATTGTATACGTGTCTATGGTATCTCAAGATTACATAATATACAATACAAGTTGATTAAGTTATGGTTGGAATAGATTTGTTACCAATTTTCACGTAGCTAAAATGAGAAAAATTATCCAATCTTGTTTTACCCATAACTTCTTCATTTTAAATCCGTTTTGAGTGAATCAAATTGCTATGGTTTCATATTGAATCCTATTTTATGAATCTAAACAGAAAAAGTATAGGTTTATAGTCGGAAAAATAAGTTACAAGTCATTTTTGTAAAGGTAGTCATTTCAGTCGAAAGAACGACGTCTAGATGACCATTTTAGAAAACATACTTCCACTTTGAGTTTAACCATAATTTTTGGATATAGTTTCATGTTCATAATAAAAATCATTTTCTTAGAATAACAACTTTTAAATTAAAGTTTATCATAGTTTTTAATTAACTAACCCAAAACAGCCCGCGGTGTTACTACGACGGCGTAAATCCGGTTTTACGGTATTTTTCGTGTTTCCAGGTTTTAAATCATTAAGTTAGCATATCATATAGATATAGAACATGTGTTTAGTTTATTTTAAAAGTCAAGTTAGAAGGATTAACTTTTGTTTGCGAACAAGTTTAGAATTAACTAAACTATGTTCTAGTGATTACAAGTTTAAACCTTCGAATAAGATAGCTTTATATGTATGAATCGAATGATGTTATGAACATCATTACTACCTTAAGTTCCTTGGATAAACCTACTGGAAAAGAGAAAAATGGATCTAGCTTCAATGGATCCTTGGATGGCTCGAAGTTTTTGAAGCAGAATCATGACACGAAAACAAGTTCAAGTAAGATCATCACTTGAAATAAGATTGTTATAGTTATAGAAATTGAACCAAAGTTTGAATATGATTATTACCTTGTATTAGAATGATAACCTACTGTAATAAACAAAGATTTCTTGAGGTTGGATGATCACCTTACAAGATTGGAAGTGAGCTAGCAAACTTGAAAGTATTCTTGATTTTATGAAACTAGAACTTTTGGAATTTATGAAGAACACTTAGAACTTGAAGATAGAACTTGAGAGAGATCAATTAGATGAAGAAAATTGAAGAATGAAAGTGTTTGTAGGTGTTTTTGGTCGTTGGTGTATGGATTAGATATAAAGGATATGTTATTTTGTTTTCATGTAAATAAGTCATGAATGATTACTCATATTTTTGTAATTTTATGAGATATTTCATGCTAGTTTCCAAATGATGGTTCCCACATGTGTTAGGTGACTCACATGGGCTGCTAAGAGCTGATCATTGGAGTGTATATACCAATAGTACATACATCTAAAAGCTGTGTATTGTACGAGTACGAATACGGGTGCATACGAGTAGAATTGTTGATGAAACTGAACGAGGAGGTAATTGTAAGCATTTTTGTTAAGTAGAAGTATTTTGATAAGTGTCTTGAAGTCTTTCAAAAGTGTATGAATACATATTAAAACACTACATGTATATACATTTTAACTGAGTCGTTAAGTCATCGTTAGTCGTTACATGTAAATGTTGTTTTGAAACCTTTAGGTTAACGATCTTGTTAAATGTTGTTAACCCAATGTTTATAAATCAAAAGAGATTTTAAATTATTATATTATCATGATATTATGATGTACGAATATCTCTTAATATGATATATATACATTAAATGTCGTTACAACGATAATCGTTACATATATGTCTCGTTTCAAAATCATTAAGTTAGTAGTCTTGTTTTTACATATGTAGTTCATTGTTAATATAATTAATGATATGTTTACTTATCATAATATCATGTTAACTATATATATAACCATATATATGTCATCATATAGTTTTTACAATTTTTAACGTTCGTGAATCACCGGTCAACTTGGGTGGTCAATTGTCTATATGAAACCTATTTCAATTAATCAAGTCTTAACAAGTTTGATTGCTTAACATGTTGGAAACATTTAATCATGTAAATATCAATCTCAATTAATATATATAAACATGGAAAAGTTCGGGTCACTACAGTACCTACCCGTTAAATAAATTTCGTCCCGAAATTTTAAGCTGTTGAAGGTGTTGACGAATCTTCTGGAAATAGATGCGGGTATTTCTTCTTCATCTGATCTTCACGTTCCCAGGTGAACTCGGGTCCTCTACGAGCATTCCATCGAACCTTAACAATTGGTATCTTGTTTTGCTTAAGTATTTTAACCTCACGATCCATTATTTCGACGGGTTCTTCGATGAATTGAAGTTTTTCATTGATTTGGATTTCATCTAACGGAATAGTGAGATCTTCTTTAGCAAAACATTTCTTCAAATTTGAGACGTGGAAAGTGTTATGTACAGCCGCGAGTTGTTGAGGTAACTCAAGTCGGTAAGCTACTGGTCCGACACGATCAATAATCTTGAATGGTCCAATATACCTTGGATTTAATTTCCCTCATTTACCAAATCGAACAACGCCTTTCCAAGGTGCAACTTTAAGCATGACCATCTCTCCAATTTCAAATTCTATATCTTTTCTTTTAATGTCAGCGTAGCTCTTTTGTCGACTTTGGGCGGTTTTCAATCGTTGTTGAATTTGGATGATCTTCTCGGTAGTTTCTTGTATAATCTCCGGACCCGTAATCTGTCTATCCCCCACTTCACTCCAACAAATCGGAGACCTGCACTTTCTACCATAAAGTGCTTCAAACGGCGCCATCTCAATGCTTGAATGGTGGCTGTTGTTGTAGGAAAATTCTGCTAACGGTAGATGTCGATCCCAACTGTTTCCGAAATCAATAACACATGCTCGTAGCATGTCTTCAAGCATTTGTATCGTCCTTTCGCTCTGCCCATCAGTTTGTGGATGATAGGCAGTACTCATGTCTAGACGAGTTCCTAATGCTTGCTATAATGTCTGCCAGAATCTTGAAATAAATCTGCCATCCCTATCAGAGATAATAGAGATTGGTATTCCATGTCTGGAGACGACTTCCTTCAAATACAGTCATGCTAACTTCTCCATCTTGTCATCTTCTCTTATTGGCAGGAAGTGTGCTGATTTGGTGAGACGATCAACTATTACCCAAATAGTATCAAAACCACTTGCAGTCCTTGGCAATTTAGTGATGAAATCCATGGTAATGTTTTCCCATTTCCATTCTGGGATTTCGGGTTGTTGAAGTAGACCTGATGGTTTCTGATGCTCAGCTTTGACCTTAGAACACGTCAAACATTCTCCTACGTATTTAGCAACATCGGCTTTCATACCCGGCCACCAAAAATGTTTCTTGAGATCCTTGTACATCTTCCCCGTTCCAGGATGTATTGAGTATCTGGTTTTATGAGCTTCTCTAAGTACCATTTCTCTCATATCTCCAAATTTTGGTACCCAAATCCTTTCAGCCCTATACCGGGTTCCGTCTTCCCGAATATTAAGATGCTTCTCCGATCCTTTGGGTATTTCATCCTTTAAATTTCCCTCTTTTAAAACTCCTTGTTGCGCCTCCTTTATTTGAGTAGTAAGGTTATTATGAATCATTATATTCATAGATTTTACTCGAATGGGTTCTCTGTCCTTCCTGCTCAAGGCATCGGCTACCACATTTGCCTTCCCCGGGTGGTAACGAATCTCAAAGTCGTAATCATTCAACAATTCAATCCACCTACGCTGCCTCATATTCAGTTGTTTCTGATTAAATATATGCTGAAGACTTTTGTGGTCGGTATATATAATACTTTTGACCCCATATAAGTAGTGCCTCCAAGTCTTTAATGCAAAAACAACCGCTCCTAATTCCAAATCATGCGTCGTATAATTTTGTTCGTGAATCTTCAATTGTCTAGATGCATAAGCAATCACCTTCGTTCGTTGCATTAATACACAATCGAGACCTTGCTTTGATGCATCACAATAAATCACAAAATCATCATTCCCTTCTGGCAATGACAATATAGGTGCCGTAGTTAGATTTTTCTTCAATAACTGAAACGCTTTCTCTTGTTCATCATTCCATTCAAATTTCTTCCCTTTATGCGTTAATGCAGTCAAGAGTTTTGCTATTCTGGAAAAGTCTTGGATGAACCTTCTGTAGTAACCAGCTAGTCCTAAAAACTGGCGTATGTGTTTCGGAGTTTTCGGGGTTTCCCACTTTTCAACAGTTTCTATCTTTGCCGGATCCACCTTAATACCTTCTTTGTTCACTATGTGACCGAGGAATTGAACTTCTTCCAACCAAAATGCACACTTTGAAAATTTAGCGTACAATTCTTCCTTCCTCAATACTTCTAACACCTTTCTCAAATGTTCACCGTGTTCTTGGTCATTCTTTGAGTAAATAAGTATGTCATCAATGAAAACAATGAAAAACTTGTCAAGGTATGGTCCACACACTCGGTTCATAAGGTCCATGAACACAGCTGGTGCATTAGTTAAACCAAACGGCATGACCATAAACTAGTAATGACCGTAACGTGTTCTGAAAGCAGTCTTTGGAATATCATCTTCTTTCACCCGCATTTGATGATACCCGGAACGTAAGTCAATCTTTGAATAAACAGACGAGCCTTGTAGTTGATCAAATAAGTCATCGATTCTCGGTAGTGGGTAGCGGTTCTTGATGGTAAGTTTGTTCAACTCTCGGTAGTCGATACACAACCTGAATGTACCATCTTTCTTCTTGACAAACAAAACAGGAGCTCCCCACAGTGATGTGCTTGGTCGAATGAAACCACGCTCTAAAAGTTCTTGTAATTGGCTTTGCAGTTCTTTCATCTCGCTGGGTGCGAGTCTGTAAGGAGCACGAGCTATTGGTGCAGCTCCTGGTACAAGATCTATTTGAAATTCAACGGATCGATGTGGGGGTAATTCCGGTAATTCTTTCGGAAATACATCGGGAAATTCTTTTGCGACGGGAACATCATTGATGCTCTTTTCTTCAGTTTGTAATTTCTCGACGTGTGCTAGAACAGCATAGCAACCTTTTCTTATTAGTTTTTGTGCCTTCAAATTACTAATAAGATGTAGCTTCGTGTTTCCCTTTTCTCCGTACACCATTAAGGGTTTTCCTTTTTCTCGTATAATGCGAATTGCATTTTTGTAACAAACGATCTCTGCTTTCACTTCTTTCAACCAGTCCATACCAATTATCACATCAAAACTCCCTAACTCTACTGGTATCAAGTCAATCTTAAATGTTTCGCTAACCAGTTTAATTTCTCGATTCCTACATATATTATCTGCTGAAATTAATTTACCAATAGCTAATTCGAGTAAAAATTTACTATCCAAAGGCGTCAATGGACAACTTAATTTAGCACAAAAATCTCTACTCATATAGCTTCTATCCGCACCCGAATCAAAAAAAACGTAAGCAGATTTATTGTCAATAAGAAACGTACCCGTAACAAGCTCCGGGTCTTCCTGTGCCTCTGCCGCATTAATATTGAAAACTCTTCCGCGGCCTTGTCCATTTGTGTTCTCCTGGTTCGGGCAATTTCTAATAATGTGGCCCGGTTTTCCACATTTATAACAAACTACATTGGCATAACTTGCTCCGACACTACTTGCTCCGCCATTACTCGTTTCGACACCATTTGTTCCTTTCGTTCTATTAACCCCTGGTCCGTAGACCTCACACTTCGCCGCGCTATGACCATTTCTTTTACACTTGTTGCAAAATTTGGTGCAGAACCCCGAGTGATACTTTTCACACCTTTGGCATAGCTGCTTATGATTGTTGTTGTTGTTGTTGCGGTTATTATTGTTGTTAGGATGATTGTTGTAGTTGCTGTTGTTGTTATTGTTGTTGTTGTTGTTGTTGTTGTTGGGCCGTTTGTTGTAGTTGCGATTGATGTTGCGATTGTTGGGATAATTGTTGCGATTATTGTTGTAATTACTGTTGTTGTTCTATTGGTGATTCTTATCACCGTTTTCCTCCCACTTTCTTTTGACTTGCTTCACATTGGCCTCTTCAGCAGTCTGTTCTTTAATTCTTTCTTCAATCTGGTTCACTAGTTTGTGAGCCATTCTACATGCCTGTTGTATGGAGGCGGGCTCGTGTGAACTTATATCTTCTTGGATTCTTTCCGGTAATCCTTTCACAAATGCATCGATCTTCTCTTCCTCATCTTCGAAAGCTCCCGGACACAATAGGCACAATTCTGTGAATCGTCTTTCGTACGTGGTAATATCAAATCCTTGGGTTCGTAACCCTCTAAGTTCTGTCTTGAGCTTATTGACCTCGGTTCTGGGACGGTACTTCTCGTTCATCAAGTGCTTGAATGCTGACCACGGTAGTGCGTAAGCATCATCTTGTCCCACTTGCTCTAGATAGGTATTCCACCATGTTAACGCAGAACCTGTGAAGGTATGCGTAGCGTACTTCACTTTGTCCTCTTCAGTACACTTACTTATGGCAAACACCGATTCGATCTTCTCGGTCCACCGTTTCAATCCGATCGGTCCTTCGGTTCCATCAAATTCCAAAGGTTTGCAGGCAGTGAATTCTTTGTAGGTGCATCCTACACGATTTCCTGTACTGCTAGATCCAAGGTTATTGTTGGTATGTAGCGCAGCCTGTACTGCGGCTATGTTTGAAGCTAGAAAAGTACGGAATTCCTCTTCATTCATATTCACGGTGTGTCGAGTAGTCGGTGCCATTTCCTTCAAAATAGTCAAATGGAACAAGTTAATCATACAGAATATTAAGAGTAGTTAATAGTATTTCGTAGCATAATATGAACTCATTTATAAAAGCTTTTTCTTCATATTAGCGTTTTATAAGTTTAAATTCGGGTAGTACCTACCCGTTAAGTTCATACTTAGTAGCTAACATACAATTCAACTACTACAATTCTATATAAAAACTGATTATAATAATATTTCGTGTTCAAACTTTTACACAATATTTTACAAACTTACAATACCGCTTATTTTACATATAGCATGAAATATAGCACACAATAAATTTGATACAAGATGGTTGTGAAGATAATTCTAGCTAGTACACAAGTCGTTCAGCAAAGGCAATAAAGACACGTAATTCATACGTCCAGAAACAAGTCATGCATTCTGGTTTTACTAGGACTACTTCCCATCCTTGGTCTTGTGGAACATAACCGTTATGGCCGTTGATAAGACAGCGTGTTGTAACGTCGTCAAAGGGACGAGGGTTACGTAATGTCCAACAGTCCCGTAACAATCTAAAAACCTCATTTCTTACCCCAATTACCGAATCCGTCACTTGTGGGAACGTTTTGTTTAATAGTTGTAGCCCGATGTTATTGTTCTCACTTTGGTGAGAAGCAAACATTACTAATCCGTAAGCATAACATGCTTCTTTATGTTGCATGTTAGCCGGTTTTTCTAAATCACGAAGTCCAATATTCGGATATATTGAGTCAAAATAATTTCTTAACCCATTGCGTAAAATAGCATTTGGGTTCCCCGCAATATATGCGTCAAAGTAAACACATCGTAACTTATGGATTTCCCAATGTGATATCCCCCATCTTTCGAACGAAAGCCTTTTATAAACCAAGGCATTCTTGGAACGTTCTTCGAATGTCTTACAAACTGATCTCGCCTTAAATAGTTGTGCCGAAGAATTCTGACCGACTCTAGACAAGATTTCATCAATCATGTCTCCGGGTAGGTCTCTTAAAATATTGGGTTGTCTATCCATTTTGTGTTTTTATACTGTAAAATAGACAAGAGTTAGATTCATAAAAAAAAATACTTATTAATACAAGCAATTTTTACATATATCATAAAGCATAAGCACACTATATTACATATATTACACCACACGAATACAACTATCTTATTTCGACTCGCTTGTTTCTTCTTCTTCGATTTTGGTTCGTTTTGCCAAGTTTCTAGGGATATATGATGTTCCCCTAATACGAGCCGTCGTAAGCCACATTGGTTTAGAAAAACCTGGTGGTTTAGAGGTTCCCGGGTCATTGTTACAACTTAAGGACTTCGGGGGTTGACGATACATATAAAGTTCATCGGGGTTGGAATTAGATTTCTCTTTTTTTATGCCCTTTCCCTTATTATTTTCTTTTGCCTTTCTAAATTCAGTTGGGGTAATTTCTATAACATCATCGGAATTCTCGTCGGAATCCGATTCATCGGAGAATTGGTAATCCTCCCAATATTTTGCTTCCTTGGCGGAAACACCATTGACCATAATTAACCTTGGTCGGTTGGTTGAGGATTTTCTTTTACTTAACCGTTTTATTATTTCCCCCACCGGTTCTATTTCTTCATCCGGTTCCGATTCTTCTTCCGGTTCCGATTCTTCTTCCGGTTCCGACTCTTCTTCCGGTTCCTCTTCGGGAACTTGTGAATCAGTCCACGAATCATTCCAATTTACATTTGACTCTTCATTATTATTAGGTGAGTTAATGGGACTTGTTCTAGAGGTAGACATCTATCACATAATATCAAACGCGTTAAGAGATTAATATATCACATAATATTCACATGTTAAAAATATATAGTTTCCAACAAAATTTGTTAAGCAATCATTTTTCAAGTAAACATGGTCGAAGTCCAGACTCACTAATGCATCCTAACAAACTTGATAAGACACACTAATGCAAAATTCTGGTTCTCTAAGACCAACGCTCTGATACCAACTGAAATGTCCCGTTCTTATTGATTAAAAATGTTCCATATTAATTGATTTCGTTGCGAGGTTTTGACCTCTATATGAGACGTTTTTCAAAGACTTCATTCATTTTAAAACAAACCATAACCTTTATTTCATCAATAAAGGTTTAAAAAGCTTTACGTAGATTATCAAATAATGATAATCTAAAATATCCTGTTTACACACAACCATTACATAATGGTTTACAATACAAATATGTTACAACAAAATAAGTTTCTTGAATGCAGTTTTTACACAATATCATACAAGCATGGACTCCAAATCTCGTTCTTATTTAAGTATGCGACAGCGGAAGCTCTTAATAATCACCTGAGAATAAACATGCTTAAAACGTCAACAAAAATGTTGGTGAATTATAGGTTTAACCTATATATATCAAATTATAATAATAGACCACAAGATTTCATATTTCAATACACATCCCATACATAGAGATAAAAATCATTCATATGGTGAACACCTGGTAACCAACATTAACAAGATGCATATATAAGAATATCCCCATCATTCCGGGACACCCTTCGGATATGATATAAATTTCGAAGTACTAAAGCATCCGGTACTTTGGATGGGGTTTGTTAAGCCCAATAGATCTATCTTTAGGATTCGCGTCAATTAGGGTGTCTGTTCCCTAATTCTTAGATTACCAGACTTAATAAAAAGGGGCATATTCGATTTCGATAATTCAACCATAGAATGTAGTTTCACGTACTTGTGTCTATTTTGTAAATCATTTATAAAACCTGCATGTATTCTCATCCCAAAAATATTAGATTTTAAAAGTGGGACTATAACTCACTTTCACAGATTTTTACTTCGTCGGGAAGTAAGACTTGGCCACTGGTTGATTCACGAACCTATAACAATATATACATATATATCAAAGTATGTTCAAAATATATTTACAACACTTTTAGTATATTTTGATGTTTTAAGTTTATTAAGTCAGCTGTCCTCGTTAGTAACCTACAACTAGTTGTCCACAGTTAGATGTACAGAAATAAATTGATAAATATTATCTTGAATCAATCCACGACCCAGTGTATACGTATCTCAGTATTGATCACAACTCAAACTATATATATTTTGGAATCAACCTCAACCCTGTATAGCTAACTCCAACATTCACATATAGAGTGTCTATGGTTGTTCCGAAATATATATAGATGTGTCGACATGATAGGTCGAAACATTGTATACGTGTCTATGGTATCTCAAGATTACATAATATACAATACAAGTTGATTAAGTTATGGTTGGAATAGATTTGTTACCAATTTTCACGTAGCTAAAATGAGAAAAATTATCCAATCTTGTTTTACCCATAACTTCTTCATTTTAAATCCGTTTTGAGTGAATCAAATTGCTATGGTTTCATATTGAACCCTATTTTATGAATATAAACAGAAAAAGTATAGGTTTATAGTCGGAAAAATAAGTTACAAGTCGTTTTTGTAAAGGTAGTCATTTCAGTCGAAAGAACGACGTCTAGATGACCATTTTAGAAAACATACTTCCACTTTGAGTTTAACCATAATTTTTGGATATAGTTTCATGTTCATAATAAAAATCATTTTCTCAGAATAACAACTTTTAAATCAAAGTTTATCATAGTTTTTAATTAACTAACCCAAAACAGCCCGCGGTGTTACTACGACGGCGTAAATCCGGTTTTACGGTGTTTTTCGTGTTTCCAGGTTTTAAATCATTAAGTTAGCATATCATATAGATATAGAACATGTGTTTAGTTGATTTTAAAAGTCAAGTTAGAAGGATTAACTTTTGTTTGCGAACAAGTTTAGAATTAACGAAACTATGTTCTAGTGATTACAAGTTTAAACCTTCGAATAAGATAGCTTTATATGTATGAATCGAATGATGTTATGAAAATCATTACTACCTTAAGTTCCTTGGATAAACCTACTGGAAAATAGAAAAATGGATCTAGCTTCAACGGATCCTTGGATGGCTCGAAGTTCTTGAAGCAGAATCATGACACGAAAACAAGTTCAAGTAAGATCATCACTTGAAATAAGATTGTTATAGTTATAGAAATTGAACCAAAGTTTGAATATGATTATTACCTTGTATTAGAATGATAACCTACTGTAATAAACAAAGATTTCTTGAGGTTGGATGATCACCTTACAAGATTGGAAGTGAGCTAGCAAACTTGAAAGTATTCTTGATTTTATGAAACTAGAACTTTTGGAATTTATGAAGAACACTTAGAACTTGAAGATAGAACTTGAGAGAGATCAATTAGATGAAGAAAATTGAAGAATGAAAGTGTTTGTAGGTGTTTTTGGTCGTTGGTGTATGGATTAGATATAAAGGATATGTTATTTTGTTTTCATGTAAATAAGTCATGAATGATTACTCATATTTTTGTAATTTTATGAGATATTTTATGCTAGTTGCCAAATGATGGTTCCCACATGTGTTATGTGACTCACATGGGCTGCTAAGAGCTGATCATTGGAGTGTATATACCAATAGTACATACATCTAAAAGCTGTGTATTGTACGAGTACGAATACGGGTGCATACGAGTAGAATTGTTGATGAAACTGAACGAGGAGGTAATTGTAAGCATTTTTGTTAAGTAGAAGTATTTTGATAAGTGTCTTGAAGTCTTTCAAAAGTGTATGAATACATATTAAAACACTACATGTATATACATTTTAACTGAGTCGTTAAGTCATCGTTAGTCGTTACATGTAAATGTTGTTTTGAAACCTTTAGGTTAACGATCTTGTTAAATGTTGTTAACCCAATGTTTATAATATCAAAAGAGATTTTAAATTATTATATTATCATGATATTATGATGTACGAATATCTCTTAATATGATATATATACATTAAATGTCGTTACAACGATAATCGTTACATATATGTCTCGTTTCAAAATCATTAAGTTAGTAGTCTTGTTTTTACATATGTAGTTCATTGTTAATATAATTAATGATATGTTTACTTATCATAATATCATGTTAACTATATATATAACCATATATATGTCATCATATAGTTTTTACAATTTTTAACGTTCGTGAATCACCAGTCAACTTGGGTGGTCAATTGTCTATATGAAACCTATTTCAATTAATCAAGTCTTAACAAGTTTGATTGCTTAACATGTTGGAAACATTTAATCATGTAAATATCAATCTCAATTAATATATATAAACATGGAAAAGTTCGGGTCACTACAGATATTACTTGGAGTCATTCATGACATATTTCAAAAGATGTTGCATTCGAGTCGTTGAGTTCATCAAGATTATTATTAAGTCAATTATATTTGGATATATTATGAAATGCTTTACATGCCTGTCAACTGTCGATGTAACGAAAGTTTGTCTTTTAAAAACGAATGCAATGTTTGTAAAATTTATCATATAGAGGTCAATTACCTCGCGATGTAATCAACTGTTGTGAATCATTTGTAATCGATATGGACTTCGTCCGAATGGATTAGGACGGGTCTCTACAGTTGGTATCAGAGCGGTGGTCTTAGCGAACCAGGTCTTGCATTAGCGTGCCTAACTGATAGTCGTTAGGATGCATTAGTGAGTCTGGACTTCGACCGTGTCTGCATGTCAAAAGTTTTGCTTATCATTTTTATCGGAAAACATCTGCTTATCATCCTTAGGAAATTACCTACTCATTATTCTTAGTCTAGACATATTTTACTGCATTGACTGCATGAATAGTGTATAGACAAAATTCATATCTTAGCGTATCTGACAATTCATATCTTAATGTATCTGTTACTGTAGACCTTGCCTGATATCTCTCGTAAATTTCTCTTTAATTTAAGGGATCCTGGTACTATATATATCTATGCAAATTATGCATTGAGAATACCATCTAACTATCAATTGATGCCACTAAACTCTTCATACCAAAAATCTTTCCTGAGATCGTTTAAGATGGCCTCTACGAATCAACCAAGTTCCTCTGACTCCGAAGACAGCGTGACAGGAGCACACCAACCAAATCAACTACCGTGATTACTGGAGAAAATGGGGATGGGTTCGCGACATACTCACCCTATGGAGAAAGGAAGAAGGTACTCCATATCATGAATCAAATCTACCACCTAACCTTGGAGTACTTGACCCGCTCACCGGCGAACACGTTCGCAATACCGTTTATACCCTATTTGCAAGAATTTTTCATCTTGAAACTACCATTAATGGAACTAGAGAAGATATCCAACCTCTACCTCACATTGATAAACAACTCGGGTTAGTAGAAGAAGTTAGAGAACTCCGAGCTCGAGTATTAACTTTAGAGAGCACGGTATACAATTTGTAATCATCAACAGTATCACCAACACCAGTAACATCACCAGCCTTAGCACCAATGGCACCAGTACCACCAACAACCCAAGTTTCAACAATCCATGCCTCAACATCTCATTCTGTACCTCGAGTATAATTATCGTTCCACAAATCATTCTACCTCATTTATCTTCGTTCGACATGAAGATTATGTAAACTCTAATGTTTTAGAGATTATGTATCATAGTTCTAATCGTAAATCTGATGAGTTTAATATCACATTGACTCATTAAATCTATAATTACATCTGGAGAAAATATATATATGTAAATATATTTTCATAAAGATTGTGATTAAAAATTCTTTCGTACAAACTGTTAATGGTAAAAATATTTTAACGGGTAGGTAATACCCGAGAAATATTTAAGATTTCACATTAATAAGTTACATTGTACAGTCTTCGAATCTGATTCAATGGTCGATTACCATCCTACCTACATCTATCGATATACGAATCCGTTCACCACAGAATAACCATTTTCATTCAAATTCAATTTCATATTTGGATTTTTACTTACCAGAATCCAACAAGTGGCATAATGAAGAAATAATGGACACAATAAAAATTGATTAGAGACAGACTAATTAACAATATGGAATTTTGTTAAGAAACCATGCTAACTGTTCCAGCTAACTGTTCCTAGCTAACTGATTACATTCTATTTATCGCATTTTATTTATTGCAATTTAATTATCGCAATTTACATTCCCGCAATTTTATTTATTGTCATCTAAATTCTGTTATTTACTTTACGCACTTTAGTTATCGTTATTTAATTCCTGTTATTTATTTTACGCACTTTAAATATCGGGACACGTATACAAGGTTTTGACATATCATATCGATGCATCTATATATATTATTTGGAATCACCATAGACACTCTATATGCAGTAATGATCGAGTTCTCTATACAGGGTTGAGGTTGATTCTATAATAATATATATACTTTGAGTTGTGATCGAGTCTGAGACATGTACACGGGTCCCGATACGTATTAATTAATTCGGATATTATATATTAAGCTATATATGTATTATCGGACTGTTAATTGTGGACTATCAAATATGGACTGTCGACATTGGATAATTAAAATGAATTAAAATATTGATTATAACATATGAAACTAAACATATCTTCAAGTTTGCCACTTGATCTCATCTTAAACCTCATCTGTATCTTGACGATTACAATCTGCGTTCAAACCTTTCATGATTCTTGAAAACACCTCAATCGATAGGATGAATCAACTGCACTTCATCTACGGAAGGAAAGGTTTATGCACCTGAGAAACTCTCGGCAACTGAGTAAAAGTTTAACATGTAGCCGCATCAGATCCTTTGGCATTTATTAGCAAAAATAACTTTGCGATCCCTTTTCAAAGTAGCCAATTTTGTCACAGCTCCAGCAAGTCAACTTCGACTTTTCATTCAAAGTAGCCTTACTATAATCCTGATATATACAATTACCCTTTCGATACCGGAGAATTCTTTTATATTCCATCATATTACCAGCAGACGTACCAGCAACCTCGTTGCTTGTTGGCTTAAATCTCTCTGACAAATCATTATATTTATTCATTGAAACCCTATCATATACTCATCCGCATCTTGTAAAGAGAACTACCATAACAATTATCGGGAATCAGCAATCAGTACTTTGAAAACTCACAGCATATCTATATCAACAGTTATATGTATGACATTTATCTCTTAGAATTATGATCTCTCATTCTGAAATTCTGAAAAGCACTCAGTCACAAATCAATACTCTGAATGTTGAAAAAGCTGAATGAAGCAGCAGAAACCATAGACAACTGTAAACGACCTTAATCATCAAAAGTTTGATGATAAACAATAGTATGTTGGAAAAGCTCAGAAAAGTTGGAACTGGAAAACGGATTGAGCTAACCACGAAGGAGACCAAGGACAAATACAAAGACCATACCATATATTCAAAGAATCCAGGTAATTCTGGATCCGATGAAATCTTTAGAGAATATCCTGCTCCGAAGTCATGTTAAAATCTTGCGAAAAATCTTTCTCCATCAACCATCGAACTTAGAAATTCCAAATTATCATCATCAATATCGTCGATATTTCTGAGGATTTTTTCATAAATATTCTCATCCGAAATTATATACCTCTGCATGATTCCTGTGTGTCATTATATTGGAAACATTCAATAGAAAATTTAGTACCGAAAAGCAGATTATACGAAACTATGAAGAAAGCCGTGGACAAATCACAAAGAATAAGTTTAACTTCAAAGAATCCATATGATTCAATGTCTGCTAAAGTCTTTAGTGAATATCTTGCTCCTTACTCTAAACCCTTGCAGACAATAGTTTCTATTATCCTCTGATCTTAGATATTCAAAGATATTATCGTATCTTTCATTATAAATATCCTCGATATTTCTGAAGATATTTTCATAACTATTCTTATCTGAAATCATTAATCTCTTCGTGCTATCAGTATCACATCATATAGAAACTGTTAGTTTCTATATTCTGTAAACTTTCGAGCTTAAAACATGAATGTTATTGAAGTAATGTTGGGAACTGATGCATGAGTTAGTATAATATAATGACACTTGATCAACGTGATTATATTACAGTAAGTCATGCTGAGTTTCTAATGAGACATGATGATTCACAGATCATAACGTTATCATGTGCCATGTTACATGACTCTTTCATTCTGCTTAACTTCTGAACATATCAAGAAAGTATATTCTTGATAGTTCTATTCACAATGATTCTAATAATTTGACAAATCAAATCGTACGATTTCGTTCTTTCTTGGTTAGAACATTAAGTTCATTCGAAACTCCGTACTTACGAATTCTGGACCGTTGCTCGCTTTACTAGAGGTTGAGAGGATAATAAAAAGGCAAAGAGATCTAAAATATAAGGGAAAATATAAAGCCCAATAACAACACGGAGGTTACAAACCATGGAGATTAATACGAATAGCAATATAAAGACACAATATAATTAAGAATAGTATCACCCCCAAGGTAAAAGTAGAAGTAAACAGATTCTTCTGGTGGAAGATTGAAAAGAAGGATGACAGAAACGATAATTAGAAAATATCAGGGATTAGAACTCGATTAAGCATGTTCAAAATCTTTTGGATGTATGAACTAAGAAAGAAAGTATGGGAATGGTGAGAATAATGGAACAAAAGAGCTTAATTTATAGTGAAAATATCAGACAGAGTAATCGAAGCAGATCACCGTATTTAATTATAGAGATCTTAATTTCTTTACTCGTCGAAGAATCAAATCTTTTAGATTTCGAAGATCTTCTTTAAATCCCTTGAATTCCGGAATTCAACCCTGACTCTGTCAAAAGTTAAGATGAATCTTTACTTTCCTATTTCACTCTTTGGTGATAACTTCATTTGTACTCTCCGAATAATCGAATTATTTTTATCCATATTACTCAATGATGATAAACCTCAATTTATCAACTCATATTCGTCGTGAAAACATTTTTATTGTTAGCCATGACCACCGCACTCAAATTTCGGGACGAAATTTCTTTAACGGGTAGGTACTGTGATGACCCGGGAATTTCTGACCAAATTTAAATTTAATCTTTAAATGGTTTCGACATGATAAGCAAAGTCTGTAAATTGAATCTCAAACTTTTTGAACTGTTTTATGAAATCATTTAACTTTGACCACTCCCGACGATTCACGAACATTTGTGTGTAAATAAATATGTACATATATATATACATATATATATATATATATATATATATATATATATATATATATATATATATATATATATATATATATATATATATATATATATATATGTAAGTATATATAATAAATTGAAATTATGAAATATAATATAAACATTACAATTAAAAATGTAAAATAAGATAAAAAATATCATTAAGATGTAATTAAAATGAATTTATATTAAATTTATGATTTCTATAGATAATTACTACTATATGTGCATTAATATAGATAAAATTTATAAACAAGAAATATTCAATAAAAGTTAATATATAATATAAGTAACGATACATACATATAATACAAGTATAAATACAGGTGTTATAGTAATATTGTTAATATTTTCAATTAATATCAATATTAATGTTAATAATATTATTTAAATATATAATCTAAAGATATGAATTTGATATATATATATATATATATATATATATATATATATATATATATATATATATATATATATATATATATATATATAGTATCATTATTATTAATATTATAATTATTAATAATATTAGTATTATTAGTATTATTGTTATTTACAATATTATTGTGTTACATTTTATAGTAATTGTTATCATTATCATCAACAATATTATTATTACTACTATATTATTAAAGGTTTGTATTATTATCATTATTATTAGTTTTATTATTATTATGATTGTAAATTGTAATTATTATTATAACTATTATACAAGTATTATGTATCACTTAATATTATGATTATAGTTACAATTATTATTATTATTATTAATATTAAGTATTATACCTATTATTATTTTTATTATGAATATTAGTTATGATAATATCACTAAGTACTATTAGTATTATTAATACCGTTATCATTAATTCTATCATTTTTACTACTAATATATGTATTATGATTATTATTAGGATTATGACTATAATTATTATCATTATTATTAGTATTTGTATCATTTGGTAATTATCTGTATTATTATTGTTATCATTAACATATGTATTATTGTTAAAGTTATCATTATTATTATTATTATTATTATTATTACTATGATTATCTTTATTAGTAAAAATATCAATCTTAGTAAATTATCATTAGTAGTAAAGTTATTATCCTTATTACAATTATCGTTTTCAAAAGTTAACATTATCATTATTATTACTATTATTACTATCAATATTATTAATATCATTTTTATCATTATCAGAACTACTACTAATAGATTTTTATAAAAATATATAACACTATATTTTTATTATTAAAAAGATATAAATTAAGCTATATATAAAAGATATCCATTAAAATATAAATATACATAATTATCATATATAAACCTTAATATACAATTTTATTATTTTTAATAATGAATAATAGTTATATAAAATTATATAAAAAATAATCATTTTCAAATATATTTACAAACTAAATAAATAATATATAAAGTTATAATATATGAAATTGTTCGATTACAAATATGTATACTAATAAATATACAAATGATATAGGTTCGTGAATCCGAGGCCAACCCTGCATTGTTCAGTATCGTCATGTGTATTTTTACTACAAAATACTGTATTGTGAGTTCATTTAATCCCTTTTTACTCATTACATTTTTTTGGGCTGAGAATACATGCAAATGCTTTATTAACTGTTTTACAATAATTATATGCGTGAGTTTCATTTACCTTTTTACCCTTTATATTTTTGGGCTGAGAATACATGCGCAACTTTTATAACTGTTTTACGAAATAGACACAAGTAATCGAAATTACGTTCTATGGTTGAATGATCGAAACTGAATATGCCCCTTTTTATTAAGTCTGGTAATCTAAGAATTAGGGAACAGACACCCTAATATACGCGAACTCTAAAGATAGATCTATCGGGCCCAACAAGCCCCATCCAAAGTACCGGATGCTTTAGTACTTCGAAATTTATATCATGTCCGAAGGAGGATCCCGGAATGATGGGGATATTCTTATATGCATATTGTGAATGTCGGTTACCAGGTGTTCAATCCATATGAATGATATTTTTGTCTCTATGCATGGGACGTATGATTATGAGAAATGGAAGTATGAAATCTTGTGGTCTATTAAAATTATGAAATGATTCTTTATGATAAACTAATGAACTCACCAACCTTTTGGTTGACACTTTAAAGCATGTTTATTCTCAGGTACGAAAGAAATCTTCCGCTGTGCATTTGCTCATATTAGAGATATTATTTAGAGTCATTCATGACATATTTCAAAAGATGTTGCATTCGAGTCGTTGAGTTCATCAAGATTATTATTAAGTCAATTATATTTGGATATATTATGAAATGCTTTACATGCCTGTCAACTGTCGATGTAACGAAAGTTTGTCTTTTAAAAACGAATGCAACGTTTGTAAAATTTATCATATAGAGGTCAATTACCTCGCGATGTAATCAACTGTTGTGAATCGTTTGTAATCGATATGGACTTCGTCCAGATGGATTAGGACGGGTCTCTACATAACACGTATATGTACATATACGCCATACTATCCCATCCCGCTTAACAATCATCGTACATCGCTTGTTTGACACGATTTGCACCCGTAATAATGGTAGCTAGTCATTACTACGCGAGCACGTCGCATTAACTTGCTAGTACAACGTCTATCTCGCTTGATGATTGCAACACATAACACAAACAAACAGCGCATGATTAATTCACATAAACCTATGCACTAACCAATCCCGATCCGACCCAAAGTTCTACAAGTCCCGCATAACGCGCACACAAAAAGTCTAAGTCTAGGCGCCTATCTCAAGTCACCTAAATCCCTTAGACCATGCTCTGATACCACTTGTAACAACCCCAAACCAACCCACGACTAAACCGTGTGAAATGCAAAAGTAAAAAAAAATTAACTGTCCAGCAACTGGCGCGGCGCGCCAGGAAGGCCGCGCGGCGCGCCGAAGTGGTCTGTCCCAAAAGTCCTTAAATGCGAAAAAGATCGACTAGTTCCCGACATTTTTAGGCGAAACGCTTTTAACCACACATTCAAATATGTAAAACTAACACGATTCAAACATAAAAACGATGTTTTACAAGCGGGGCCCACACGACCCAAAATACAAGTTTAATACAATTTCAGAGTTTCGACCACCAAAAAGTTTAAGTACCAAACTACACTAGGAGCATGGCGTTTGGGATTAAACTACCCACGTCTCGGTCAAACTCCCAAAAGTCAACACATCCAAAAGCGTCCCCCACAATAAAGCGGGATCTCTAGTCCAAAGTAATGCCCTTACCCTTATCCACCATCGAACCTATAAAAAGGGTAAACAATGAGAGGGTAAGCAACGCTTAGTGAATGCAATAATTATACATATACATATATAATATATATATAATATACCTACTTGCACCCACTTACACACACCGTAATAACGCTAGTATAAACAATTAGCATACCGAACTCCAAGTAAGCTATACGTTACCCAATACCGCAACTAGCAATGTCAATATCATAAGCTCCAATAATATAATACGATATCTCACAACATATATATAACAACTATATGGTTAACCATAAACGCGTCATGGTGCTACCGGCTCCGTGGTTCACACCGTCCGAAATGCTATGATGCTACCGGCTCCGTGGTTCACGTCACTACGCATTTGAGTCATACTCTTTTATAGTGCTACCGGCTCCGTGGTTCACACTTTGGTGCTACCGGCTCCGTGGTTTACACCTCATTTTATAGTGCTACCGGCTCCGTGGTTCACACTCCGATGCTACCAGCTCCATGGTTCACATCTCAAACATGCACTATGATGATCCCGGCACCGTGGTTCACATCATAGCACGATCACACACACCCTATGGCATTCCCGGCTTCGTAGGTCACACCATAGCTTACAAATAAATATACCATATACATACATGTATAATTATTCCACTCACCTCCAAGTCTTGTGAAAGGACACCCGAGCTTGCAAGACCTCAAAATAACGTACCTATCATGTTATACATATTATCAATCGCATAACTCAAGTTGGTCAAACAATTCTTTCACCATTCTAAAGCCATTTTGACCCAAGTTGCAATTTCAACCCATTTTGCACCCTTAACCCTAATTTGGGTCAACACACACCAAAACCCTAATCATTCGTCAAGATGGGTTTGAAACACATTTAGGTCACAAGGCTAACTTATTTTCATACTTGCTAGGCCACTTGTAGTGACCCGAAATTTTCCATGTTTATATATATTAATTGAGATTGATATTTACATGATTAAATGTTTCCAACATGTTAAGCAATCAAACTTGTTAAGACTTGATTAATTGAAATATGTTTCATATAGACAATTGACCACCCAAGTTGACCGGTGATTCACGAATGTTAAAACTTGTAAAAACTATACGATGACATATATATGGTTATATATATAGTTAACATGTTTTTATTATAAGTATGTATCTCATTAGGTATTTTAACAATGAGTTATATACATAAAAATGAGACTATTAATTTAAGAAACTCGAAAACGATATATATAACGATTATCGTTATAACAACGTTAGGTACATATGAATCATATTAAGATATTGATACACTTGGTTAATTATGTTAAATGATAAGAAAATATATTATTAAGTGTATTAACAATGAAATACATATGTAAAAATAAGACTACTAACTTAATGATTTCGAAACGAGACATATATGTAATGATTATCGTTGTAACGACATTTAACTGTATATACATCATACTGAGATATATTATATATCATAATATCATGATAATATAACAATTTAACATCTCATTTGTTATAATAAACAATGGGTTAACAACATTCAACAAGATCGTTAACCTAAAGGTTTCAAAACAACATTTACATGTAATGACTAACGATGACTTAACGACTCAGTTAAAATGTATATACATGTAGTGTTTTAATATGTATTCATACACTTTTGAAAGACTTCAAGACACTTATCAAAATACTTCTACTTAACAAAAATGCTTACAATTACATCCTTGTTCAGTTTCATCAACAATTCTACTCGTATGCACCCGTATTCGTACTCGTACAATACACAGCTTTTAGATGTATGTACTATTGGTATATACACTCCAATGATCGGCTCTTAGCAGCCCATGTGAGTCATCTAACACATGTGGGAACCATCATTTGGCAACTAGCATGAAATATCTCATAAAATTACAAAAATATGAGTAATCATTCATGACTTATTTACATGAAAACAAAATTACATATCCTTTATATCTAATCCATACACCAACGACCAAAAACACCTACAAACAATTTCATTCTTCAATTTTCTTCATCTAATTGATCTCTCTCAAGTTCTATCTTCAAGTTCTAAGTGTTCTTCATATATTTTACAAGTTCTAGTTACATAAAATCAAGAATACTTTCAAGTTTGCTAGCTCACTTCCAATCTTGTAAGGTGATCATCCAACCTCAAGAAATCTTTGTTTCTTACAGTAGGTTATCATTCTAATACAAGGTAATAATCATATTCAAACTTTGGTTCAATTTCTATAACTATAACAATCTTATTTCAAGTGATGATCTTACTTGAACTTGTTTTCGTGTCATGATTCTGCTTCAAGAACTTCGAGCCATCCAAGGATCCATTGAAGCTAGATCCATTTTTCTCTTTTCCAGTAGGTTTATCCAAGGAACTTAAGGTAGTAATGATGTTCATAACATCATTCGATTCATACATATAAAGCTATCTTATTCGAAGGTTTAAACTTGTAATCACTAGAACATAGTTTAGTTAATTCTAAACTTGTTCGCAAACAAAAGTTAATCCTTCTAACTTGAATTTTAAAATCAACTAAACACATGTTCTATATCTATATGATATGCTAACTTAATGATTTAAAACCTGGAAACACGAAAAACACCGTAAAACCGGATTTACGCCGTCGTAGTAACACCGCGGGCTGTTTTGGGTTAGTTAATTAAAAACTATGATAAACTTTGATTTAAAAGTTGTTATTCTGAGAAAATGATTTTTATTATGAACATGAAACTATATCCAAAAATAATGGTTAAACTCAAAGTGAAAGTATGTTTTCTAAAATGGTCATCTAGACGTCGTTCTTTCGACTGAAATGACTACCTTTACAAAAATGACTTGTAACTTATTTTTCCGACTATAAACCTATACTTTTTCTGTTTAGATTCATAAAATAGAGTTCAATATGAAACCATAGCAATTTGATTCACTCAAAACGGATTTAAAATGAATAAGTTATGGGTAAAACAAGATTGGATAATTTTTCTCATTTTAGCTACGTGAAAATTGGTAACAAATCTATTCCAACCATAACTTAATCAACTTGTATTGTATATTATGTAATCTTGAGATACCATAGACACGTATACAATGTTTCGACCTATCATGTCGACACATCTATATATATTTCGGAACAACCATAGACACTCTATATGTGAATGTTGGAGTTAGCTATACAGGGTTGAGGTTGATTCTAAAATATATATAGTTTGAGTTGTGATCAATACTGAGATACGTATACACTAGGTCGTGGATTGATTCAAGATAATATTTATCGATTTATTTCTGTACATCTAACTGTGGACAACTAGTTGTAGGTTACTAACGAGGACAGCTGACTTAATAAACTTAAAACATCAAAATATATTAAAAGTGTTGTAAATATATTTTGAACATACTTTGATATATATGTATATATTGTTATAGGTTCGTGAATCAACCAGTGGCCAAGTCTTACTTCCCGACGAAGTAAAAATCTGTGAAAGTGAGTTATAGTCCCATTTTTAAAATCTAATATTTTTGGGATGAGAATACATGCAGGTTTTATAAATGATTTACAAAATAGACACAAGTACGTGAAACTACATTCTATGGTTGAATTATCGAAATCGAATATGCCCCTTTTTATTAAGTCTGGTAATCTAAGAATTAGGGAACAGACACTCTAATTGACGCGAATCCTAAAGATAGATCTATTGGGCCTAACAAACCCCATCCAAAGTACCGGATGCTTTAGTACTTCGAAATTTATATCATATCCGAAGGGTGTCCCGGAATGATGGGGATATTCTTATATATATGCATCTTGTTAATGTCGGTTACCAGGTGTTCACCATATGAATGATTTTTATCTCTATGTATGGGATGTGTATTGAAATATGAAATCTTGTGGTCTATTGTTACGATTTGATATATATAGGTTAAACCTATAACTCACCAACATTTTGTTGACGTTTTAAGCATGTTTATTCTCAGGTGATTATTAAGAGCTTCCGCTGTCGCATACTTAAATAAGGACAAGATTTGGAGTCCATGCTTGTATGATATTGTGTAAAAACTGCATTCAAGAAACTTATTTTGTTGTAACATATTTGTATTGTAAACCATTATGTAATGGTCGTGTGTAAACAGGATATTTTAGATTATCATTATTTGATAATCTACGTAAAGCTTTTTAAACCTTTATTGATGAAATAAAGGTTATGGTTTGTTTAAAAATGAATGCAGTCTTTGAAAAACGTCTCATATAGAGGTCAAAACCTCGCAACGAAATCAATTAATATGGAACGTTTTTAATCAATAAGAACGGGACATTTCAGTTGGTATCAGAGCGTTGGTCTTAGAGAACCAGAATTTTGCATTAGTGTGTCTTATCGAGTTTGTTAGGATGCATTAGTGAGTCTGGACTTCGACCGTGTTTACTTGAAAAATGATTGCTTAACAAATTTTGTTGGAAACTATATATTGTTAACATGTGAATATTATGTGATATATTAATCTCTTAACGCGTTTGATATTATGTGATAGATGTCTACCTCTAGAACAAGTCCCATTGACTCACCTAATAATAATGAAGAGTCAAATGTAAATTGGAATGATTCGTGGACTGATTCACAAGTTCCCGAAGAGGAACCGGAAGAAGAGTCGGAACCGGAAGAAGAATCGGAACCGGAAGAAGAATCGGAACCGGATGAAGAAGTAGAACCGGTGGGGGAAATAATAAAACGGTTAAGTAAAATAAAATCATCAACCAACCGACCAAGGTTAATTATGGTCAATGGTGTTTCCGCCAAGGAAGCAAAATATTGGGAGGATTACCAATTCTCCGATGAATCGGATTCCGACGAGAATTCCGATGATGTTATAGAAATTACCCCAACTGAATTTAAAAAGGCAAAAGAAAATAATAAGGGAAAGGGCATAAAAATAGAGAAATCTAATTCCAACCCCGATGAACTTTATATGTATCGTCAACCCCCGAAGTCCTTAAGTTGTAACAATGACCCGGGAACCTCTAAACCACCAGGTTTTTCTAAACCGTTGTGGAAAACGACAGTTAGTATTAGGGGAACATCATATATCCCTAGAAACTTGGCAAAACGAACCAAAACCGAAGAAGAAGAAACGAGCGAGTCGGAATAAGATAGTTGTATTCGTGTGGTGTAATATATGTAATATAGTGTTCTTATGCTTTATGATATATGTAAAAATTACTTGTATTAATAAGTATTTTTTTATGAATCTAACTCTTGTCTATTTTACAGTTTAAAAACACAAAATGGATAGACAACCCAATATTTTAAGAGACCTACTCGGAGACATGATTGATGAAATCTTGTCTAGAGTCGGCCAGAATTCCTCGGCACAACTATTTAAGGCGAGATCAGTTTGTAAGACATTCGAAGAACGTTTCAAGAATGTCTTGGTTTATAAGAGACTTTCTTTTGAAAGATGGGGGATATCACATTGGGAAACCCATAAGTTACGATGTGTTTACTTTGACGCATATATTGCGGGGAACCCAAATGCTATTTTACGTAACGGGTTAAGAAATTATTTTGACTCAATATATCCGAATATTGAACTTCGTGATTTAGAAAAAGCGGCTAACATGCAACATAAAGAAGCATGTTATGCTTACGGATTAGTAATGTTCGCTTCTCACCAAAGTGAGAACAAGAACATCGGGCTACAACTATTAAACAAAACGTTCCCACAAGTGACGGGGTCGGTAATTGGGGTAAGAAATGAGGTTTTTAGATTATTACGGGACTGTTGGACATTACGTAACCCTCGTCCCTTTGACGACGTTACAACACGCTGTCTTATCAACGGCCATAACGGTTATGTTCCACAAGACCAAGGATGGGAAGTAGTCCTAGTAAAACCAGAATGCATGACTTGTTTCTGGACGTATGAATTACGTGTCTTTATTGCCTTTGCTGAACGACTTGTGTACTAGCTAGAATTATCTTCACAACTATCTTGTATCAAAGTTATTGTGTGCTATATTTCATGATTTATGTAAAATAAGCAGTATTGTAAGTTTGTAAAATATTGTATAAAAGTTTGAACGCGAAATATTATTATAATCAGTTTTTCATATAGAATTGTAGTAGTTGAATTGTATATTAGCTACTAAGTATGAACTTAACGGGTAGGTACTACCCGAATTTAAACTTATAAAACGCTAATATGAAGAAAAAGCTTTTATAAATGAGTTCATATTATGCTACGAAATACTATTAACTACTCTTAATATTCTGTATAATTAACTTGTTCCATTTGACTATTTTGAAGGAAATGGCACCGACTACTCGACACACCGTGAATATGAATGAAGAGGAATTCCGTACTTTTCTAGCTTCAAACATAGCCGCAGTACAGGCTGCGCTACATACTAACAATAACCTTGGATCTAGCAGTACAGGAAATCGTGTAGGATGCACCTACAAAGAATTCACTGCCTGCAAACCTTTGGAATTTGATGGAACCGAAGGACCGATCGGATTGAAACGGTGGACCGAGAAGGTCGAATCGGTATTTGCCATAAGTAAGTGTACTGAAGAGGACAAAGTGAAGTACGCTACGCATACCTTCACAGGTTCTGCGTTAACATGGTGGAATACCTATCTAGAGCAAGTGGGACAAGACGATGCGTACGCACTACCGTGGTCAGCATTCAAGCACTTGATGAACGAGAAGTACCGTCCCAGAACCGAAGTCAATAAGCTCAAGATAGAACTTAGAGGGTTACAAACCCAAGGATTTGATATTACCACGTACGAAAGACGATTCACAGAATTGTGCCTATTGTGTCCGGGAGCATTCGAAGATGAGGAAGAGAAGATCGACACATTTGTGAAAGGATTACCGGAAAGAATCCAAGAAGATATAAGTTCACACGAGCCCGCCTCTATACAACAGGCATGTAGAATGGCTCACAAACTAGTGAACCAGATTGAAGAAAGAATTAAAGAACAGACTGCTGAAGAGGCCAATGTGAAGCAATTCAAAAGAAAGTGGGAGGAAAACGGTGATAAGAATCACCAATACAACAACAACAGCAATTACAACAATAATCGCAACAATTATCCCAACAATCGCAACATCAATCGCAACTACAACAAACGGCCCAACAACAACAACAACAACAACAACAACAGCAATTACAACAATCATCCCAACAACAATAATAACCGCAACAACAACAACAATCAGAAGCAGCTATGCCAAAGGTGTGAAAAGTATCACTCGGGGTTCTGCACCAAATTTTGCAACAAGTGTAAAAGAAATGGTCATAGCGCGGCGAAGTGTGAGGTCTACGGACCAGGGGTTAATAGAACGAAAGGAACAAATGGTGTCGGAACGAGTAATGGTGGAGCAAGTAGTGTCGGAGCAAGTTATGCCAATGTAGTTTGTTATAAATGTGGAAAACCAGGCCACATTATTAGAAATTGCCCGAACCAGGAGAACACGAATGGACAAGGCCGCGGAAGAGTTTTCAATATTAATGCGGCAGAGGCACAGGAAGACCCGAAGCTTGTTACGGGTACGTTTCTTATTGACAATAAATCTGCTTACGTTTTATTTGATTCGGGTGCGGATAGAAGCTATATGAGTAGAGATTTTTGTGCTAAATTAAGTTTCCCATTGACGCCTTTGGATAGTAAATTTTTACTCGAATTAGCAAATGGTAAATTAATTTCAGCAGATAATATATGTCGGAATCGAGAAATTAAACTGGTTAGCGAAACATTTAAGATTGATTTAATACCAGTAGAGTTAGGGAGTTTTGATGTGATAATCGGTATGGACTGGTTGAAAGAAGTGAAAGCAGAGATCGTTTGTTACAAAAATGCAATTCGCATTATACGAGAAAAAGGAAAACCCTTAATGGTGTACGGAGAAAAGGGCAACACGAAGCTACATCTTATTAGTAATTTGAAGGCACAAAAACTAATAAGAAAAGGTTGCTATGCTGTTCTAGCACACGTCGAGAAAGTACAAACTGAAGAAAAGAGCATCAATGATGTTCCCATTGCAAAAGAATTTCCCGATGTATTTCCGAAAGAATTACCGGGATTACCCCCACATCGATCCGTTGAATTTCAAATAGATCTTGTACCAGGAGCTGCACCAATAGCTCGTGCTCCTTACAGACTCGCACCCAGCGAGATGAAAGAACTGCAAAGCCAATTACAAGAACTTTTAGAGCGTGGTTTCATTCGACCAAGCACATCACCGTGGGGAGCTCCTGTTTTGTTTGTCAAGAAGAAAGATGGTACATTCAGGTTGTGTATCGACTACCGAGAGTTGAACAAACTTACCATCAAGAACCGCTACCCACTACCGAGAATCGATGACTTATTTGATCAACTACAAGGCTCGTCTGTTTATTCAAAGATTGACTTACGTTCCGGGTATCATCAAATGCGGGTGAAAGAAGATGATATTCCAAAGACTGCTTTCAGAACACGTTATGGTCATTACGAGTTTATGGTCATGCCGTTTGGTTTAACTAATGCACCAGCTGTGTTCATGGACCTTATGAACCGAGTGTGTGGACCATACCTTGACAAGTTTGTCATTGTTTTCATTGATGACATACTTATTTACTCAAAGAATGACCAAGAACACGGTGAACATTTGAGAAAGGTGTTAGAAGTATTGAGGAAGGAAGAATTGTACGCTAAGTTTTCAAAGTGTGCATTTTGGTTGGAAGAAGTTCAATTCCTCGGTCACATAGTGAACAAAGAAGGTATTAAGGTGGATCCGGCAAAGATAGAAACTGTTGAAAAGTGGGAAACCCCGAAAACTCCGAAACACATACGCCAGTTTTTAGGACTAGCTGGTTACTACAGAAGGTTCATCCAAGACTTTTCCAGAATAGCAAAACCCTTGACTGCATTAACGCATAAAGGGAAGAAATTTGAATGGAATGATGAACAAGAGAAAGCGTTTCAGTTATTGAAGAAAAAGCTAACTACGGCACCTATATTGTCATTGCCTGAAGGGAATGATGATTTTGTGATTTATTGTGATGCATCAAAGCAAGGTCTCGGTTGTGTATTAATGCAACGAACGAAGGTGATTGCTTATGCGTCTAGACAATTGAAGATTCACGAACAAAATTATACGACGCATGATTTGGAATTAGGCGCGGTTGTTTTTGCATTAAAGACTTGGAGGCACTACTTATATGGGGTCAAAAGTATTATATATACCGACCACAAAAGTCTTCAACACATATTTAATCAGAAACAACTGAATATGAGGCAGCGTAGGTGGATTGAATTATTGAATGATTACGACTTTGAGATTCGTTACCACCCGGGGAAGGCAAATGTGGTAGCCGATGCCTTGAGCAGGAAGGACAGAGAACCCATTCGAGTAAAATCTATGAATATAATGATTCATAATAACCTTACTACTCAAATAAAGGAGGCGCAACAAGGAGTTTTAAAAGAGGGAAATTTAAAGGATGAAATACCCAAAGGATCGGAGAAGCATCTTAATATTCGGGAAGATGGAACCCGGTATAGGGCTGAAAGGATTTGGGTACCAAAATTTGGAGATATGAGAGAAATGGTACTTAGAGAAGCTCATAAAACCAGATACTCAATACATCCTGGAACGGGGAAGATGTACAAGGATCTCAAGAAACATTTTTGGTGGCCGGGTATGAAAGCCGATGTTGCTAAATACGTAGGAGAATGTTTGACGTGTTCTAAGGTCAAAGCTGAGCATCAGAAACCATCAGGTCTACTTCAACAACCTGAAATCCCGGAATGGAAATGGGAAAACATTACCATAGATTTCATCACTAAATTGCCAAGGACTGCAAGTGGTTTTGATACTATTTGGGTAATAGTTGATCGTCTCACCAAATCCGCACACTTCCTACCAATAAGAGAAGATGACAAGATGGAGAAGTTAGCACGACTGTATTTGAAGGAAGTCATCTCCAGACATGGAATACCAATCTCTATTATCTCTGATAGGGATGGCAGATTTATTTCAAGATTCTGGCAGACATTACAGCAAGCATTAGGAACTCGTCTAGACATGAGTACTGCCTATCATCCACAAACTGATGGGCAGAGCGAAAGGACGATACAAACGCTTGAAGACATACTACGAGCATGTGTTATTGATTTCGGAAACAGTTGGGATCGACATCTACCGTTAGCAGAATTTTCCTACAACAACAGCTACCATTCAAGCATTGAGATGGCGCCGTTTGAAGCACTTTATGGTAGAAAGTGCAGGTCTCCGATTTGTTGGAGTGAGGTGGGGGATAGATAGATTACGGGTCCGGAGATTATACAAGAAACTACCGAGAAGATCATCCAAATTCAACAACGGTTGAAAACAGCCCAAAGTCGACAAAAGAGCTACGCTGACATTAAAAGAAAAGATATAGAATTTGAAATTGGAGAGATGGTCATGCTTAAAGTTGCACCTTGGAAAGGCGTTGTTCGATTTGGTAAACGAGGGAAATTAAATCCAAGGTATATTGGACCATTCAAGATTATTGATCGTGTCGGACCAGTAGCTTACCGACTTGAGTTACCTCAACAAATCGCGGCTGTACATAACACTTTTCACGTCTCGAATTTGAAGAAATGTTTTGCTAAAGAATATCTCACTATTCCGTTAGATGAAATCCAAATCAACGAAAAACTTCAATTCATCGAAGAACCCGTCGAAATAATGGATCGTGAGGTTAAAAGACTTAAGCAAAACAAGATACCAATTGTTAAGGTTCGATGGAATGCTCGTAGAGGACCTGAGTTCACCTGGGAGCATGAAGATCTGATGAAGAAGAAATACCCGCATCTATTTCCAGAAGATTCGTCAACACCTTCAACAGCTTAAAATTTCGGGACGAAATTTATTTAACAGGTAGGTACTGTAGTGGCCCGAAATTTTCCATGTTTATATATATTAATTGAGATTGATATTTACATGATTAAATGTTTCCAACATGTTAAGCAATCAAACTTGTTAAGACTTGATTAATTGAAATATGTTTCATATAGACAATTGACCACCCAAGTTGACCGGTGATTCACGAACGTTAAAACTTGTAAAAACTATACGATGACATATATATGGTTATATATATAGTTAACATGTTTTTATTATAAGTATGTATCTCATTAGGTATTTTAACAATGAGTTATATACATAAAAATGAGACTATTAATTTAAGAAACTCGAAAACGATATATATAACGATTATCGTTATAACAACGTCTTACTAGGTACATATGAATCATATTAAGATATTGATACACTTGGTTAATTATGTTAAATGATAAGAAAATATATTATTAAGTGTATTAACAATAAAATACATATGTAAAAATAAGACTACTAACTTAATGATTTCGAAACGAGACATATATGTAATGATTATCGTTGTAACGACATTTAACTGTATATACATCATACTGAGATATATTATATATCATAATATCATGATAATATAACAATTTAACATCTCATTTGTTATAATAAACAATGGGTTAACAACATTCAACAAGATCGTTAACCTAAAGGTTTCAAAACAACATTTACATGTAATGACTAACGATGACTTAACGACTCAGTTAAAATGTATATACATGTAGTGTTTTAATATGTATTCATACACTTTTGAAAGACTTCAAGACACTTATCAAAATACTTCTACTTAACAAAAATGCTTACAATTACATCCTTGTTCAGTTTCATCAACAATTCTACTCGTATGCACCCGTATTCGTACTCGTACAATACACAGCTTTTAGATGTATGTACTATTGGTATATACACTCCAATGATCAGCTCTTAGCAGCCCATGTGAGTCACCTAACACATGTGGGAACCATCATTTGGCAACTAGCATGAAATATCTCATAAAATTACAAAAATATGAGTAATCATTCATGACTTATTTACATGAAAACAAAATTACATATCCTTTATATCTAATCCATACACCAACGACCAAAAACACCTACAAACAATTTCATTCTTCAATTTTCTTCATCTAATTGATCTCTCTCAAGTTCTATCTTCAAGTTCTAAGTGTTCTTCATATATTTTACAAGTTCTAGTTACATAAAATCAAGAATACTTTCAAGTTTTCTAGCTCACTTCCAATCTTGTAAGGTGATCATCCAACCTCAAGAAATCTTTGTTTCTTACAGTAGGTTATCATTCTAATACAAGGTAATAATCATATTCAAACTTTGGTTCAATTTCTATAACTATAACAATCTTATTTCAAGTGATGATCTTACTTGAACTTGTTTTCGTGTCATGATTCTGCTTCAAGAACTTCGAGCCATCCAAGGATCCGTTGAAGCTAGATCCATTTTTCTCTTTTCCAGTAGGTTTATCCAAGGAACTTAAGGTAGTAATGATGTTCATAACATCATTCGATTCATACATATAAAGCTATCTTATTCGAAGGTTTAAACTTGTAATCACTAGAACATAGTTTAGTTAATTCTAAACTTGTTCGCAAACAAAAGTTAATCCTTCTAACTTGAATTTTAAAATCAACTAAACACATGTTCTATATCTATATGATATGCTAACTTAATGATTTAAAACCTGGAAACACGAAAAACACCGTAAAACCGGATTTACGCCGTCGTAGTAACACCGCGGGCTGTTTTGGGTTAGTTAATTAAAAACTATGATAAACTTTGATTTAAAAGTTGTTATTCTGAGAAAATGATTTTTATTATAAACATGAAACTATATCCAAAAATAATGGTTAAACTCAAAGTGGAAGTATGTTTTCTAAAATGGTCATCTAGACGTCGTTCTTTCGACTGAAATGACTACCTTTACAAAAACGACTTGTAACTTATTTTTCCGACTATAAACCTATACTTTTTCTATTTAGATTCATAAAATAGAGTTCAATATGAAACCATAGCAATTTGATTCACTCAAAACGGATTTAAAATGAATAAGTTATGGGTAAAACAAGATTGGATAATTTTTCTCATTTTAGCTACGTGAAAATTGGTAACAAATCTATTCCAACCATAACTTAATCAACTTGTATTGTATATTATGTAATCTTGAGATACCATAGACACGTATACAATGTTTCGACCTATCATGTCGACACATCTATATATATTTCGGAACAACCATAGACACTCTATATGTGAATGTTGGAGTTAGCTATACAGGGTTGAGGTTGATTCCAAAATATATATAGTTTGAGTTGTGATCAATACGGAGATACGTATACACTAGGTCGTGGATTGATTCAAGATAATATTTATCGATTTATTTCTGTACATCTAACTGTGGACAACTAGTTGTAGGTTACTAACGAGGACAGCTGACTTAATAAACTTAAAACATCAAAATATATTAAAAGTGTTGTAAATATATTTTGAACATACTTTGATATATATGTATATATTGTTATAGGTTCGTGAATCAACCAGTGGCCAAGTCTTACTTCCCGACGAAGTAAAAATCTGTGAAAGTGAGTTATAGTCCCATTTTTAAAATCTAATATTTTTGGGATGAGAATACATGCAGGTTTTATAAATGATTTACAAAATAGACACAAGTACGTGAAACTACATTCTATGGTTGAATTATCTAAATCGAATATGCCCCTTTTTATTAAGTCTGGTAATCTAAGAATTAGGGAACAGACACTCTAATTGACGCGAATCCTAAAGATAGATCTATTGGGCCTAACAAACCCCATCCAAAGTACCGGATGCTTTAGTACTTCGAAATTTATATCATATCCGAAGGGTGTCCCGGAATGATGGGGATATTCTTATATATATGCATCTTGTTAATGTCGGTTACCAGGTGTTCACCATATGAATGATTTTTATCTCTATGTATGGGATGTGTATTGAAATATGAAATCTTGTGGTCTATTGTTACGATTTGATATATATAGGTTAAACCTATAAATCACCAACATTTTGTTGACGTTTTAAGCATGTTTATTCTCAGGTGATTATTAAGAGCTTCCGCTGTCGCATACTTAAATAAGGACAAGATTTGGAGTCCATGCTTGTATGATATTGTGTAAAAACTGCATTCAAGAAACTTATTTTGTTGTAACATATTTGTATTGTAAACCATTATGTAATGGTCGTGTGTAAACAGGATATTTTAGATTATCATTATTTGATAATCTACGTAAAGCTTTTTAAACCTTTATTGATGAAATAAAGGTTATGGTTTGTTTAAAAATGAATGCAGAGGTCAAAACCTCGCAACGAAATCAATTAATATGGAACGTTTTTAATCAATAAGAACGGGACATTTCACCACTTAGGTCACTAAAGACTCATTTGACCCATTTTAAGGTCAACACACCCATTTGGGTCATCCACACCCAATAACACCCATTTACATATTATTAAAGTGTTCTAGCAACTAACTAACCAAATTTAAGACTCAAAAGTCCAATTAACACATTCAAACCCTAGGTTATACATTAATGAGCCTTCATAACCCATTTTCTCCCAAAATCCCCAAAATACTAACAAAATGGGTCTTTGGTTCATCACTAGCCCAAACCCTAACCCTTAAAGCAATTAAAGTAAGAAATTGGGTTTTATAACTTACCAACACAATCACCACGTAGCTATCGACTAGATGAACGTCTTTAAAACTTGCACCAAGACCCGATTCAACCTCTTTCACCCTTTAATGGAGCTCTCTCTCTCTCAAGGATTTCACTCTCTCACTAAAATTCAATTGGAGGAGATAAGGTTGTTGTGGGAGTAGTAAATGAGCTCCCCAAAACTGATCTAGGGTATTACATTCGGCCCCAAAGTGAATTTACACAATTGCCCTCAAAATATCTATTTTAAAAGAAGTAAGGAATCTGTCGCAGACAGATGGCGCGGCGAGCCACCAGGCCGCGATGCGCGCGACACCAGGCCGCGCGGCGCGCGACACCTCCAGTTCAGCTTCTTTCTTGGTTTTAAATATATACAACCAAAACCCCGTTTCAAGTATCGTACATTACACTTATATACACTACAAATACTCGGGTCTTACACCCCTGCGAAAGTCATCAAATATCCAGAAGTGGATTTCATGTTATCTTTGTTTCCTGCCATATCTGAGTCTGTATAACTAACAAGCATCGGCTTTCCATTTCCAAATGTGATACCCAACTTTGAAGTACCTCGTAAGTATCTCATAATCCATTTAACTGCTTCCCAATGCTTCTTACCCGGATTTGACATAAACCGACTAACAACACCTACCGCATGAGCTATATCAGGCCTAGTACACACCATAACATACATCAAGCTACCAACCGCTAAAGCATATGGAACTTTATCCATCTCCTCAACATCCTCCTTTGAAGTAGGGCAATCTCTATCTGTTAGCTTAAAGTTGTTAGTAAGAGGGGAACTAACCACTTTAGCATTCTCCATGTTGAATCTACTAAGCACCTTTTCAATGTATTGCTCTTGTGATATATGTAACATCTTAGCACCTCTATCTCTAGAAATACGAATGCCAAGAATCTGTTTTGCTGGCCCTAAGTCTTTCATAGCAAAAGACTTGCTCAATTCTCGCTTCAACTGCGCAATTCTTTTAATATTTTTACCAACAATTAACATATCATCAACGTATAACAACAATATGATGAAATCATCATCACCAAACCTCTGAAAGAAAACACAATGATCTGAAGTTGTCTTTCGGTAGCCTTGCTTTCCTATAACCGACTCAAACTTCTTATACCACTGTCTAGGTACTTGCTTCAACCCATATAGACTTTTCTGAAGTCTACAAACATAATCTTCTTTACCCTTAACCCGAAAACCTTCAGGTTGCATCATGTAGATTTCCTTATCCAAATCACCGTGAAGAAAAGCAGTCTTGACATCCATCTGTTCAACCTCAAGATCAAGACTAGCAGCTAACCCAAGAACCACTCGAATAGATCCCATCTTCACGACCGGAGAGAAAATCTCATCAAAATCAATACCCTTTTTCTGGCTGAATCCTTTAACGACTAACCTAGCTTTGTACCTTGGTTGTGAAGTAAGCTCATCTGTCTTCACTTTGAATACCCATTTGTTTCTCAAAGCTCTTTTGCCTTTAGGTAACTTCACCAGGTCATAAGTATTGTTCTCATACAAAGAATTCATCTCATCTTGCATAGCTTCACCCCACTCTTTCTTATGCTCATCTTTCATTGCTTCTGAATAACACTCTGGCTCTCCCCCATCAGTGAGTAATACACACTCATCAGAAGAATATCTAACAGAAGGATGACGGTCTCGAGTAGACCGCCTAAGTGGGACAAATAAAGGAATATCTGGTACTGAAATCTCTACCTGCTCAGGAGCATCACCAACATCAGTACCATGTTCATCATTCTGAACATCATCTCCAACATGTTGTGGAGTAACTGGATCCAAATCAACAAGATCAGTACTAGGTTGAGGAACTGAATCTGTCTTCTCAATATCTTTTAACATCTGATCTTCTGTAAAAACAACATCTCGACTTCGTACAAGTTTCTTCTGAACTGGATCATATAACCTGTACCCAAAATCATCTTCACCATAGCCGAGGAATACACATGGCTTAGTCTTCATATCAAGCTTTGACCTCTCATCTTTGGGAACATGAACAAAAGCTTTACATCTAAAAACTCGTAAATGATGGTAAGAAACATCTTTGCCGCTCCAAACCCTGTTAGGAACATCAAAACGCAAAGGAACACAAGGGGTTAGATTAATAATATGAACTGCCGTATTTAAAGCCTCACCCCAAAAGGAATTGGACAACCCTGCATGTGAAAGCAAACATCTAACTCTCTCAACCAAAGTTCTGTTCATCCTCTCTGCTAAGCCATTCAACTGAGGTGTCTTTGGTGGAGTCTTTTGATGCCGAATGCCATTCTCCTTACAGTAAGCATCAAATCTGCCAATGTATTCACCGCCATTATCAGTCCGAATACACTTGAGTTTCTTCCCAGTTTGCCTTTCAACTAGTGCATGAAATTCCTTAAACTTCTCAAATACTTGATCTTTTGACTTTAAGGTGTAAACCCACACCTTCCTGGAATGATCATCAATGAATGTAACAAAGTAGGAACATCCACCAAGTGTTCTAGTCTTCATAGGCCCATAAACATCCGAATGAACTAGATCAAGTACGTTCTCCATTCGAAAAGAAGAATGACTCTTAAACACAACTCTGGTTTGTTTCCCTACCAAACAGTGAGAACACTTACTCAAATCAATACCATTAACACCCGACAACACATTCTTCTTGAACAAGATAGACATCCCCTTTTCACTCATGTGGCCAAGTCTTTTATGCCACAACTCAGTAGAATCAACATTGTCCACTGCGTTAACAATGTTCTGTATGATCTTCGGACGCGTGATGTATAATCTTGAGTCTTTCTTGCCTCTTCCCACTATCATAGAACCAAGAGTTAGTTTCCAAATACCATTACCAAAACCGTTATAATAACCATCATCATCAAGAATGCCTGTTGAAATAACATTAAGTCTCATATCCGGAACATGTTTTACATTATGCAAAACTAACTCCATTCTCGTGTCAAATTTCAAACAAACATCTCCAATACCAACGATCTTTGATAACCCGGCATTACCCATCCTAGCAAATCCATAGTCACCTGGAGTGTAAGATGAGAAGTGATCTCTACAAATTGCAACATGACATGTAGCACCACTATCAACAATCCAACTCGTGTCATCATGAGTAAGATTGATCATATCATAATCAATACAAACAAAGAACTCATCTGTGATAGCGTTAACTTCAACCTTATCATCATCACCACCATCACTTTTCTTTTGTTTATTCTTGTCATATGCCTTTTTCTTCTCATTCTTCAACTTTGGACAATACCACTTTGTGTGCCCCTTTTCATGACAATTATAACACTCAACATTAGCAAATTTACCTTTGCGTGAGCTGCTACGATGATTGCCTCTTTTACCCTGACCTCTACTATGACTTCTCCCCCGCGTTTCTGTGACCAAGATATCTGACTGTGAAGAGGAACCTTGTGACTTTCTTCTCATCTCTTCATTCAAAATACTACCCTTAGCCAATTCCATGGTGATAGTACCATTCGGTGCAGAGTTGGACAAAGATGTCCTAAAAGTCTCCCAAGAGTCCGGTAATGTACCAAGTAACCAGAGACCCTGAATCTCATCCTCAAACTTGATACCCATACCTGCAAGCTGATTTATAATACCCTGATATGCGTTTAGGTGATCTGTAATAGGAGTCCCATCATGATACTTCAAAGCCATCATCTGCTTAATTAAGAACAACTTGTTATTCCCAGTCTTTCGCTCATATAACTGCTCAAGCTTTTTCCATAAGGCTTTAGCATCAGTCTCCCCAGTAATATGATTCACAACATTATCATCAACCCACTGCCGAATATACCCACATACTTGTCTATGCAAAATTTTCCATTGAGCATCAGATTTTTCCACAGGTTTATCCTCAGTAAAAACAGGCAAATAATAATCTTTCACATAAAGAAGATCCTCCATCTTGCCTTTCCAAACATGATAATTTGAACCATTTAAACTAATCATTTTACTTGTATTAGCTTCCATCTTTCACACAAGTCAAATCAAATAACCTAGCTCTTGATACCAATTTGATGGGAAAATAATCACAACGGGCAATCTACAAAGCGAAAACAAACCCGATTGACAAGCATTTCCCGACCCGTATGAATCCGTGAGGAAACTAACAAACAAGCTATATCAAAACCAACCCAAATCAGTCCCCAAATCTGTTCCAAATCAGTAGCTAAACAATAATCAAGCACACACTAAAACACGAGACTTTTTACGTGGAAAACCCCTCAAAATCGAGAGTAAAAACCACGGGACTCGTAAGCCACTTACATTCCACTATCATCAACAAAGAGAGCAATACAATAATCCTTCTCTAGATCAACCAGAGGCATACAACATCATCATACTCTTGAACAACAATAATCAACAAGTATATGAAACAATTAAAGACAAAAGAAGAATTTCATCACCCAAAATTCTGCTACTGTTCGACCTGCTGTAACTCAAGATACAGACCACTTGAGACTAATTCAACGGTTGAAAATGTTGGCACTGATGTCAGGAAGACACATCCCAAAATTGAAGAAGATTCAACGGTCGGATCTCCGGGGATCGAAGGTTTTCTGGCCTGCTGTCACTGTAAACGGGAATTGGGGTTTTGACTCTTTTTCTTGATCTCTATCTGATCTCTCTCTCTCGTATCAATTGAAGATAGCTGGACACAATTCAAAATAATGCCCTCAAATGTTTGACCAAGTCAACAAACCATTTTGGGCCTAAATTGTTGGGCTCTAGACTTTGGGTTAAAGCTTCATCATATTGGAAACCCACTAATAAACCCAACAGTTTAAACTACTACGAGTAAAGATTAGACTAGTCTATGTAGTCTTCATCTCCTTCGTCTTAGTATTAGTCATGAAAATGGTAACATAGACATTCTCATTTTCTCCCCACTCTTTTTTTGGGGTGACGAAACTATGTCACTCTTTGGCTACTTTGTTCTTAGCATGAGGTGACACTAATATTTCTGTTAAGAAGGTTAGTCCTAATCTCACAATTGTGTGGTAGTGAAGGTTTACACCTTTTTTCAAAAGTAAGTTGGAAATTTGTTGTCTGAAAACAGGTAGCCACTTTATTAACCTTATATACCCTTTTCTAGACTTTTTTTCCTTTCATTTTCTGTTATTTTTCACCTAGGAGACACAGGTAAATTAGAATTAAATCAACATAGCTCAACGATTCCCTTCATCTACATTGTATCATGGGATAGGGAGAGGTGAAACGTTTGATCCTTAGGAATGACATATTTTTTTAAACTAATTGAACACCAATAATGGTGGTATATATTGACCCTATAGGGAGTTTTACCGGATTCGTTCACGGACTTCTACCCGGAGCCCGTACTACTGCCCGAATGGATGTGTTCCCGGGTACCGTCGATCGGGTTCGGGTTTCCTCCCGAATGTGTTAGTTACGTGCAAATGATAAGAGTCGTTGAAATAAATGATCTATTGAATCCAAAAAATCGTCGTTCACAAAAAAATTAGAAGAAAATCAAAGAAATGAGATGTCAAGTGAAACTTAAATCAAAATGTTATATTTGTCTAAAAAAAAAAAAAAAAAACAAAAACAAAAAACAAATTACACCTTAGTGGGCCTTTGCAACTATTGGTTCATTAAATTAGGCCCACATCCCTTTCTATAATGCTTTATCGTTTAGGGAGACGCTCTTGTCACGAACAAGGATACTCTGTTCTGGATATCCTTATCCCTAAATTGAACCAATCGGGCCACAACTTCTCCATCGGTTACACAGGTTTGTAAATTTTCATTTACAATCACTTGATAGTTCGTACGTATGCTCACAATTCCTTCAAATACATGAAATTGATTTAAATTATATCGATACTTGTTAATTGTTACTATTAAATATCGCCTTGGATAGTAAAAAGTCAACGTGTATCCAATTTGACCTGAAATTGCATTAAACTCTGGTTTATTACTGTATTTATAGATGAGAAATGATATGGTTACGAAACTGATACAAAATTGTGATACAAATTGATGTGACACAAATAAGATGAGAGAAATCGAGAGAGAAACAGATAAACGGCGATCTATAATTTTTTTTAAATAAGTTGTTTTTGTAATTATAGCATTGCTCAACCGCCTCAACGCGTGTTAATGTACCGTTTGATGATGTGCCCGATAACATGGCTGCCACATCAGCAAAATTTGGCTTAGTTAACACATACCGGTAATAGTATTTTAGTATTACTAATTGATAGTTTAATACGTACAATACAAAGTTCAAAATTGGAGTTCTAATACTAACAGAATGTTGGTTCAAAGCTTGTCGATATATGTGTCAATTGTATATGCTTGTGCTATAGTTTGTAACTATGCCTCTTAAGAATATTTTAAAAAAAAATTGAATACTTATTCAGTGATTTTACACTAATGAAGTCAAAAATGGATAAAAATGTAGTAGTTTTTTATTGTGTGCGCGCAGTTATAAGAATAACATGGACAAAAGCTATCGACTGAGGACCATATGGACACCTGAAATGGACAGATATTTCATTGATTTAATGCTTGAACAAGTTGGGAAAGGAAATAGAATTGATGATCATTTATTTAGTAAAAGAGCTTGGAAACACATGACTACATTGTTCAGTACTAAATTCAAGTTTCACTACGAAAAAGACGTTTTAAAAAACAGACACAAAACTTTAAGAAGTTTATACAAAGCAGTAAACAATCTTCTTTCATTGGATGGGTTTACATGGGACGGTACTCGACATATGGTGACAGCTGATAATAGTGTTTGGGATGATTATATCAAGGTAAGTTAGTTATCAATTATTTTAATTGAAAAATGAATTATTTGTAGAACTTATGAATATGCATAATCCGATAATCGTGTGTGCAGGTACAACCTGGTGCTCGAATATATAGAATTAAAACAATTCCATGTTATTCTGATTTATGTCAGATATACAAAAACATATCCGTGGAAGCAAATTTTGACAATTCTGACAAAATGTTAGAATTTGGTAACGAATCGGTTGGAGATACTGTTATTCAAAATAACGAGTCTGATTTGGAGGTTCTTCATGAAATTATGATCGATGAAGATTTTAGGGTTTCACTATCCAAAGAATCTGACTATATCGATCCTGAAGAAATATCAGGAAGGTGTCGCGTTAGGACTTATTGGCAGCCATCAATGGATCGTTACTTCATTGACCTTATGGTTGACCAAGTTCGAAAAGGGAGTCATGTTGATGGATTGTTTCGTAAGCAAGCATGGATAGAGATGATCAAGTTATTTAATGACAAATTTGGTTTTAAATATGATGTTGATATTTTAAAAAATCGATACAAGACGTTTAGAAGACAATATACTGTTGTAAACAAACTGTTGGAATCGGATGGTTTTTTGTGGGACGATTTACGTCAAATGGTGATTGCCGATGATCGTGCCTGGCAAGATTACATTGAGGTTTGTATTATCTTATCAGTAACATTATTGAATTGAATAGTGTAAATTTTTTTTTTTTTTTTTTGACCTTTTAACTAGTGACAACTGTGACTCCTAGATCCGCTACTCAGTCTGAGTCGGGTCTGGGTATGTCAAAGTCAAACTTGGTCAAAATTTTAATATTTTTTAAAATTAGATTGTGTGCCCAATATCTATATTCGAAATATTTATGTTTTATGTTTGATATATTTATTTATAATATATATATAATATATACGGAGTATATGTTTGATTTATTCATTACTAAAATTCAAACGTTGGTCAAAGCCCTACTCTAAGTTCCTGACCGACTCGTCCCCGACTCACGACTTTTACAACCTGTAACAATGTGCAGGCAAATTCTGATGTAAGACAATACATGACGAGACCATTACCTTTCCATAAAGATTTGTGTTTTGTATTTAAAGAATCGAACACTGATGAAAAAGATAGTCTTTCTGATACTACCGATAATCGTTCAAACCAAACTGAACAAGTTCGTAGTGGTTCAGCAGCATCAAAGAATGAACTTCATCTTAAGCGCGAGGTACAACACAAACAAAGTATAAAGAATTTGAAGAGAGTAAAGATGGACCATGAAAGCATGGTGAGTGCTCTTCGAGAAATGGCGAGTGCGGTTTCTCGTTTAGTAGAAACGAGGAAAGATGAAGATAACCAGAAAAAGTTTGGTGATATAGAGAACGTAATTGAAGCGATTCAGGCGTTACCAGATATGGATGAAGATCTCATTTTGGACGCGTGTGATTTTTTGGAAGATGATAAAATAGCAAAAACATTTTTAGCGTTGGATGTTAAATTGAGAAGAAAGTGGTTGATTAGGAAACTTCGGCCAAAAATGGTAGTACGATAAGTTAAAGATTTGATGCAAAATTAAGCCTTTGGAATCAACTATTGACGATTCATTTAATAAGTGATGTGTTTGTTAAACAGTTTCTAACATCAACTAGTAGGAGCGTCTGCGTGATGCGACGAAATTGTGTAGTTATTTTAGTTGAGCGATAAAAGTGGATAAAAAACTATTATGAATAAACATGTACAGTAACAATTATTTCTACGTGATAGATCCTATGTCACTATGTTTGTCTCGTCGTCTAACACTATTTTTATAAACTCTGAATTATTTTTTTGTTTTGGTATTATATTAAATTAAACATTATGAAAATATTCGGACTTTCTTGTTATTTACTTTATTGGTTATAAATTTTGAAGATTTTTTTTTGTAGCTGTAATTGTTTTAGTTTTATGTTTTATCCATGTAATTTTTTAAACTCTGAATTATTTTTTTCTTTTGGTCTTATATTAAACGTTTTGAAAATATATGGACTTTCTTGTTATTAATTTTTTTAGCTATAAATTTTAATTGTTTTAGTTTTATGTTTTATCCTACCGTCAAAAGTTATAATGCGAACCACACAAAAGGCGAGAACCGCAAGAACTTTTAAATTACAAAGATTTTCACATGTGAGTAAATTGAATCACCCATAAATATTGATGGAGAGTAAGAAAGAACTATAAATAGTTTGAAAAACCTTATATTTTTACTTATATAATCAAATATATGGTTTTTCGTTCACATGTGCATCTTTGTTTGTGAACATGTAAATATTTATTATAAGTAACAATTTAACATGTAATTTGTCGTAATGAAAATATGTTTGTTAATAATATGAGCATTAATTAACAATTGCATGTAATTTGTTGCATTTAAATGCATAAAAACTATGAAATTAAAAAGTTCTCGCAGTTCTTGCCATTTTTGTGGTTCTCATTTGAACCTGCCCTAAACAGTATTATGCAATAGGATTACTGTACCATTTACGTTATTTAGTATAATTAGAAATACAAATAGAAATATAATTTCGATCCTGTTCTATGCATATGCAAGAAACGTGTACTTAATGGTCATGTTCAATGTAGAGTGTAATTTTGCTCCTCCACTATTTTAATCTAATCTTCTACATTTTTCACTTTGTCGCGGTCAATATTGCGTAACACCTTAAGCGAATCGTTTGTTTTTGCACGTCTTTGTCTTAGCAGACACGATGCAGTTTTGAGACCATGAGAAAACGAGATTATCACCTAAATGTCCATTTTTTCTACCTTTTTGACTCATAACCCATACAAAAAAGTTGACAATTTGCCCGCGCAAGGTGCCTCTTTGCGACCTTGCTCCCCGGTGGACGCATGATGCAAGGTGCCTCTTGCGACCTTGACGCAAGGACGCAAGGTGACTCTTGCTCCTGCCTGCATGTCATAATTAAAGTTTTCTTTCAGACATTTCATCAAACACCTTACGTGCGCTTTACATTTGGTATTTATTCTTGATCATCTTCAGTAAACTATTTCATTGGCTAGAAATGGTGACAATGCTGTGTGATGTTTATCTGACCGATCTCAACAGCCACTTAACATCACCTGATCCAACATTATTTTGATCTATATAATAAGATAAGATGTTTACGACACCTAATTGTTTCAGTACAATGTATTATTTTGTTTGTTTGATAAATGTAGTTATCTTGCTTTGGTATTCACAATAGCTATTTTTGTGTGTTATTCAGCTCCAACAAAGATTCTCGATAGTTTACCATGAAAGATGATCAAGAATAAATACCAAATCTAAGGCGCACTTAAGGTGTTTGATGAAATGTATTGAAAGAAAACTTTAATTATGACATGCAGGCGGGAGAAGAGGCACCTTGCATCCCCGATGAGCAAGGTCGCAAGAGGCACCTTGCGTCCTTACGTCCACCGGGGAGCAAGGTCGCAAAGAGGCACCTTGCACCTTTGCGCTTTGCGTGGGCAAATTATTAACTTTTTTTTTTATGGGTTATGAGTCAAAAAGGATAGTTAAAATGGGCATTTAGGTGATAATCCAATGAGAAAACGGGTCTTGTGTAGATTGTACATAACGACCCAAAACATGTCATTAATATCGACTAAACAATAAAAAAATGTTTTAATAACTCTATTAAATCATGTTATCATCACAGACGAGGCTGACCTCAACCTTCTGTTTTTTTTTTCTTTTTTTTTTATTTATAAAAAAATGGACCCCATTTGTTTTTGATAATAAGCATCGTGTTTGGCATGTCTTTTTTATTTTTTTGACAAAAAAACTTAAACTTGATATAAAACTTGATTTGAAAAAGAGACAAGAAACCGAGAATACAAAGAAAACCACCACGACAGAGGCTCGACGACAGTAACACAACATAACCAAGACAAGCAAGACGTTAGAGCTATAGTTAAGATGGGGCCGGTGCTACAGAGTCTTCTGTGGGGGGCATAACCAAAAATTCCACTAAAATTTTTACTTTAATTGGTCAGAGTTGATATTTTGCAAGGTTACACTCTTTTGAACCGGCTAACATCCTTTATACTTTTTTACACCTATACTGCAACATGATAAATTTATGAAGGTCTACGTACCATATATAAACAGAAAAATAGATGCAAAAATTTCATCACTATAATATTTCAAATGCTAAATCTATCACTTGTTAAACACAAAGTTTTGTTCAAGGAAAATCACTTGGCACAACTCGACAGAAAATATGACACTTTTTATACTATAAATCCAAGGGAAATTTTTGTGTGAATGTTTTAGCAACGGGATTATAGCCAAAATGCCCATTCCCAAACAAATTCTTGCACTGGAGCCCAAAAAAAAAAAAAAAAAAATTTGCCAGGTTGCCCTCGCAAGACCCTCGCAAGGCGCAAGCTTGCGTCTTGCGAGCTTGCGACCTTATCTGATCAGATGTTGGATTTTCAGATAAGATTTAGTAAGATTTCCTAGATTTTTGTCGGATAAGATTTTTACCCTATTTATAGTATGACCCTGGAACTTTGATTTCACAGTCTCATAACAATTCCAACTTTGTGCAATTCATTGATTAAAGACACTTTAAGGTACTAATTTAAGCAATTTTTTCACTAATTTTAGTATTTATTATTTGTGTTAATGATGATTATTTTTAATTATTTTGTTATTTACAGTTAATCTCAGTTAATATCTATGGACAGAAGAGCTAGAGCTTCACACCGAGTTTCACAAGGAGAGTCAGAACAACAAGCTGCTGAAAGACGACGACTATTAGCCGAACGTCCCATTCTTACTGGTCTTTACGTTGCTGCTCAAGGTAGTTTTTCTGCGTACTGGCGGGGAATATATGCTGGAGCTTTTCTCTATCGAGATAATGAGTACTATCCCAAACTTGTTAGGGAATTTTATGCAAACTATGTGTTTGATCCACGTAAATTGAAATATGTTCACGTGAACATGTTTGGTTATTCCTACGATTGGACGTTGGGGGAGTTTGCTGAGATTCTGGATATTCCAGATGGAGATTTCAAGTTTTTCAGTCTTAGCAAGGATGTGAAAAACGCCCCGAGGAGGTCAGCTACAGGAAATTCATTCTCAACTTCTGGGTTTGTTTCGGGACTATGTAAACCTGGTTTTGACATGCCAAACAGTGGTCCTATCATTATCAGGGAAGAACATATTCAGGACCAGTATCAACAGATGATGACGGTCATCAAGAGGAATGTCATGTTTCGAGATGATACTGATGTGGAGCTTTATGTAACTGAAGTTTTGATTTTGATGTGTTTGCTCGAACAAATCCCAATTAATCTGGCATATGTGGTTGCTAATCGGATGGCGGGATTGCCTGCAGCTGGTGGGAGAGGATTGCCCTACGGCATGTTGTTGAACAACTTCTTTGCTAATGAAGATGAGTTGGTGTATCCCTCTGATCGGGAGGTGTTGAATGTTGAGATTATGTATGCTGCTCCAATTTGATAATCTGGGTTGATCATGTAATAAAGTAGGTCGTAGGGCCTTTTGTACTACTTTGATTGTGTGTTTGTAGTATGTCATTCGGGTTAATGAAATGGTATTTTAATTTTAGCCTATCTGTTTTATTGCTCCTTTTAATTTCAGTACAAGTTCAAGGACGACGGGAGTAATTTGGTCAATAACTTTTATAAACTTACACTTAAGCACTAGATAAATATTTGTAAACATAGATGGACATATACATTAACAGAAGTTAAACAAATAAAAAAAACTCAAATTGTAACTAGAAATATCAAACAGCAGCAACATAAAATATTAATTCTTCGAAATTGTTTAATTTTACATACGTTTTCAACCAGAGGTACCTCAAACGGGTGGTTTAATTCTTTAATTTTACATACGTTTTCAAGACCATAGTTATGCAAATCAAACTCTTTTGTGTTTGGAAGTGGCAATTCAGGTTCTTCCACTTCGAAATTGTTACTTGCGAGGTTTTCTTCGGTATCATGTTGTAGTAACAATTGTTGTGGTTGGTGTTTTGGTGGTTTTGGTGGTTTTTGGTATTTTGGTGGTTTCTTGGTTTTGTTGTAGTAGTGGCTGGTTTGTCGAATATTTTGTTTCTGGATTTCGTTGTGGCTGATGCATTATTATTCTATCGACAATATAAATATCAATAGGAGCATTTACAATTGCATATTGTAAAAACTCTTGAAAGTCTTCACCATCATCAGTAATATCAAAAACATGATTATTAAAAACGTATCTCATTGAAACAGCTGCATTGGGTGAGAATTCAATCTTTTTAAGAACATTTTTTAACAATATTCTCCGATTCATTGGTTTTAAGGGCGCAATTGGCAGTCTAAACCGAATTCTAAAACAATCTCGTGGCATATATATGGGTAGGTTGTTAATGTACTCAAAATAACCCCCACAACATATATTAACAACAAATTTATCATCATTAACGCAATTCATAATGACAAAAATTAGTGAAAAATGGTTAAAATAGTACCTTAACGTGGGTATAAGCTCTGCATTGAAAACTTTTGAAATTGTTATGAGACTGTGATTTCAAAGTCTCGGGGTCAATCTAAATATAGGGACAAAATATTATCCGTAAAAATCTAGGATATCTGACGAAATCTTATCCACAAAATCGTATTTCTGATCAGATAAGGCCGCAAACTCGCAAGACGCAAGGACGCAAGCTTGCGCCTTGCGAGGGCAAGACGCAAGTCTTCTTGCGTCTTGCGAGGGCAACCTGACAATTTTTTATTTTTTTTGGGCTCCAGCGCAAGAATTTGTTTGGGAATGGGCATTTTGGCTATAATCCCTTTAGCAACACAATGAATACGAAATAAGTTAACTCTTTACCATCTTGATCGTCTTCAAATATGCAGTGACGATTGCCAATTTACTTGCAAAAGTGGGTTTAGTTCTGAATTTGAAGTGCATCTTGATATCCTTAAATTCTGCAATGACGATCTAACATGTTGGTCAAAACCAGCAACGGTTTACCAACAAAATTAGGTTGAACTGAAAGCCACTTTTCTAGATCGTACTCAGATTATATTCTCTAGATCGAAACTGTATTTTAACATAAGATTTTTGTAATTCACAACTACTAGGTTTAGTTCTACCAAACAACATTCTTTCCAGATGGCAAATGTGTCAATAAAGATCAAAAATGTTGTCAATAGTACGCCAAATATATATAAGTTAATAAGCAACTGATAGCTTGAAATTTATAAAGTTTACCACGTATTCAAATCTACTAGTAACAAACTACACTTCAAGATTAAGAAAAACATATAGTCCTAATATTCATACTAATGTTGTCAAACAGTGCAAAGCCTACTTGTTTATAAACTCTAAAGCATTGTACCCCATGAAAAGAATAACAAACACATTTTATAATTTGTAGTTAATAAGTTTGGACTATAAATATGGAATACCTCCATAATCGTTTGATGAAGCAAAGAAAGGATCAGATGGAGGTGTTTTTGGTGGACCCTAATGAAAGTTTGTTGTGAATGAAACTCCGAACGAAACCAAGATCCGACAAATCGATTCCAGAATAATGCAACAATAAGCGAAACAAAAAAATAAAAATAAATAAACGATAAACACCAATCATATGGATTTGTCAAAGAAATTATCTGCAACAAATAACTCATAAAATGGACGATTCGATATTTATATAATTTGGTTTTGATGGGATCCTTTGAATAGCATTTAGGAATTAATGCTGGAGAGATTATTTACCGTGATCTGTAAGGAAGTGTGATTATAGTTCAGACACAACCTTTTCCTTACACTACTATAAGGCTCGGAGCCATAGATGTTTCTGTTAACGTGAAAGATTGATTGAGTGAATAATACGTACATTACAATGGTACTATAAATAGCCCAAAGTACTAGCATAAAACCTAATGGGCTTGCATCATGAAAAGGTCCTTATAAACATGGGCTTACAATAAGAGTGCTCAATATATCGACTAACAGCCCCCTGAGTTGCAGCGGGAGTATTAGCGACGCACAAACTGGTACTGGACTCATAAAAAAGAACAGCAGGAAGGCCTTTGGGGAAGATTTCGGCGTACTGAACCACACGATATGTCTATGTGTTTGGTGCGCTGGTGCTGAACCGCGTTACTTGACATGTATACTGCACGAAACACATAGAGATCATGGCAATAGTAGCGGAAAACCAAGGACAATGAAGCTCTTCATTGCATCTCTTAACAGTAGACAATAGTAGCAAAAAACAAAGGACAATGAAGCTCGCGTAGTAGGTTGTGAAGCCAACAAGTCTCAGTAACGGCATTGGCAACACCGCGGTACTTGGCTTCAGCACTGGAATGAGATGGCGTCAGCTGTCATTTGGATGACCATGCCAGAAGGTTATTACCTAAAAAGCCAAATTTGGCGTTTTCTGATTATGAACCTCTGATTATTTTGCTTTTTCCGATTATATGTATGCAATATGTAGCCTACTCGTTAATATGATTAATCACATTAAGTACGCAATTAGCAGAAAGTACACAAGAAAGATTTGGAATCAAAAGAGCAATATCATGTGTGCCCATGGCCGTTGCCGATATGATGACCATAGTTTAACAGATGAAGAGTTTTAAACGGATGGTGATCTCACCGCAAATGCTTGTTGACTTAGCCTGATATGCTGGTGATTGTGTGAAGCCCATCATAACAGAATGCTTTTACGACCTTCGATCTATTAGTTATAACCTTTACAATTACATAAAGCAATTTAGAGGCTTTGCCGATTAACGAGAAAGAAACAAGATTGGAATATCAAGATGGGAAACGATACACTATCTATATCCTAAGATGTAGAGATATTTATAACGGATCTTACCCATGAAAAAACAAAGAAATTATAGTAGAAAACTTTGTAAACGGAAAAAAAATATCTAGGGGCGCTTTTTAGAAGTTTGCAAAATAACGAAGTAGCTCGTGCATCTTACGTACTTACATTTTATCACAATTTGGACGATTCAGAGTATATTAATAACCTGATGAAGGGTCCTGGTCATCCTTTGGTCATTGTTAGGTGCAACACCTTGTCTTCAGACAGAACCCAGCACTATGGGTTGGTCAAGAACAGTTACGGGAAAGAGTTAGAAAAGAAATGGGTTGACAAGTATTACATATGAAATGTTGTTCCTAGCAGCTATACCAATTTTTTCAAGGAGACGTAAACGTAGGTTATGAATGATGGCTATGTATGCATTTGAGATATGAGTTATCGTTGTTACTTCATTTAGGATGTTTAGGTTATAGTTGTTACTGCATTTGGGATTTGGGTCAACATTTCTAATTATCCCTCACAACCTACGTTTACGTCTCCTTGAAAAAATTGATACAGCTGCTAGCAAACTGCGTTTCAAATGTAATCTTTGCCAACCCATTTCTTTCCGTAATTGTTCTTAAGATACACGCGCTACTTCGTTATTTTGCAAACTTCCCATAAAAACACCCCCAAATATCGAATTTGTCTTTCCGTTGACAAAGTTTTTTACTATCATTTCTTTGATTTTCTCATGGCTAGATCTTTTATAAATATCTCTACATCTCAGGTATACCGATCACCAACTTGATATTCCAAACTTGTTCGTTTGTCATTACCGGCAATGACTCTAAGTTGCTGTTATAAGTGCAAGAGTTATCATTAATAGACTAGAGGCTGTAAGAGCAATCTGTTATGATAGGTTTCACACTATCAACAATATAACATGCTACATCAACAAGCATTTGCGATGAGATCACCAACCTTTAAAAACCCTTCATTAGATAAACTATCGTCATGATATCAGCAACGGCTACGGGTACACGTACGGGATTGCTTTTTTAATTCCAAACTTTCTTGTGTAATTTTTGTTGATTTGGCACTTCATGTGATCAATCATCTTAACGAGCAACCTACATATTGCATAGACGTAATTGGAAAAAGAGACCTTTTCTAATAATGAACCTCAGATTATTTTGTATTTTTCGATTATATGTATGCAATATATAAGCTGCTCGTTCACATGATTAATCACATTAAGTACGCAATCAGCAGAAGTACACAAGAAATGTTTGGAATCAAAAGAGCAATCTCATATGTTTGCTCATAGCCGTTGCTGATATGATGACCATAGTTTATCAGATGAAGGGTTTTAAACGGTTGGTGATCTCACTGCAAATGCTTGTTGACTTGGCCTAATGATATGTTGTTGATTGTGTGAAGCCAATCATAAGAAATTGCTCTTACGAGCTTCGATCTATTAATTTTAACCTTTGCAATTACATAAGCAATTTAGAGGCATTACCGATTAACGAGAAACGAACAAGAATGGAATATCAAGATGGGAAATGATACTCTATCTATATCCTAAGATGTAGAGATATTTATAACGGATCTACCCATGAAAAATCAAAGAAATGATAGTAAAAAACTGTCGTAGAAAACTTTGTCAACGGAAAAAATATATGATGTTTAGGGGTGTTTTTAAGAAGTTTGCAAGATAACGAAGTAGCACGTGCATCTTACGAACTTCCATTTCATCACAATTTGGATGATTCAGAGTATATGAATAACCTGATGAAGGGTCATGGTCATGCTTTGGTCATTGTTAGGTGCAACACCTTGTGTTCAGACAGAACTCAGCATTATGGGTTGGTCAAAAACAGTTAAGGGAAAAATTTGGGAAGAAATGGGTTGACAAAGATTACCTTTGAAACGTTGTTCCTAGCTACAAATTTTTTCAAGGAGACATAAACGTTGGTTGTAATGATGACTATGTATGCATTTGGGATATGAGTTATTGTGGTTACTTCATTTGGGATGTTTAGGTTATAGTTGTTACTGCTTTTGGGATTTTAGGTCAACATGTATGATGTTGTTATCAATTGCTTTATAATTGTCACTACATTTATGAATGTGGGTCAAGATAGTTCCTCCTACACTATTTTGGGTCATATGTGCTGTTACTTTTAGAGTTTGGGTATGTAGCGGAAAAAAAATTGACCCAAACAGCCGTGTAGATGTAAGTATGACCCACATCCCAAAAATAATAGTATATGTGACCCAAATATGTTATAGCATTCATAAATACAGTGACAATTTTAAACCAATAGATAATAGCAACATACATGTTGACTCAAATCCCAAATGAAGTAACAACTATAACCTAAATCATCATAAATGAAGTAACAACGATAACCCAAATGCATATCTAATTATCCCTCACAACCTACGTCACCTTGAAAAGATTGGTACAGCTGTTAGGAACTGCGTTTCAAATGTAATCTTTGCCAACCCATTTCTTCCCGTAATTGTTCTTGACCAACACAGTGTTGGGTTTTGTCTAAAGACAAGGTGTTGCACCCAACAACAACCAAAGCGTGATCGTGACCCTCCATTAAGTTCTTCATATACTCTGCATCATCCAAATTGTGATAGAAGGAATGTTCTTAAGATACAAGCGCTACTTCGTTATTTTGAAAACTTCCCATAAAAACACCCTCAAATATCGAAATTTTTTTCCGTTGACAAAGTTTTTTACTATCATTTCTTTGACTTTCTCATGGCTAGATCCGTTATAAATACTTCTACATCAAATGTTATCGATAGTATACGGATTACCAAATTGATATTCCAAACTTGTTCGTTTGTCATTACCGGCAATGCCTCTGAGTTGTTGGTGTAAATGCAAGATTTATCGTCAATAGATTGGAGGTCGTAAGAGCAATCTGTTATTGTTATTATAGGCTTCACACTATCAACAATATAACAGGCTACGTCAACAAGTATTTGCGTGAGATCACCAACCTTTTAAAACCCTTCATTCGATAAACTATCATTATCATATCTGCAACGGCTATGGGCACACGTACGAGATTGCTCTTTTGATTCTAAACCTTTCTTGTGTAATTTCTGTTGATTGCGTACTTCATGTGATCAATCATTTTAACAAAAAGCCTACATATTGCATAGATGTAATCAGAAAAAGCAGCTCTTTATGATTATGAACCTCTGATTATTTTGCTTTTTCCGATTATATGTATGCAATAGGTAGGCTGCCCGTTAAAATGATTGATCACAGTAAGTACATCAGCCGAAAGTACACAAGAAAGGTTTGGAATCAAAAGAGCAATCTCATATGTGTGCCATTGCCGTTGCCAATATGATGACGATAGTTTATCAGATGAAGGGTTTTAAACGGTTGGTGATCTCACCCCAAACGCTTGTTGATTTAGCCCGATATGATGTTGATTATGTGAAGCCCATCATAACAGAATGCTCTTACAACCTTTGATCTATTAGTATAACCTTTGCAATTACATAAGCAATTCAGAGGCATTGCAGACTAACGAGAAATAAACATGATTGGAAAATCAATATGGTAAAAGATACACTATCTATAACCTAAGATGTAGAGATATTTATAACGGATCTACCAATGAGAAATCAAATAAATGATAGTAGAAAACTTGATTAACGGGGAAAAAATATCCGATGTTTAGGGGTGTTTTTTTAGAAGTTTGCAAGATAACGAAGTAACACGTGCATCTTACGAACTTCCATTTCATCACAATTAAGATGATTCAGAGTTTATGAAGAACTTAATGAAGGGTCCCGGTCATGCTTTAGTCATAGTTAGGTGCAACACCTTGTGTTCAAACAGAACCCAGCACTATGTGTTGGTAAAAAATAGTTACGGAAAAAGTTGGGGAAGAAATGAGTTGACAAAGATTATATTTGAAACGCTATACCTAGCAGTTGTACCAATTTTTTCAAGGAGGTGTAAACATAGGTTGTGAATGATGACTAGGCATACATTTAGGATTTGAGTTATCGTTAATTACTTCATTTCGGATGATTTAGGTTAAAATTGTTACTACATTTAGGATTTGGGTCAACATGTATGATGCTATTATCTATTGGTTTATGATTTATAATTGTAATTGTATTTATGAATGTCGATCGGGATTGTTATTGCTATACTATTTTGGGTCATATGTGCTACTACTTTTGGGAGTTGGGTCATAATTACATCTCTACACCTGTTATTGGTCAATTTTTTGCCACTGCATAACAAATATCATATTTCCACGAAGACACATTATCAAATCGAAACTTAACAAGAAAAGATAAACGAAACCTAAATCATTATCCTAGGCTTATTGGGGTAAGAGAGAAGGAGGGGGTATTTGGGGTTGCTTATTTATAAGAACTTTTTGGTTTATAAGCACTACCATGCCTGTTTAAAATGGCAAATCATAAGCAAATGCTAAAATTTAGCTTGATATTCTTCTAAAGAAGAAAACTTGTAAAAATGAGGGTGTTTGATGTGCATTTTGAAGTGTGAGATGGGTTATATAGAGTGTTTGGATATGTTCAACCAACATGTAGTTGTGATAATTAAATAATTGATTCTGATTATTTATGAAATTCACATATAAAATGACCTACAAGAACATCATATTTAAAAATGCGGGGTTGATTACTAAATGAGAGAATAACTTTATTAAAGATTACGGGGGATGATTCTCACACACTTTTTTGATACTCACACACCTATTTTAACCTTTTACTCTTCTAATAATACTCAATTGGTGTGTGAGGATCAAAAAAGTGTGTGTGAGAATCATCCCTCTAATATGATATTAACTTCGTAAGTGACCATTAGAAATTAGATAATCAACAGCATAATAATCGTTTAGCCATATTTAAAAGCTAATCGAGTAATGAGTTCCAAAATGCATATCTAAACAACCCCTTTGTATCAAACACCATAAGACTCATTTACTAACCAAACTTGATAAGATGATGGATATTCCAAATGAGTAGAGCTTTAAAGATTCTATCGCACCAAGTATACCCTCGAACCTAATAACACTGGAATTCAACAACTAGTATTATACAAATTAATATATTATAATATATTCACCTTTTTAACTCTTTAACTCATATATTTATAGGAACCTAGAAACAAAATTAATTCAAAAGATTGAGTAAATATAAATGTGAGAATAACCGTCGTATTTGAGGTAGTAAATATAAATGTGAGAATAACCGTCGTATTTGAGGTCAAAAGACATACCTTTTCTATATCTCGTCGACCTGATGTCACAACACTATATCCTACCTAAAGACTGAGCATTGAATAAGGTCCCGATCACTTAGATGGAAATATATCTACTTTAATCCCAAAAGCGACTCCGTTTGACTTTTAAGTTCATAATTATTACTTTTCCATCTGTGACAAGCATTTCGTCACAAACTTGACACCCTCATACTATCATGGGCTAGTGTAAGAAAATACTCTGTAACAAATTACATTATTGTCGATGCATATTTGTATGGTCGTCGCTGAACGAATAACGTTTATTATTCCATTGTACACCTAGGATTGTATTGAAGAAGTAAACTCTAGTCACATGAGCATATGTGACAAAACGTCCTATATAAAGAGTTACTTGGTTCATTTGTCATTTGAGCACCTCCAAAGTTTGTGTGAGCACTTGAAAGTTAGAGTGAGGTGTGCTCCACCTCTTCACTTTCATGGTGGAGAGGATCCATGGTGATTTGATGCTCCAAACACCATGGAAATAACAAAGTGATTAGCTAGATTAGTGTAATCTCTTATTGTAATCGTTTATCATGTTTATTACATTTAATCTTAGCTTGAATCAGTTGTTTATTGATTGTGTTCATCTCATGTTTGTCTTGTTCATCATATTGTTCATAGATTAAGCTTAAATTCGTCAATGATTCTTATTTATGATCTAAAGATCCTAGCATGTGGACCAACAATTATGAATCTACCGTTTTATGTAACATATATTTTCACAAATCATGATCATTTGCATACAAAAAGAAAAAAAAAATTCCAACTCCAGTTGGCAAATTACCAAGGTAGAACCATTTTCTAAGTTCAAAGACTTATTTTGTTGTACTAACAGGTGTGTTGCTCACAACGAAACAAGCTCCTTAGTTATTATTATTAGATGAAATTAGGTCTATTTTTATTTGTAGCATCTGTTATGATATTTAACACAATACCCAAATACCCAATCATAGTAAAAATGGTGACCATACCATAGTTTCTAGTCCAACCATTTTAAACTTGTTGTCCATCACACTCCTGTCCTCGACAAGCACATATCGCCAACCTGTGGCCAAAGTGTAATTACATATCAAACCCTTTTCTAACATCAAAGCAGAACGTCTTAAAAATAATATTTCAAGGAACAAAAGTTTCCAACCTGTGGCCAAAAACACCCTAAAAAACGTATATGCAAATTGCAGATTTACTTATGAAAATCACCTATTTCATCTACCCAAAATCAAAACATTTTAAAACCCTAAAACCAAAATCAATTTAACAACATCATCAATTAAAGTTTGAAATTAGTAACAAAAATAAAAAAAAAACAAAGTCTTTTAATAGCTAACCATTGTTCAAAGTATCTTATATCTTTGCTGCTGTCCATTGTCGCAGCTCCGCCAGAGTGCTTGCCGGATTCCACTACAGATCCGTCGGAGTACTTGCCGGATTCCACTGCAGGTCCGTCGGAGTAATAGGTCCGCCGGAGTACTTGCCGGATTCCACTGCAAGTCCGTCAAAGTACTTGGCGGATTCCGCTATTCTCTCCCTCTTATCTCTTCTGATAATCACCTATTTATTTGCGGTGTGATTTGCAGTGGATAAGAATCTGATTCAATTCATGAGATATGAGTTTTTTATTTCTTGATTTGCAATGGAATTGGATAAGAAAGTGATTTTAATTTTGTGATAAATAAATGGATTTTTGATTTGATTTATGTTATTGTTTTGAGTTGTAGTGTTGGTGAATGATGGAAAAAACAAGAGGTACGGTCTGCTTTTGCTTTTCTGTTTCTTTTGTCAATAGCCCATGTCTTGGACCAAGTCTACTTTATGTTACTGTATGTATTTAGCATGTGAAAGGTATGTAACAGTTATCTGTTGAAAAGAAAGCAGACTGTTACTTTTGCCAATGATTCCGTACAAGAGTTGTGGGTCCCGCTTTACTGGTATAATTTTTAATTAATTGTCAAAAAAAGAATTCATCACTAATAAATTGTTATATGTGTTCGTATATCCTTTTTCACTCACTTTCCTCATATGATAAAAGAAATATTATGTGTTCATATATCATATATGCTATACTATAGTATCTACTTTCTCAAGTGATAAAAGAAATATCATGTGTTCATATATCATATATGCTATACTATAGTATCTACTTTCTCAAGTGATAAAAGACGTACTAAGAAAACAAAAAAAAAAAAAAATTAAAAATTTGAAGAGCAAAAAAGTTTTTAGAAAAATCGTTGTTGTTTTATTTTTGGACATCTGTTTGGAACACCGAGGGGAATTAAACCACCCACGCGTTCATCTCCCGTAATTGCATAACCCGCCCTCAAGTACTGCCCTGAAAAAAAAACCGAACGAAATCGAGGGCATGACTGGTAAAACACCCCTCCCCGCTGCCCCCGCAGTAAGCGAAAGGCGACCTGAGTAAATACTTCAGGTCAGAGAAAACATTGAGTGCAATGTTGCAGCCTACCGGAAGTTGTTGTATGTGTTCATATATGTTATCTCACTCATTTTCTCAAGTGATAAAAGACATACTATATGTTTAAATATGCTATCTCACTCCCTTTCTCCAAGACGTACTAAGGAAACAAAAAAAAAAAAATTAAACAAAAATGTGAAGGGTAAAAAAAAAACTCGCGGAAAGTGCATGCATATGGTTTCTAAGGAAAAAAAAAGACTGTGAATAATAAAAAAATCTGTGAATAGTAAAAATAGAAAGAAAAAAAAAGTTGTTAATAGTACCTTCGACCAATTAGGAGACACCATTCACTTCTCTCTTTAGTATATAGTGTAAGACCAATCAGGAGCACCATTCACTTCTCTTTTTAATATATACTCTATAGTATAATATAATATAATTAGGGTTTGTTATTTAGTAGAGAAGTAGGTGAAGAAAAAAAAAGTAAGAAGTAGGTGAGAAAGAAGATAAAATGACAAAATTACCTATCAAGTGAACAAGATATGATCAGTTCAAATGGACTAAACTGACATCTGTTAACGTGAGTGATTAAACGTGTAAGATTTTCAAATCATAGGGACTATTTCTGTAAAAAAACCATAGTGAATACAGTTTCAAGATTTGACAAACCATTGGAACTATGTGTGTAGTTAAGTCTTTTATAATACTGTCTTTTTTTGTCTAAAAATAATTAAATTGGGATGAAGGAAGTACTATACAGTTACTTAAAAAATATCAATGGATGTGTTTTCATATGTCGTATTTCACATAATAGTGTCATCTTCAATTTGGCACATTTTTTAAAAATAGACAAAACTAGTTGTGGAGCCCTCGTTTCGCGCCGGGGGCTCCGTTTTGAATGCCAGTTAAAAAAAAAGTCTTGATCTATTTTGTAAAAAAAGATTTTTTTGGACATCTAACATTGAAGGTTTTGTTCCTTTTGTGAAAGTTGCTTCTTTTAGCGTTTGTTTTTTTTTTTAAAGTTAGTTGATCTATTTTGTAAAAAAGAATATTTTTCGACATATTTTGGTAGCATTGAAGGGTTGTTCCTTTTATGAAAGTTGTCTCCTTTATCGTTGAGGAAGAAAAGGGGGAAAAAAAAGTTAGTTGATTTTTTTGTAAAAAAGAATTTTTTTCGACATCTTTTGGTAACATTGAAGGGTCGGTTATTTTTATGAGAGTTGCTTTTTTTTCGTTGGAGACTAAAAAAAGGTGAAATGACGAAAATACCCCTGATTACTATTGGTGAATAGTGCTACATGGTTTTGTCTATTAGATATATAGATAATATGGTGCTATTTTTTGTCAAATTTTTTTAGAGTATATATATATATATATATATATATATATATATATATATATATATATATATATATATATATATATATATATATATATATATATATATATATATATATTAATTTTTCTTACTTTTCAATTAATAAAATATGTAATATAATATTAAATATGCCACTTTTTGAATCTGGTAAACTAATTATCACTTTGTGAAAAACTAAATATGAACGAATAAACAACCTCTTGTTTGTTTGATAGTCTACGCTGTTATTTTTCTTCTCTTTATTGCAATAGATAATTATGTTTTATTTGTTTGACGTGTTTAGACTTATTTTGTATTCCATTAAGTGTGTTTTCACTTTGTTAGTGAAACCGTTTGCTCTGATTTCGATGTTTAGTTGCTTGTTTGCTTAGGTTTAATTTTCTATTATATCGGTTGTAATTGTTAAGTTTTTTTAGAAAAAAAAATGTTTGTGTCAATAAATTAAAAGAGTTCTCTAAACATAGCCCTGCAACTCCTGCCGCACAACCTGCAAAGTGAGTGTTGTTTTTGATTTCGTTTTGTTTCATTATTTTATTTTTATTCATATTATTATGTGGTTAGATGCTGTTGGAGTATGATACAAATCCAAAGCGAGCGGAAGCATTTTTAAAACTTTACAAAATCATACTCTTCCACGGATCATTGTACAAAACTTTAGCAAACAAAATAAATTAACGAAATCGAACAAGAGAAGATTAGAATACAACCTTTGTAGCCTTTTGAAGATCGAATTTGAAAACCCAAAGAAGAGTTCCTCTAAATGGTAGACACTCAAAGTTCCAACCTTGCTTCGATCTATACCTTCTACTTAACGGATATTTTCTTCTTCGTTATTTCCACCAAAAACCGAATCCAATTATAGATTTCAAGTATTATGGTTACTTGAAAATAAGAAAGAAAAATAGCATTTTGTATGTGTGTTTTGTATCTTTTTTACATGACATTCCAATACCAAGACTTGGTATTATATATTACATAATTGATACAATAATACATCTAGTACAAATATAATAAATAAAGATTTGGAAAGATTTGCAAAATCAAATCTTTATATAAAATAAGATTTACAAAATCAAATCATATTTTATAAATCAAATCAAATCTTATATCTTATATAAATTATGATTTGCAAAATCTAATCAAATCTCTACATATTTAGATTTGTAAGTATATGTATACACATAAAAAAAAACTTACTTAATTTATTAAACCATTAACTAATGATTAATAAATTAATTTCCGATTAGAAGGTATATCAAACAATTTACGATTGGCCTTTGTGTGTGACCGAATAGGATAAATGGACTTTTATTATTTAATGTCATGGAACATAAATGCAGGTATATCAAACTTTTATTATTTAATGATTAATAAATTAATTTCCGATTAGAAGGTATATCAAACTTTTTTTATTTACTGCTAATGTGGTGGAACATAAAAGGTTCCCCAGTAACAAAAACGTATATGCCAAAGTTACAAGTCTGAAAGGTCATCGTTGACTGGTTAAACGGTTGATAATACTGGATACTTTGAAAAGGAATTGCAAGGTTATATTCGGTAAAAATAATGCTAATGGGTCATGCACAGATTTAAAGTCAAAGTATAGCTTTGAAAGATGTAGAGATCTAAGAATGATGTCACCGGTTCAGAGTTATGACTTGGATTCTGATCCGTCAATATTAGAATATGTAATTGAATTTGTATGAAAACGATTGTATATCCTTGTGAGCATTGTTAATAATTTTTGAATCAAAGTTGAAGAATGTACAGTGTAACATATTAATTGCGAACTTATATATTTCCCGGGTATTACCTACCCGTTAAAGATTTCACAATTAATACTTTGTACAAAAGAATTTTTATTACCGTCTTTATGAAAATATATGTATGTATATTTTCTTCAGATGTAACACAGATTTAATGAGTTAATATCATATTAAGCTCATTTAATTTTTGGCTGGATTAAATTTGAATAATCTTTAAAACATTAAAGATTTCATAATCTTCGTGGAGTATTTTACTAATGTAATCAATACTTCGTTATCCAGTTTTATTGATATTTCCTCAGTGAATCATGTTGGTGCTTATGGAACTCTTGCTAACTTCGCAAGGTAAAAATGATGTTTTCTGGAAAGTTTCGAGTATATAAAAAATGAAAATGTAAAATCCATTATGTAATTGAATAATACACTTGGTTTATTATGAAATGGAATTCATTAAGTTGGAACAGAGATTGGAGTTAACAATGGTTAAATTATTAAGGAAGGATGTACATCATTGCATATTAGCAATATGAACTAACCGAGTAGTACCTACCAGTTAAGATTCACACGTAATAGCTTAGTACGAAAAGATTTATTTTGATTTCAAAATTCATATATATTAAATATACATAAAATTTCTTTAGGGGAAATGAGTTAATACTTCATCAATTATTGTTGCTAGTATTTCTTGGTAACTACAGTGTGTATGACGTTGATGCTCGTGGAACAGATTGTGAAGTTGAGGTTTGCGATGCGAATGTTGTTGGTGGTGGTAATGGTACTGTTGGTGTTGTTGTCGGTGGTACTGTTGATGTCGGTGATGCTGCTGGTGCTTGTAACCTTTGCACCATATTCTCCAAAGCCAGCACCCGAGCGCGAAGCTCGTTGACTTCTTCTACTACACCGGGATGATTGGCGGTTCGGACGAGCGGATGAATAAGATCCAGAATTTGAGATAGTATATTATCGTGACGAGATACTCTGGAAATGAGAGAGAAAATGGTGTCTCGAACAGGTTCGCCGGTAAGTGCTTTAGGTTCTTCGCTAAGAGGGCAATGTGGTGGATGGAAGGGATCGCCTTCTTCTTGTCTCCAATAATTAAGTAGGCTACGAACTCATCCCTAATTCATCCAGAATAGATGATGGCTAATTGGTTGATCCATTCCGGTTACACTGTCTTCGAAATTCAGGTGAATATCCATATCGGAATAGCTGTCAGAGTTTAAGGAATTTGAACTAGATACGGGATCCATCTTGTATAATTAGGGAGATGATTTTTGATATGAATTAGATTATATAATTTAGTTTGGTATTCTTCAATACAAAATTTACATATGTATATATAATACCAAATTCATAAATCACGGAGAAATTTTCGGAAGATGTCAGGAAAAGTTTACAGTAACAGATACGCTAAGATATGAATTTTTGTCTATACACTATTTATGCAATAAATGCAGGAAAATGTGTCTAGACTTAAGAATGATAAGCATATAATTTCCGACAAGAAATGATAAGCAAAACTTTTGACATGCAGACACAGTCGAAGTCCAGACTTACGAATGCATCCTAACGACTATCAGTTAGACACACTAATGCAAGACCTGGTTCACTAGGACCAACACTCTGATACTAACTGTGACGATCGCTCCAAATCCATATGGACGAACACGTCATTCATCGATTTCATTGCGAGGTATTTTACCTCTATATGATACGTTTTGTAAACATTGCATTCTTTTGAAAAGGCACACCATAAATGAATATTTAAATCAAAGGTTTTCGACATCTGATGATTTCTACATATAGACAATCACTGTAAATAATAGTTTACAATAGTACTTCCATTGACAATGCAGTCAAAATAAGATACATGGTGATGATTTGGTGAATGCAACGTTTCCTTGATAAATATGTCATGTAAGACTCCATGCACATAGCTTGTCTAACATATAAGCAAACAGCGGAAGATTTCTAGGAACCTGAGAATAAACATGCTAACAAGTGTCAACACAAAGGTTGGTGAGTTCATAGTTTTAGTGTTTCGCATAATCTGTATATAAAGGTGGATCACAAGATTTCAGTTGTTTCATCCAGAAACGTTTATCAAAAGATTCTACGTAACAGAGCACCCTGGTAACTAAACTTTAACGTCTATATAATAAGTACCCTTTGTATAATAATCTTAATAATACACGCAAACCAACGTATACGCTTCTCAAATAGCATACGTCCGTTAAAAGGCTAGTGCTCTAGCTCGGACGAGGATGTCAAGCCCTATGGATCCATATACAACTACTCGCGCCCACCAGTTCTTATAACTGGCAGTTACTAGTTACCAAAGCTAAGGGAATTTCGGTTCAAACTCGGTGTAGAATTTAGTATGTACTTGTATCCATTGCGTTTAAAATAAAGTGCATGTATTCTCAGCACAAAAATATAGATTGCAAAAGCAATTAAAAAGGGAGCAAATGAAACTCACCTTAGCAGCATATAAAGTCGTTCACCAAAATGTGACTGAAACTCGGATTACCAAATAACCGTAGATCTCAACCTAGAGAACATATGTTGGTCAATAAATGTCTATCAAGCTAAGTCAGGTTATAGTGTATCATAATCCTAATGCTCGAGATCGACATACAAAAGTTATCCAAAGTCGTTTCAAAAAGTCAATTTTGACAATAGTTCAACAAAACGAGACGTACCTTATATAAGAATTCATTTACTCGGTTGGTAATATTCAAAAATTCAATTTATCAATCTTACAAACAAGTTGTTTAAATATTAATTGCAGATTCAAAAGCAATTCTAATTAACGTAAATCATAATTCAGTTGATCATATCTTTTGATTCGTTCATCGAAAATACGCGATTTCTAAATGAAAAGTTATTGATTTTTCGCCAGCTTTCCAAAAACATGTATATCATATACCTTTTACTAGTAATATATGTATTTAATTCGTGATTCATTATAAAGTGTTTAACGACAAAATTTAGCATACAAGCATGCATAAATATATATACTCGAGCACTAGACATGGATACACAATTAATATATAAAAGATAAAATATGAATGCTCACGTATCAATATCGTGATTCAATATTGCAGGGAAGTACGTAGACGCAACAGAGATAATAAACACTAGGTTTGACTTGCCAATAATACCCACGTACATTACCCATAACCTCCATAGCTATAACCCATAATTTCCTTAGCTCTATCCAGCTTGAAAACCCATTTTGAAAGTGACACGCTCATGACTTGGTCGTAGTATTTTATGTATAATAATACTACTAATAATACTCCTAATTATAAGATTAATAATAATATTAATCTTAATATTAATAATAATAATAATAATAATAATAATAATAATAATAATAATAATAATTATTATTATTATTATTATTATTATTATTATTATTATTATTATTATTATTATTATTATTATTATTATTATTATTATTATATAAATATATATTACAGAGGTAGAGGATTGATTGTGGAGAGCGTAATAAAATTCGAGCAGAAACTGACCTTTTATAGGTAACTTTTTGGAATCTGATGCCCATGCGATCGCATGGGTTTTTAGTGTATTTTCCATGCGATCGCATGGCCGCCTAATCCAACTCAAAATGTTTTTGTTTTCTTGTTTGTCGACATATTATTATATAATATATATAATATATATAATTTAAATAATTAATTATATATTATATTAGATTCATGTGCATAGTTGACTTGTAATTTTCATTCCGATGACTCGTACGTTGTCACTCGACTTATGTCCCGGTTCCGATTTCTCGAACGCATTTTCGTACACTTAGAAAACTCGCAATTTACGTTTTATGACTCGTAACTTTGTCAAAATATAGTCTTAAATTATCAATAAACTATATCATTCAAAGTGTATCTTAAACTTTCGAGTGTTTTGGTCATTTACTTCTATAAATCATTATCTCACTATTTGTTAATATATATATATATATAATAACAAATCGTTTTATAACCAAGTTAATATATATTTTCAACATTCATAAACACGTTTTAAATATACGTCGCAAGTTATTCATATAATTAATATTCCAACTTATCATATATATTCAAATAAATATTTAAACCAATAAGTTTAATGTACGGTATCAAACAATTAATACATTGTTACGTTTTCAAGTTATAGTATATATATATATATGTATCTATATACATATAATTGTTCGCGAATCGTCAAGAACAACCGAAAGGTATTTGAATATATGAAAGTAGTTCAAAAATTTTGAGATTCAGTTTTACAGACTTTGCTTATCGTGTCAAAAATTTTAATCATACAAAGATTAAGTTTAAATTTGGTCAGAAATTTTCGGGTCATCACAGTACCTACCCGTTAAAGAAATTTCGTCCCGAAATTTGAGTGAGGTCGTCATGACTAACAATAAAAATGTTTTCATGACGTATATGTGTTGATAAATAGGGTTTTATCACCGTTGAATAATATGGATAAAACAATCCGATTATTCGAAGCGTATGAGAGAAGTTATCGTAATAGAGTGAAATGGAGACTAGAGATTCGTAGTAACGATTGATTTCCGGAATTTAAGGAATAGAAAATCTTTATAATTTAAATAAGATTTGATTCTTCGGAATTTAAGGAAATTAGGATTTCCTTGATTAAATGCGTAATCTGCCTCGATTGCTATGTCTGATATTTTGCTATAAATTGACCTCTTCTGCTTCATTTATTTTCACCACTCCTATAATCTTCTTCCTTATTTCATACTTCCAAAAGATTGTGAAAATGCTTCATCCAGTTCTGATTCTTGATATACTCCTAACTTTCATATCTGTCATTCTTCTTTTTCATCTACCACCATAGGAAGTTATTTTCTTCTATCACTACCTTGGGGTTATAGTGTTTTTCATTCTCTCGTGTCTTTATATTGCTATACGCATTGATATACACGGTTTGTAAATTTCGGGTTTGTTATCGGGCTTATATTCTCCTTTATATTTCAGAGCTCCATGTTTTCGATTTCTCTTCCCGACTTTAAGTCAAGCGAATAATGGTCCAGAATTCGTAGGTATGGATTTTGAAATGAACATGGTTAATGTTCTAAGAAAAAAATTGTAATGACACGATCTTGATTTGTCAAATTACCAGAATATCCGAAAAAGACCGAATCATCAAGAAATATATTTTCTTGATATATTTAGAGATTATATAGAATGAAATAGTTATGTAACATGGTTCATGATGAGGGTGGGATCTGTGAACCTTTATCACGTTCCATTAGAAACTCAGCATGACTTACTGTAATATAATCACGTTGATCAAGTGTCACTATATTATACTAATTCATGCTTCAGTTCCCAACACTACTTCAAAACATTCATATTTTAAACTTGAAGGTTTCAGAATTTAGAAACTAAAATAGTTTCTTTTATGATGTAATACAGATAGCGCGAAGAGATGAATGATTTCAGATAAGAATGGTTATGAAGATATCTCCAGAAATATCGAGGATATTTATAATGAAAGATACGATGATATCTTAGAATTTCTAATATCAGAGGATGATGCGAAAATCTGTCTGTGAAGGTTTAGAATAAGAAGTAAGGTTCTTACTAATGGTTTCAGCAGACACTGAATCATTTAGATTCTTTGAAGGTAGATTTTGTCCTTGTGATTTGTCCACAGCCTTCTTCATAGTCTGCTCAATCCGTTTTCCAGTTCCAAACCTTCTCTTTTTCTCAGCTTTACCACCATACTATTCTTTATCATCAAACTTTTGATTGTTAAGGTCGTTTACAGTTTTTGCTGCTTCATCAGCATTGTTTCAATTTCAAAGAACTAGTTCATAGTTTGGGATGTTTTTCAGAAACTTCACATTTGAAGTAAGTAAGTCTAGGAGATAGACATTATATGTATATATATATAACTATTGGCGTAGAATTGTTGCGAGATTCAAAATACTGATTGCTAATTCCCGGTAGTTGGTATGGAAATTATTGATAGAAGATGTAGACGAGTACATGATAGGGTTCTAATGAGTATAATGATTTTTCGAAAGGTCAAGGATCAATGAAGTTGTTGGTAAATTTACTGCTAATGTGGTGGAACATAAAAGGTTCCCCAGTAACAAAAACGTATATACCAAAGTTACAAGTCTGAAGGTTCATCGTTGACTGGTTAAACGGTTGATAATACTGGATACTTTGAAAAGGAATTGTAAGGTTATTTTTGGTAAAAACAATGCTAATGGATCTTGCACAGATTTAAAGTCAAAGTATAGCTTTAAAAGATGTAGAGATCTAAGAATGATGTCACCAGTTCAGAGTTATGACTTGGATTCTGATCCGTCAATATCAGAATATGTAATTGAATTTGTATGAAAACGATTGTATATCGTTGTGAGCATTGTTAATAATTTTTGAATCAAAGTTGAAGAATGTACAGTGTAACATATTAATTGCGAACTTATATATTTCCCGGGTATTACCTACCCGTTAAAGATTTCACAATTAATACTTTGTACAAAAGAATTTTTATTACCGTCTTTATGAAAATATATGTATGTATATTTTCTTCAGATGTAACAAAGATTTAATGAGTTAATATCATATTAAGCTCATTTAATTTTTGGCTGGATTAAATTTGAATAATCTTTAAAACATTAAAGATTTCATAATCTTCGTGGAGTATTTTACTAATGTAATCAATACTTCGTTATCCAGTTTTATTGATATTTCCTCAGTGAATCATGTTGGTGCTTATGGAACTCTTGCTAACTTTGCAAGGTAAAAATGATGTTTTCTGGAAAGTTTCGAGTATATCGAAAATGAAAATGTAAAATCCATTATGTAATTGAATAATACATTTGGTTTATTATGAAATGGAATTCATTAAGTTGGAACAGAGATTGTAGTTAACAATGGTTAAATTATTAAGGAAGGATGTACATCATTGCATATTAGCAATATGAACTAACCGAGTAGTACGTACCAGTTAAGATTCACACGTAATAGCTTAGTACGAAAAGATTTATTTTGATTTTAAAATTCATATATATTAAATATACATAAAATTTCTTTAGGGAAAATGAGTTAATACTTCATCGGTTATTGTTGCTGGTATTTCTTGGTAACTACGGTGCGTATGACGTTGATGCTCGTGGAACAGATTATGAAGTTGAGCTTTGCGATGCGAATGTTGTTGGTGGTGCTAATGGTACTGTTGGTGTTGTTGCCGGTGGTACTGTTGATGCCGGTGATGCTGCTGGTGCTTGTAACCTTTGCACCATATTCTCCAAAGCCACCACCCGAGCGCGAAGCTCGTTGACTTCTTCTACTACACCGGGATGATTGGCGGTTCGGACGAGCGGATGAATAAGATCCAGAATTTGAGATAGTATATTATCGTGACGAGATACTCTGGAAATGAGAGAGAAAATGGTGTCTCGAACAGGTTCGCCGGTAAGTGCTTCAGGTTCTTCGCCAAGAGGGCAATGTGGTGGATGGAAAGGATCGCCTTCTTCTTGTCTCCAATAATTAAGTAGGCTACGAACCCATCCCCAATTCATCCAGAATAGATGATGGCTAATTGGTTGATCCATTCCGGTTACACTGTCTTCGAAATTCAGGTGAATATCCATATCGGAATAGCTGTCAGAGTTTAAGGAATTTGAACTAGATACGGGATCCATCTTGTATAATTAGGGAGATGATTTTTGATATGAATTAGATTATAGAATTTAGTTTGGTATTCTTCAATACAAAATTTACATATGTATATATAATACCAAATTCATAAATCACGGAGAAATTTTCGGAAGATGTCAGGAAAAGTTTACAGTAACAGATACGCTAAGATATGAATTTTTGTCTATACACTATTTATGCAATAAATACAGGAAAATGTGTCTAGACTTAAGAATGATAAGCATATAATTTCCGACAAGAAATGATAAGCAAAACTTTTGACATGCAGACACAGTCGAAGTCCAGACTTACGAATGCATCCTAACGACTATCAGTTAGACACACTAATGCAAGACCTGGTTCACTAGGACCAACACTCTGATACCAACTGTGACGATCGCTCCAAATCCATATGGACGAACACGTCATTCATCGATTTCATTGCGAGGTATTTGACCTCTATATGATACGTTTTGTAAACATTGCATTCTTTTGAAAAGGCACACCATAAATGAATATTTAAATCAAAGGTTTTCGACATCTGATGATTTCTACATATAGACAATCACCGTAAATAATAGTTTACAATAGTACTTCCATTGACAATGCAGTCAAAATAAGATACATGGTGATGATTTGGTGAATGCAACGTTTCCTTGATAAATATGCCATGTAAGACTCCATCCACATAGCTTGTCTAACATATAAGCAAACAGAGAAAGACTTCTAGGAACCTGAGAATAAACATGCTAACAAGTGTCAACACAAAGGTTGGTGAGTTCATAGTTTTAGTGTTTCGCATAATCTGTATATAAAGGTGGATCACAAGATTTCAGTTGTTTCATCCAGAAACGTTTATCAAAAGATTCTACGTAACAGAGCACCCTGGTAACTAAACTTTAACGTCTATATAATAAGTACCCTTTGTATAATAATCTTAATAATACACGCAAACCAACGTATACGCTTCTCAAATAGCATACGTCCGTTAAAAGGCTAGTGCTCTAGCTCGGACGGGGATGTCAAGCCCTATGGATCCATATACAACTACTCGCGCCCACCAGTTCTTATAACTGGCAGTTACTAGTTACCAAAGCTAAGGGAATTTCGGTTCAAACTCAATGTAGAATTTAGTATGTACTTGTATCCATTGCGTTTAAAATAAAGTGCATGTATTCTCAGCCTAAAAATATAGATTGCAAAAACAATTAAAAAGGGAGCAAATGAAACTCACCTTAGCAGCATATAAAGTCGTTCACCAAAATGTGACTGAAACTCGGATTACCAAATAACCGTAGATCTCAACCTAGAGAACATATGTTGGTCAATAAATGTCTATCAAGCTAAGTCAGGTCATAGTGTATCACAATCCTAATGCTCGAGATCGACATACAAAAGTTATCCAAAGTCGTTTCAAAAAGTCAATTTTGACAATAGTTCAACAAAACGAGACGTACCTTATATAAGAATTCATTTACTCGGTTGGTAATATTCAAAAATCCAATTTATCAATCTTACAAACAAGTTGTTTAAATATTAATTGCAGATTTAAAAGCAATTCTAATTAACGTAAATCATAATTCAGTTGATCATATCTTTTGATTCGTTCATCGAAATTACGCGATTTCTAAATGAAAAGTTATTGATTTTTCGCCAGCTTTCCAAAAACATGTATATCATATACCTTTTACTAGTAATATATGTATTTAATTCGTGATTCATTATAAAGTGTTTAACGACGAAATTTAGCATACAAGCATGCATAAATATATATACTCGAGCACTAGACATGGATACACAATTAATATATAAAAGATAAAATATGAATGCTCACGTATCAATATCGTGATTCAATATTGCAGGGAAGTACGTAAGACGCAACAGAGATGATAAACACTAGGTTTGACTTGCCAATAATACCCACGTACATTACCCATAACCTCCATAGCTATAACCCATAATTTCCTTAGCTCTATCCCGCTTGAAAACCCATTTTGAAAGTGACACGCTCATGACTTGGTCGTAGTATTTTATGTATAATAATACTACTAATAATACTCCTAATTATAAGATTAATAATAATATTAATCTTAATAATAATAATAATAATAATAATAATAATTATTATTATTATTATTATTATTATTATTATTATTATTATAATATATATATATATATATATATATATATATATATATATATATATATATTACAGAGGGAGAGGATTGATTGTGGAGAGCGTAATAAAATTCGAGCAGAAACTGACCTTTTATAGGTAACTTTTTGGAATATGATGCCCATGCGATCGCATGGGTTTTTAGTGTATTTTCCATGCGATCGCATGGCCGCCTGATCCAGCTCAAAATGTTTTTGTTTTCTTGTTTGTCGACATATTATTATATAATATATATAATTTAAATAATTAATTATATATTATATTAAATTCATGTGCATAGTTGACTTGTAATTTTCATTCCGATGACTCGTACGTTGTCACTCGACTTATGTCTCGGTTTCGGTTTCTCGAACGCATTTTCGTACACTTAGAAAACTCGCAATTTACGTTTTGTGACTCGTACCTTTGTCAAAATATAGTCTTAAATTATCAATAAACTATATCATTCAAAGTGTATTTTAAACTTTCGAGTGTTTTGGTCATTTACTTCTATAAATCATTGTCTCGCTATTTGTTAATATATATATATATATATATATATATATATATATATATATAATAACAAATCGTTTTATGACCAAGTTAATATATATTTTCAACATTCATAAACACGTTTTAAATATACGTCGCAAGTTATTCATATAATTAATATTCCAACTTATCATATATATTCAAATAAATATTTAAACAATAAGTTTAATGTACGGTATCAAACAATTAATACATTGTTACGTTTTCAAGTTATAGTATATATATATATATATATATATATATATATATATATATATATATATCTTTATACATATAATTGTTCGCGAATCGTCAAGAACAACCGAAAGGTATTTGAATATATGAAAGTAGTTCAAAAATTTTGAGATTCAGTTTTACAGACTTTGCTTATCGTGTCGAAAATGTTAATCATACAAAGATTAAGTTTAAATTTGGTCAGAAATTTCTGGGTCATCACACTTAAAGAAGAAGGAACAAAGTGCTTCAACTGTATAGACATCCACCACATTCCATGATATACCCAATCTGCTCCCTTATGACCGGCATTTAAGCACAGCGTTAGAAACAGGTCAAAGTATAACATAGTTTGTGTCCGGATTTCTCATACATATCCACTCTAGGATAAATGATGTTTCCATCTTAGAGCTTACCTTTTGACTTAAAACCATGAAGTAATGTCTAAGTGTGGTCATTCCAGAATCTTGAATCAACTATCAAGTTCCTCAAGAATGTAGTTTCATATAAGCCTATATTACTACACTTCATAGCAGCCTTAATTCAATTCTCTTTTCCTTAGAGAATGACCGACTGTGGACGTTTATGAAATAATATTCATTGGAAGTTAAAACATGTAAAATGAAACATGGCAATATACAATGAAATGATCGCATCGTGCGTATAATATAATCTCAATATATTAATCATCAGATCAATTGCAACATATATTATTACCCAATGTTTAAAGTTTCAAACTTAACATAAAAAATACAATCAAACTTTATTATCAATGACACGAATGCCAATGGACATGCTATGAGCATCATGCTTAGTCTGTGGCAAAGGCTTGGTGAAAGGATCAGCCAAGTTCTTAGTCGTGTCAACCCTATCTGATTGAAAACTAGCGTCAGAGTATCCTTTGATGCTCAGCTCATCATTCCCACCATAGACCAAGAACATCTCTTTAGTCCTCCTAAGATACTTTAGAATGTTCTTGACTGCTATCCAATGAGCTTCATCAGGATTGGCCTAATAACGACTAGTCATGCTTAGTGCATACGACACGCCAGGCCTAGTGCATATCATCGCATACATGATCGATCCTATAGCTGAAGCATATGGAGTCCGACTCATGGTAGCTGACTCCAAGTAAGAATTAGGACATTGAGACTTGCTCAATATCATTCCAGGGTTCATAGGAATGCACCCTTTCTTGGAGTTATGCATACTGAATTTCTTCAGTATCTTATCTATATATGCACTTTAGTTTAGCCCAATTAATCTCCTTGACCTATCTCGATAGATCTTTATTCCCAAAATATATGATGCATCTATTACGTCTTTCATGGAGAAACATTACTCTAGCCAAGCTTTGACATCTTTCAATGTCGGGATATCGTTTCCCATGAGTAATATGTCATCGACATATAGTACAAGGAAGAGTACAACACTCCCATTAGACCTAACATAGACACATGGCTCATCTTCGCTTCTGATAAAACAAAATTCTTTGATCATCTCATTAAAGCAAAGATTCCAGGTACGAGAAGCTTATTTAAGTCCATAAATGGACTTTTGAAGCTTGCACACACTATTAGGATACTTAGGATGTACATAACCCTCAGGTTGTGTCATAAACACATCCTCTGTTAGTTTAAAATTAAGGAAAGCTATTTTTACATCCATTTGCCATATCTCATAGTCATAAAATGCAGCTATGGCAAGAAGTATTCTAATGGATTTCAACATAGCTACTGGTGAAAAAGTTTCTGTGATGACCCGTCCTAATCCATCCGGACGAAGTCCATATCGATTATAAACGATTCACAATAGTTGGTTACATTGCGAGGTACTTGACCTCTATATGATACATTTTACAAACATTGCATTCGTTTTTAAAAGATAAACTTTCTTTACATCTAAAGTTGATGGCATGCATACCATTTCATAATATATCCAACTATAATTGACCTAGTAATAATTTTGATGAACTCAATGACTCGAATGCAACGTCTTTTGAAATATGTCATGAATGACTCCAAGTAATATCTCTAAAATGAGCAAATGCACAGCGGAAGATTTCTTTCATACCTGAGAATAAACATGTTTTCAAGGGTCAACCAAAAGGTTGGTGAGTTCATAGGTTTATCATAAAATAATAAAATTCATCATTTTGATAGACCACAAGATTTAAATCATGCATGGTACAAATGGGCCCGAATCATATACCCACCTGTAATGTACATGCGATATCTTTTAAATACAGTACACCATTCTTGTGTACGAAACCATTTTTCATAAATCTTAGTAACCGAACACATATCTCGTGTATAATACACATAACCTATGTATAAAAATCATTCTCTCGATACATAACATTCACATCAATTGGTGGCAATTATCATGTCCACATAATTCAATGGTGGCAATTATCATGTCCACATAATTCAATGGTGGCAATTATCATGTTCACATAATTCAATGGTGGCAATTATTCTGTCCACATAATTCAATAATAATCTGCAGGACTTCTGTCTGCATAATAATTCATTCGAGGAATGTTTTGCTTGTGTCTATCTCGTCAAACATTTATAAAAGCATTTCATGTATTCGCAGTTCAAAATATATTTCAAAAGCATTTAATAAAGCATTTATCAACACAGCGCATGTATTCTCAGTTCCAAAAATGTAAACAGTAAAAGGGAATCAAATGAACTCACCATACTGTATTTTGTAGTAAAAATACATATAACGATATTGAACAATGCAAGGTTGGCCTCGGATTCACGAACCTATATCAATTGTATTTCTATTAAAATATATAATAGAAATCTCATAATTTTATTTATTTATATATATTATTTATATATATTTCGTAGTTATATAAGATTTATACTAGATTTTATTTAAAAACATATACTTTATTATTTATCTTAAATTATATGTTATATATATTTATTTTGTATATGTATATAAAGTGATTAATATAGTTATATTAATATCTATATATATTTAGTATTATATTATAAATACCTAATTTGTTGTATATAAGTTTTTATATAAGAAATGTTAATTTGTTTTATATATAGTTATATGGAATATTAATATAATTATAGTATGTGTAATAACTATGTTTTATGTACAAAATATTTATTTGTTTAAAAATGATAGTTTTGCTATTAATGGTTTACTAATAATAATAATAATAATAATAATAATAATAATAATAATAATAATAATAATAATAATAATAATAATAATAATAATAATAATAATAATAATAATAATAATAATAATAGTGATAATAATAATAATAATGATAATAATAATACTAATTCTTTCAAAAGTGATACTAATACTAATATTAATGATAATAAAACTAGTTTGTGTTATTTTTGTAGTAATGATAATAATGATATTCCTAATCATAATAATACCTGTATCAATATCACTAATACTAATAATAATAACACTAATGATGTTTAATGATTGTACTTGGAAATAAAATGATAATAATCTTAGTATTATTTATAATTATAATTATATTTATAATAATAACTAACATCTATTTTATCATTACTAATAATAACAATTCTAATATATGTAATAATAATAATAACTTGTATTATGATAGTAATAATAATGGTTATCTTAACAATAATAACATTAACTAATAATAATAACAACAATAATAATAATAATAATAAACATAATAATAATAATAAACATAATAGTAATAACTAATAGTAATAATAATAAAAAAATATATATAAGAGTGTATACCTCTTTTATAGCTTTTTCCAAAAAGAATGCCCTGAGCGGGACTCGAACCCGTGACCTCATGCTAGACAACACAACCTTTACACCATTAAGCTGTTTGCTCACTTCATGAATTTAGTTTACTCCCAAATATGTTAACCCGTATTATCTCAGATCTCATACATCATCATCTTAACTTATAAACCCAACAGAACCATATATATACCCAAGAGTATACCTTCGGCCCAACAGGAAATTTCTCAAGCCCAACAGCAAGTAAATCGGCCCAACATCAGTTTCTCTTATAATTAAAAAAAATTTGTAGTGGCCTGGGTTCGAACTCAGGACCTCTCGTTTAAACACAAGTGCTCTAACCATCCAACTCCCATTCCATTTCTGCTATAATTCATATCTTAAACTTATTTATCCTATACTGTATCTGTTTCTCCTTCATCGTCATCGTCATCGTCATCTTTAACATAACAATCATGCTTATCATCTTGTGATTATCTAATCGTAATCATAACAAACGTATTTTGGCCAATACATAATAATACTTCGTATAATTAACTACATAATTAAGTGTGATCATATGTATCATTACCATCTTCCTAGTATCATCCGTATACCATCATCGAGTTATTTACACTGTTCTAACATCGTATCATAACACATCAACATCACCCTCGACTGAAATGAGTGAGTTTTAAACTGAAGTAGCTGCAGTCACGAGTTCACGATGGTTGCATCAGTAGCGTAACAGAAATCATGCGGTGGTTGGTGGTGATTCTTGGAAAAGAAAGTGGTGGATTATGGAAGTGGAAGTGGTGGTTTATGGCTGTGAAGAAACGGAACCCAGTGGCAGCAGTTTGCTTGATTATAGTGGTGGTGGAGGTGTGTTTTACAGCGATGAAAACAGAAGAAAAAAATGGGTGTATCATTCGAAGAAAAAAAATAACATAAAGGTGATGGTACATGGAGGTTTACAACGATGGTGGTTGTGATGGCGAACGAGGTTAGAGAGAGAGAAGAGAGAGATTGAGAGGGTTCATGGTTATGATGGTTTTCAATGGTGGTGGTGGGTTTCATGGTGGTTCAAGATGATTGTTGAAGGTGAAGGAGGCTTGACAAGAAACAAGGAAAGGAAGAGAACATTTGATGGTTGATCATATTAATAATTTGCAAGTGTACGTATATGCTTATATATTAATTAGATAATGGATAAAGATGCACAAATAATAATTTGATTGATTACTCATATGTACAGTAATAAATAGTTAAGCAGCCATACATCTGTTTTATTCTGCCGACAACGGAGTACTATCGTGTCTATTGCTAAACAGTTAATATATAAAAGTGTTCCTAAAAATCCTAAATTTTAAAATTAAGTCCATTTATTTATTTCAGTCATTACCTGTTTGAAACCTAATCAAAAAAATTCGATAATTATTTATTTTCTGTTCCAATTTATATGTACGGAGTACAAAAACTTAGATTGAAAAGGTAAAAAAAAATATTTATCAAAACTATTATCTTTTTAATCATACTTTGGACCAACTTTTATTTTAAAACTTCATATATATATATATATATATATATATATATATATATATATATATATATATATATATATATATATATATATATATTAGACCTATTTTAAAAATAATTAAACGTCAACCGAAAGTTACAGACATTTACCATTTAAGCTCAAAATTAATTATATTTAATATACACTATGTATATATATATAACAGTTTAAATAACAAAATTTACTACGCAAATAAATATATATTAAATAATTAAATTAAATATAACAATATATATACAAGTAATATACATATATTATATATAAAATAATAGTTTTTATTACAATGTATTTTATTTTACATATTTATTTATAACAATAAATTGTTTATTAATGTTCATGTTATTATATATATTATACATATATTTATATATACACATATTTATATATATCCACATAGTTACAAGCAATGGTTCGTGAATCATCGGGGACAGTCGAAGGTCACATGAATATATGAACATTGTTTTCAAAATTTTCTAGACTCAACATTACATACTTTGCTTATCGTATCGAAATCATATAAAGATTAAGTTTAAATTTAGTCAGAATTTCCCGGGTCGTCACAGTACCTACCCGTTAAAGAAATTTCGTCCCGAAATTTGAGTGAGGTGGTCATGGCTAATAATAAAAATGTTTTCATGACGAATATAAGTTGATAAATAGAGTTTTATTACCATTGAATAATTTGGATAAAACGATTCGATTACTTGAAGCGTATGAGTGAAATTATCATAAAAGATTGAGATAAGGTAATAGATATTCGTCTTTACTTTTGACGTAGTCACGTTTGAATTTAGAAATTAAGGGTACGTCTTAACTTTTGACATAGTCACTGTTGAATTCCGGAATTCAAGAGATTTAAAAGAAAATCTTGGAAATCTATAAGATCTGATTCTTCGAGATTTAAGGAAATTAGGATCTCTTTAATTAAATGCGATGATCTGTCCCGATTACTACGTCTGATATTTCCAGTATAAATTTACCTTTTTCGTTCCATTAGTTTTCACCACTTCTATACTCAATTCCTAAATTCAAAAGATTGTGAAAATGCTTAATCCAGTTCTGATTCTTGTTCTTATCCTCACTATCGCAACAATCATTCTCCTTTTCCAATTACCACCGGAGGAATCTGTTTTCTTCTACTTCGCCCTTGGGGTTATAATATTTTTAATTCTCCCGTGTCTTTATGTTGCGATAAACATTGATATACACGGTTTGTAATTTATGTGTTTGTGATCGGCTTTATATTTTCCTTTATTTTTCGGAGCTCCATGCTCTTGTTTTATCTTCCCGACTCCAAGTCAAGCGAATAATGATCCAGAATTCGTAGATATAGAGTTTCGAATGATTATAATGTTCTAAGCAGGGTGGAACGTGATAGCACGATTTGATTTTCAAATTTATCAAAATTACAGAAGATAGAACTATCAAGAATATATTCTTCTTGATATGTTCAGAGGTTATGTAGAATGAAAGAGTTATGTAACATGACACATGATGATGGTATGATCTACTGTGAACCATCATCACGTTTCATTAGAAATTCAGCATGACTTACTGTAATATAACCACGTTGGCCGGGCGTCATTATATTATACTAACCCATGCTTCAATTCCCAACACTTCTCCACAATTCATTCAGAATTTATACTTAGAATTTTACAGAAATTTTCAATATAATAGAATACAGAAAAACACGAAGAGGTAGATAATTTCGGACAAGAATATTTATGAAAATATTCTCAGGAATATCGAAGATATTTATGATGATATTTTGGAATTTCTAAGTTCGTAGGTGGATGAAGAAAGATTTTTCGCATGATCCTAACATGAGTACGGAGCAAGATATTCGTTAAAGATTTCATCGGATTTAGAATTACCTGGATTCTTTGAGTATATGGTATGGTCCTTGTATTTGGCCTTGGTCTCCTTCATGGTTTAATCAATCTGTTCTTCAGTACCAAATTTTCTATCCAGTGTTCCTAACACTCCCTTCTTTATCATCAAACTTTTGGCCGTTTCGACCATCTACAATTTTTCTGTTTCCTCTGCATTTAATGCTACGATATCTGAATCATCGGTTATCAATCCGAGGTGGTTTCAAGAGAATGTGTTTTTAGATGATTAAACGCTGATAGTAATATGGTGGAATATAAAAGGTTCTCCGGTAACGATAAAAGAACATGCGTATAAATCAAGGTTATAGTAAGGTTATTTCGAACGAAAAGTCGAAGTTGACTTGTTGGAGCTGTGACAAAATTGGCTACTTTGAAAGGAATCACCAAGTTATTTTGGGTAATAATAACACTAAAGAAATTAGCACAGATACGTGTTAAACGTTTACTCAGGTTTCGAGAATTTTTCAGGTGCATAACTATATGCATCAATCTCTTCTTCCATAGATGAAGTGCGGTTGGTTCATCTTCTCGATTGAGGTGTTTTCAAGAATCATGATAGGTTTGAACGCGGATTGTAATCGTCAAGATACAAATGAGATTTAAGATGAAATCATGTGGCAAACTTGAAGAATTTTTTTTTTAGTTTCATATGTTACAATCAATGTTTTAATTCATTTTAATTGTCCAATGTTGGTAATCCACAGTTAGTAGTCCACAGTTAGCAATTCAATAATTCATATATAATATTCGAATTAATTAATACGTATCATGACCCGTGTACATGTCTCAGACTTGATCACAACTCAAAGTATATATATTATTTAAGAATCAACCTCAACCCTGTATAGCTAACTCCAGCATTACCGCATCTAGAGTGTCTATGGTTATTCCAAATAATATATATACATGCATCGATATGATATGTCAAAACCTTATATACGTGTCCCGATATTTAAAGTGCGTAAAATTAATAATAGAAATTAAATGACGGTAAATAAAATTGCGATAAATAAAATGCGATAAATAAAATGTAATCAGTTAGCTAGGAACAGTTAGCGTGGATTCTTAACAAAATTCTTTTCATAGTTAAATTGTTTGTTTCTAACAAATTTTATTTTGTCCAATGTTTTCTTCATTATGTCACCTGTTGGATTCTGATAAATCAAAATCCAATTATGAAATTGAATGAAAATGGTTACTCTGTGGTGAACGGATACGTATATCTGTGGATGTAAGTAGGATAGTAAATGATCGTTGAATCAGATTCGAAGAATGTACAGTATAACTTATTAATGTGAAATCCAAATATTCCTCGGGTATTACCTACCCGTTAAAATATTTTCACCATTAACAGTTTGTTCAAAAGAATTTTTAAGTACAATCTTTATGAAAATATACTTGCATATATATTTTCTTCAAATGTAATTATGGATTTAATGAGTTAATATGATATTAATCTCATTTGCTTTTCGGTTTGAGGTAGAATTAAGTAATCTCTAAAACTATTAGGAACCACATATCCTTCACAGAATATTTCTTCTTCACAGAATATTTCTTCAATGAAGTTAGTGATCACTACTTCATCGTTAACTATTAGGAATCACATATTCTTCGCAGAATATTTCTTCAATGAAGTTATGGATCAATACTTCATCGTTCATTGTTGTTGGTACTCCTTGGTATCTATGGTGCGTATGACGTTGATGTTCGTGAGATAGATTTTGAAATTGAGTTGTGTGATGCGGATGTTACTGTTTGTTGGTAATGGTACTGTTGATATTGGTGACGTTGCTGAAGCTGGTACGTTTTACACCATATTTTTCAAATTTATTACTCAAGCGCGAAGCTCGTTGACTTCTTCCATTACTCCAGAATGATTGTCGGTCGGAACGAGCGGTTGAATAAGGTTTAGAATTTTTGATAGAATATAATTGGGGCAAGATATTCTGGAACTGAGAGAGAAAATGGTGTCTCGAACAGGTTCGCCAGTAAGTGCTTCAGGTTCATCGTCAAGAGGTGAATTCGATTGGTGGAAGGATCGCCTTCTTCGCGTCTCCATTGATTAAGTAGAGTACAAACCCATCAGATGAATTGATGATGAATGATTGGTTGGTCTATTCCGGTCACACTACTTTCGGAGCTTGAGTGGGACTCCGTGTCGGAATCCGAGGGACTTGAACTAGTTGTGAGTTCCATCAGGTACTGTTAGATAAAGGGTTTTCGATATGAAATGATTCTCGAATATTGGATGATATTCTAATTACATATAATACTTACATATAGTACAGAAGATCCCGTAGATTACGAAGAGAATTAAGAAAACGTATCAGACAATATTTAATGTGATGAGATATGAATTTGTCTGTACATCATCTATGAAATAATTGCAATAAGACGTGTCGAGATTGAAAATGATAAGTAGATATTTTTCGACAAATAGTGGTAAGCAAAAACTTTTGACATGCAGACCAGGTTCAAGTTCAGACTTATTAATATAACCTAACAACTACTAGATCGAAGTCCAGACTCACTAATGCATCCTAACAACTACTTGTTAGACACACTAATGCAAGACCTGGTTCGCTACGACCACCGCTCTGATACCAACTGTGATGACCCGTCCTAATCCATCCGGACGAAGTCCATATCGATTATAAACGATTCACAATAGTTGGTTACATCGCAAGGTACTTGACCTCTATATGATACATTTTACAAACATTGCATTCGTTTTTAAAAGACAAACTTTCTTTACATCTAAAGTTGACGGCATGCGTACCATTTCATAATATATATAACTATAATTGACCTAGTAATAATCTTGATGAACTCAATGACTCGAATGCAACGTCTTTTGAAATATGTCATGAATGACTCCAAGTAATATCTCTAAAATGAGCAAATGCGCATCGGAAGATTTCTTTCATACCTGAGAATAAACATGCTTTCAAGTGTCAACCAAAAAGTTGGTGAGTTCATAGGTTTATCATAAAATAATAAAATTCATCATTTTGATAGACCACAAGATTTAAATCCTGCATGGTACAAATGAGCCCGAATCCTATACCCACCTGTAATGTACATGTGATATCTTTTAAATACAGTACACCATTCTTGTGTACGAAACTATTTTTCATAAATCTTAGTAACCGAACACATATCTCGTGTATAATACACATAACCTATGTATAAAAATTATTCTCTGGATACATAACATTCACATCAATTGGTGGCAATTATCATGTCCACATAATTCAATGGTGGTAATTATCATGTCCACATAATTCAATGGTGGCAATTATCATGTTCACATAATTCAATGGTGTCAATTATTCTATCCACATAATTCAATAATAATCCGCAGGACTTCTGTCTGCATAATAATTCATCCGAGGAATGTTTTGCTTGTGTCTATCTCGTCAAACATTTATAAAAGCATTTCATGTATTCGCAGTTCAAAATATATTTCAAAAGCATTTAATAAAGCATTTATCAAAACAGAGCATTTATTCTCAGTCCCAAAAATGTAAAGAGTAAAAGGGAATCAAATGAACTCACCATACTATATTTTGTAGTAAAAATACATATAACGATATTGAACAATGCAAGGTTGGCCTCGGATTCACGAACCTATATCAATTGTATTTCTATTAAAACATATAATAGAAATCTCATAATTTTATTTATTTATATATATTATATATATATATATATTTCGTAGTTATATAAGATTTATACTAGATTTTATTTAAAAACATATACTTTATTTTATATCTTAAATTATATGTTATATATATTTATTTTGTATATGTATATAAAGTGATTAATATAGTTATATTAATATCTATATATATTTAGTATTATATTATAAATACCTAATTTGTTGTATATAAGTTTTTATATAAGAAATGTTAATATGTTTTATATATAGTTATATGGAATATTAATATAATTATAGTATGTGTAATAACTATGTTTTATGTACAAAATATTTATTTATTTAAAAATGATAGTTTTGCTATTAATGGTTTAATAATAATAATAATAATAATAATAATAATAATAATAATAATAATAATAATAATAATAATAATAGTGATAATAATAATAATAATAATAATAATAATAATGATAATAATAATACTAACTCTTTCAAAAGTGATACTAATACTAATATTAATGATAATAAAACTAGTTTGTGTTATTTTTGTAGTAATGATAATAATGATATTCCTAATCATAATAATACCTGTATCAATATCACTAATACTAATAATAATAACACTAATAATCTTTAATGATGTTACTTGGAAATAAAATGATAATAATCTTAGTATTATTTATAATTGTAATTATATTTATAATAATAACTAACATCTATTTTATCATTACTAATAATAACAATTCTAATACTTGTAATAATAATAATAACTTGTATTATGATAGTAATAATAATGGTTATCTTAACAATAATAACATTAACTAATAATAATAACAACAATAATAATAATAATAATAATAATAAACATAAACATAATAATAATAATAAACATAATAGTAATAACTAATAGTAATAATAATAAAAAAAAAAATATTAGAGTGTATACCCCTTTTATAGCTTTTTCCAAAAAGAATGCCCTGAGCGGGACTCGAACACGTGACATCATGCTAGACAACACAGCCTTTGCGCCATTGAGCTGTTTGCTCACTTCATGAATTTAGTTTACTCCCAAATATGTTAACCCGTATTATCTCAGATCTCATACATCATCATCTTAACTTATAAACCCAACAGAACCATATATATACCCAAGAGTATACCTTCGGCCCAACAGGCAATTTCTGAAGCCCAACAGCAAGTAAATCGGCCCAACATCAGTTTCTATTATAATTAAAAAATATTTGTAGTGGCCTGGGTTCGAACTCAGGACCTCTCGTTTAAACACAAGCGCTCCAACCATCCAACTGCCATTCCATTTCTGCTATAATTCATAACTTAAAGTTATTTATCCTATACTGTATCTGTGTCTCCTTCATCGTCATCATCATCTTTAACATAACAATCATGCTTATCATCTTGTGATTATCTAATCGTAATCATAACAAACGTATTTTGGCCAATACATAATAATACTTCGTATAATTAACAACATAATTAAGTGTGATCATATGTATCATTACCATCTTCCTCATATCATTCGTATACCATCATCGAGTTATTTACTTTGTTCTAACATCGTATCATAACACATCAACATCACCCTCAACTGAAATGAGTGAGTTTTAAACTAAAGTAGCTGCAGTCACGAGTTCATGATGGTTGCATCAGTAGCGTAACAGAAATCATGCGATGGTTGGTGGTGATTCTTAGAAAAGAAAATGGTGGATTATAGAGGTGGAAGTGGTGGTTTATGGCTGTGAAGAAATGGAACCCAGTGGCAGCAGTTTGCTTGATTATAGTGGTGGCGGAGGTGTGTTTTACAGCGATGAAAACAGAAAAAAAAATGGGTGTATCATTCGAAGAAAAAAAATAACATAAAGGTGATGGTACATGGAGGTTTACAACGATGGTGGTTGTGATGGCGGACGAGGTTAGAGAGAGAGAAAAGAGAGATTGAGAGGGTTCATGGTTATGATGGTTGTCAATGGTGGTGGTGGGTTTCATGGTGGTTCAAGATGATTGTTGAAGGTGAAGGAGGCTTGAAGTGGTGGCTTAATCGGTGGTCGATGGCGGTTCTTGATGGCGATTAGGGTGGCGGTATAGTGGTGTTTAGGATGGTGATGAAGCTTGGGGTTTGACAAGAAACAAGGAAAGGAAGAGAACATTTGATGGTTGATCATATTAATAATTTGCAAGTGTACATATATGCTTATATATTAACTAGATAATGGATAAAGAAGCACAAATAATAATTTGATTGATTACTCATATGTACAGTAATAAATAGTTAAGCAGCCATACATCTGTTTTATTCTGCCGACAACGGAGTACTATCATGTCTATTTTAAAATTAAGTCCATTTATTTATTTCAGTCATTACCTGTTTGAAACCTGATCAAAAAAATTTGATAATTATTTATTTTCTGTTCAAATTTATATGTACGGAGTACAAAAACTTAGATTGAAAAGGTAAAAAAAATATTTATCAAAATTATTATCTTTTTAATCACACTTTGGACCAACTTTTATTTTAAAACTTCATATATATATATATATATATATATATATATATATATATATATTAGACATATTTTAAAAATAATTAAACGTCAACCGAAAGTTACAGACATTTACCATTTAAGCTCAAAATTAATTATATTTAACATACACTATGTATATATATATAAACAGTTTAAATAACAAAATTTACTACGCAAATAAATATATATTAAATAATTAAATTAAATATAACAATATATATACAAGTAATATACATATATTATATATAAAATAATAGTTTTTATTACAATGTATTTTATTTTACATATTTATTTATAACAATAAATTGTTTATTAATGTTCATGTTATTATATATATTATACATATATTTATATATACACATATTTATATATATCCACATAGTTACAAGCAATGGTTCGTGAATCATCGGGGACAGTCGAAGGTCACATGAATATATGAACATTGTTTTCAAAATTTTCTAGACTCAACATTACATACTTTGCTTATCGTATCGAAATCATATAAAGATTAAGTTTAAATTTAGTCAGAATTTCCCGGGTCGTCACAGTTTCATCATAGTCTACACCATATTGTTGCGTGTAACCCTTAGCCACCAGTCTGGCTTTGAATGTGTGTACATTTTCATCCATATCGGTATTCTTCTTGAAAACCCACTTACACCCAATGATTTTAATACCTGGTATATGATCAATCAAGGTCCAGACTTGATTATCATTGTCATAACCCGACCTTAACCATAAGGACGAATACAATAACATATGATTTCATCGCGAGGTATTGACCTCTATATGCGACATTTTTCAAAAACTGCATTTGTTTTTACAATACAAACCATAGCTTTTATTACAAATACAAGGTTTAAACAACTTAATAAGGATTATCGTTTAGCGATAATCTTAGACTTACAAACTTTACATGTGATAATAACAATACGACCTCCAACATATTTTACATTACAAATCCTCCGATATGCAGTTTTATTTTTGACACAAATATGCATACTCAAGATCTTGCTTAAATTCAACATGTTGCAGCGGAAGCTTCTAATTATCACCTGAGAATGAACATGCTTAAAACGTCAACATAAAGTTGGTGAGATATAGGTTTAATGCCGGCAGCAATATATATATATATATAGACCACAAGATTTCATATATAAACATTTTAATAAAAATATTCTAAGTGGTTGAGCAGTTGGTAACCATACTTAACATTTAATCACGTCGCATATTCCCTTTATTATGAAATCTTACTACACCGTACCAAGTGTAGTCACGAAACGAAGTACTGTGCAACCGTTGAATACTGGTCGTCCAGTCCGGTTGGGGTTGTCAGGCCCGATAGATCTATCAATAGGATTTGCGTTTACAATACCGCTGTAAATAGTAGTTACCAAGCTACAGGGAAGTATGCCAGTGGTACAACTCAATGTAGAATATATTTTTCAGTTACTTGTGTCCATATCGTAAAACATAAAATACATGTATTCTCATCCCAAAATATTTAGAGTTTAAAAATGGGACTATATACTCACTTTTGCCTTGAAGATATATATATTTTGACTTGGTCTCCGGTTGATATCACGAACCTATCCATATATAATATATCAATATATTTTCATTTTAAACAATCGTCACGTATATATACTTTTAATGTCTTCTTAGTCCGTAGTTAGCAATTCAATTTTAATGGTTCATATTTAGGTGTTCAATAAATAAATAAAACCCCCATCGAAATAAATAAAACCCCCATCGAAATAAATAAAACCCCCATCGTATTTGTATTGGTCGGGATTAATCTTGACCCATGGTACCTATATTGTCAAGAAGACGTATTGCGTACAATCATGGGATCTTATGATTAATCTTCTCGTATAGTTTATGGGTGATCCTGAAATATATAAAATTAAATTATGAGTACATATATATAAAATATCATGTTATTTTAGAAAGATGTGATTTATTTAATTTTTCTCCAATTATTTTCGTGGCTAAACTAGTTTTGGATATCCGATCTTGTTTTAGTCATAGTTTCTTCGTTACAACTCCGTTTTCGTTGGTTCAAATTGCCACTTCCTTGGATCGAGTCCTTCTTTAAGAATATGAATTGTAAATACCTTAGTTTGTATTCGAAATCACAGGTCATAGGTTAAACTTTGGTGAAACTTATGAAGTTGATCATTTTCCATCATGTAAACAACCTTAAATGATTATTTTTCTAAAAATACTTATACTTTGAGTTAAATCATGAAATTTTTATGTGTTAACATATTCATAGTAAATATCAATTTTCCAGAAAATAAGCCTCCAATTCAAAGTTCAAGATGGTTTTTAATTATCCAACCCAAAACAGCCCCCGGTTGTACTCCGACGACGTAAATTCAGTTTTTAAGGTGTTCTTTGAAAAACCAAGTTATACCTTGTTAAATTAGCATATATTTATGATATATTACAAGTCTTGAAGTATTTTAAAAGTTAAGTTAGAAGGATCTATTTAGTTTGCAAACAAGTTTGAAATCATTCAAACTATGTTCTTGTTGTTAAAATTTTATACCATAAAATAAGATAACTATATATATATGAATCGAATAAGGCTATGAACAAAGTTACTACCTCAAGTTACTTGGACAAGATTGCTATAAAAGAGGAGTAAAAACCTAGAACCAAAAGAGTGATGGAGTTGGATGAAAGATTGGAAGCAACTTAAGACATAAACTTGAAATGAAAGTTGTATTTTTGTAGTGTTTTTGTTTGATCTTGTTATGGTGGTGTTTAAGGTGATTCTTGAGAGGATTTTTGCTGGAGTTCTTAGAGATACATGAAGCTAGTAAGTATGTGTTCCTAACTAGAGAAGTAATGTGGTAAAAATTGAAAATGGATGGAAGTATTTAAGGTGGTGGTGGCGTGATTTATGGTATACAAGGACAAATTCACATGTTGTAATCTTGTGTAATTAGTCATACAATCATACAAAAGTAATTACCTTATACATAAGGCATGAACAAGGGCTGGTTGATGGTGATTTGATGTATATATACTAATAGTAAATACGTATAGAAGCTAGGTATGTTACGAGTACATATACTCTAAATATACGTATAGAAATCTTGTGAAAACGGAACGAGGATTCAAATATAGTTATCTTTTGTGAATATACTTATATTGTTTTATGTATTTAAGTTCTTAAAAAGTGATTAAATACATTACATATACGATATATGTATAAACATTATAGGTTATAAGTATTTATATCAAAGAACGTTACGTATGGTTATTGTTTTGAAAACTTAATTTAGTAGTTTCAAAATATACATATATCTTATTGTTATTAATACAAAATGAAATATTAAAACATCCTTAGATCATGTTAAATATGTATATATACATATATATACACAAACGTATAATTATCATATGTTATATAGTTCGTGATATCATCGGTCAAACTAGACGGTCAAACGTTGTGTAAAACTCTTTTCAAAAACATAAGTCTCAACAATTTGGATTGCTTATCATGTTGGTAAGGTTTAATTTATGTAAATATTAATCTTATAAGTATAGATCGATCGAAAAAGTCCGGGTCATTACAGTACCTACCCGTTAAATAAATTTCGTCCTGAAATTTTAAAATCGTACCTATTTTGCGTCATCGGGAAACAAATGCGGGTATTTTTGTTTCATTTGATCCTCTCGCTCCCAAGTAAACTCGGGACCTCTTCGTGCATTCCAACGAACTTTAACGATCGGTATGTTGCTCTGCTTGAGCCGTTTAACTTCACGGTCCATGATCTCGATTGGTTCTTCTATGAATTGTAGTTTCTCGTCAACTTGAATTTCTTCAAGAGGAATGGTGAGGTCTTCCTTTGCAAGACACTTTTTAAGGTTCGAGACGTGAAATGTATTATGTACTCTGGCGAGTTGTTGCGGTAACTCGAGTCGATAAGCTACCGGTCCGATGCGTTCGATAATTTTGAACGGGCCTACATACCTTGGGTTTAGTTTACCCCTTTTTCCAAAACGTATTACACCTTTCCAAGGTGACACCTTTAACATAACCATGTCACCGATCTGAAACTCTAATGGTTTCCTTCGGACATCGGCGTAGCTCTTTTGGCGACTACGGGCTGTTTTCAATTTCTCCTTGATTTGCACTATCTTCTAAGTAGTTTCATGGATGATCTCGGGTCCAGTTAATTGTCGATCTCCTACTTCGTTCCAACAGATAGGGGATCTACATTTCCTTCCATACAGTGCTTCGAATGGTGCAACTTTAATGCTCGCATGATAACTATTATTATACGAGAATTCTGCTAATGGTAGATATTTATCCCATCCGTTTCCAAAATCGATCACACATGCCCTAAGCATGTCTTCAAGAGTCTGAATTGTTCTTTCACTCTGCCCGTCAGTTTGCGGATGATATGCGGTACTCATATCCAAACGAGTTCCTAGGGCCTCCTGTAGTGATTGCCAGAACTTTGATGTAAATCTACTATCACGATCGGATATAATGGAAATAGGTATTCCATGCCTTGAAATAATTTCCTTTATGTATAATCGTAATAGTTTCTCCATTCTATCCGTTTCCTTTATAGGCAAGAAATGTGCAGATTTGGTGAGACGATCAACTATTACCCAAATGGTGTCATAACCCCAGGCAGTCTTAGGTAATTTTGTGATGAAATCCATGGTAATACCATCCCATTTCCATTCTGGGATTTCTGGTTGTTGAAGTAATCCTGACGGCTTCTGGTGTTCTGCTTTGACTTTGGAACAAGTTAAACATTCCCCAACATATGTTGCAACGTCTGTCTTCAAATTAGGCCACCAATAATGCGTCTTAAGATCTTGATACATCTTTCCAACTCCAGGATGTATCGAGTATCTTGTCTTATGTGCCTCATTCAATATTAACTTCCTTAATCCACCCAACTTTGGTACCCAAATACGGTTTGCAAAATATCGAATTCCATCTTCCCGCATAACGAGTTGCTTCTCATACTTCTTCATTATTTCATTTCCTATATTTTCTTTAGTAAGTGCTTCTCGTTGAACTTCTTTGATTTGTGAGTTGAGATTCATGCGAATTTTTATGTTCATTGCTCGTACTCGAATTGGTTCTCGTTCCTTTCTGCTTAAAGCGTCGGCCACTACATTCGCTTTCCCGGGATGATAACGAATTTCACAATCATAGTCGTTTATTAACTCGACCCACCTACGTTGCCTCATGTTCAGCTGTTTCTGATCAAAAATATGTTGAAGGCTTTTATGATCAGTAAACACAGTGCATTTAACCCCATACAAGTAGTGTCTCCATATCTTCAATGCAAACACGACTGCTCCCAGTTCTAGATCATGCGTCGTATAATTCCGCTCGTGAATCTTCAATTGTCGGGATGCGTATGCAATAACTTTCTTTCGTTGCATAAGAACACAACCAAAACCTTGTCGCGAAGCGTCACAATATATTTCAAAATCATCGTTCCCTTCAGGTAAAGATAAAATAGGCGCCGTAGTTAACTTCTTCTTCAGTAATTGAAATGCATTCTCCTGCTCCGAGGTCCATTCGTATTTCTTCCCTTTTTGCGTTAATGCTGTCAACGGCTTAGCTATTCGGGAAAAATCTTGAATAAACCTTCTATAATAACCGGCTAAACCCAAAAATTGGCGTATCTGCATTGGTGTTTTAGGAGTCTCCCATTTTTCAATGGCCTCAATTTTAGCTGGATCAACCTGAATTCCTTTGCTACTAACAACGTGACCAAGAAATTGCACTTCTTTCAACCAGAAAGCACACTTAGAAAATTTAGCATATAGCTATTCTTTTCTCAACAACTCTAATATCAACCTTAAATGCTGTTCATGCTCTTGCTCACTCTTGGAATAGATAAGAATATCATCAATGAAAACGATAACAAACTTATCTAAATACGGACTACAAACTCGATTCATGAGGTCCATGAATACAGCTGGCGCATTTGTCAACCCAAACGGCATGACCAAAAATTCGTAATGACCATAACGTGTCCGAAAAGCAGTTTTCGGAATGTCCTCTTCTTTGACACATAATTGATGATAGCCCGATCTTAGGTCGATTTTCGAATAAACACATGATCCTTGCAGTTGATCAAATAAGTCATCAATTCTCGGTAGTGGATACCGATTCTTGATAGTTAACTTATTTAATTCACGATAATCTATACACATCCTAAAAGATACATCTTTCTTCTTAACAAACAAAATAGGAGCTCCCCACGGTGAAGTGCTTGGTCGTATGAATCCACGGTCCAGTAATTCTTTTAACTGATCTTGAAGTTCTTTTAATTCGGACGGTGCAAGTCTATATGGAGCACGAGCCACTGGTGCAGCTCCTGGTACTAAATCTATTTGAAATTCTACAGATCTAAATGGAGGTAATCCCGGCAACTCTTCCGGAAAAACTTCAGGAAAATCTCTTGCCACAGGCACGTCGTTGATGCATTTCTCTTTTTCTTTCTTTTCGACTTTATTAACATGTGCTAGAATAGCATAACATCCCTTTTCTAAACACTTCTTGGCTTTCAAACAGCTAATGAGTTTTAGCTTTGAGTTACCCTTCTCTCCATAAATCATCACCGGCATTTTATCCTTACAAGGAATGCGAATTGCCTTCTTGGCACACACAACTTCAGCTCCTACTTTGGACATCCAGTCCATGCCGACTATTACATCAAAACTTCCTAATTCTACGGGTATCAAGTCAATTTTAAACGTTTCTCCGGCTAAATTTATTTTACAATCACGACAAATTTTATCGGCCTTAATTAGTTTACCATTAGCTAACTCAATCATGTACTTAGCATCTAGAGGTAATGATGAACAATTCAATTTAGTGTAAAAATTTCTACACACGTAACTTCTATCGGCACCAGTATCAAATATAATAGATGCTGATAAGTTATTAATGGTAAACGTACCCCTAACAAGCTCCGGGTCTTCACATGCCTCTCTAGCATTAATAATAAATGCTCTCCCACGTGCAGGTCCGATATTCTTCTCAGGATTCGGGCACTGGCTCTTATAGTGACCTTGTTTTCCACACCCATAACAAGTAATGGTAGCCAAAGCAGTTCTATTTGCATTGGTGGCAGGAGTCTTGGTACCATTTGTATTTGTAACGAGAGCCCTACAATCTTCAGCAAGATGACCCTTTCGATTACATTTGTTGCATACCACATTACAGTAGCCAGAGTGATGTTTGTGGCATCGGTTACATAAAGGATTTTGTCCTTTGTAACCAAAGCTTAAACCACTACCCGCACCTTGCGTGATTTCTTGTTTCCTAAAAGATTGTTGTTGGTTACCTCGATCATAATTTCCATTCCACTTTCTTTTGTTACCTGATACCTTCACATCAGTATTGGATACTTTCTTATCCATGATGACCTGATCCATTAGCTCGTTTGCCATGGTTATAGCTTCATGAATTGTCTTAGGTTTCGATGCTGTAACATTTGCCTTGACCTTTTCGGGCAAACCATCTTTGTACATTTCAATCTTCCGTTCTTCGGTTGGAACCAATTCAGAACATAGCAAAACTAATTCCATGAATCGCTTATTGTAGTTGGTGATTTCAGTACCAACAACCTTCAGGCTTCGTAATTCATCTTCCAACTTCCTAACCTCGTTCCTTGGACAATACTCGTTGATTAACATTATTTTGAATTCTTCCCATGGAGTATCATAAGCTACATCTCCTCCTACAGCCTTCACATAATTTTCCACCACGTGAGTGAACTATCTTGTAAAGTGCACGATGCATACTTGGTCATGTCCTTTTCAACACAACCACTGATTTTAAACACAGTCTCCATCTTTTCTATCCACCGGGTTAAACCGATCGGTCCTTCTGTTCCACTGAATGATGAGGGCTTGCAAGCTTGAAAAGTTTTGTAGGTGCATCCTACACGAGGATTTGGGTTAACTGCAGCAGCTCTTGCAGCCTCGACCCATAACATTCTGTCGTTCACTCGCTGGTTGATGAATTCCTCGACTTCTTGTTCCGTCATTCGATTCAATCGCGCCATATTCTTCTATAAGAATGAAAAGAAAATAATTATTCACATGGAATATTATAGATGTAGTGTATATTTACAGTACATTATAGCTTATTAATAATATGAACCAGGTATTATTATAAAAGCCTTTTCTTCTTATTAGCGTTTTATAATTATATCTAGGGTAGTACCTACCCGTTAATGTCCATACTTAATAGCTTAGTACAGAACCAATTACTACCATCTAAATAATACTTAACCATGGAAAATTATTGCATTTCATACTTCACTATTTTACATATGCTTATCTTACATCGAACATTAAGCAAACCACACTAATAATATTATACAAAACATTATATGATCCCATGGTTTAATACGGTAGCGCATCGTTTGGTCTATTTTCTAGGACGTTTAGGTTCAAAGAATCGATTAACGCTTATCCTGGCTGTCTGCCTATATTTTGGCGGTGTCTCCCTATATTTTGGCTGTGGGGCTGAAGAACTGGATGCCGGGATAGAACGAATAGGAATAGCGGGAATAGGGGTGGTAGTGTCTAGTGGAGTTGGTGCCACATCATCCTCACTAAACTCGGGATTTGAATTTTCTAATTCATTAGCCTTTCGTTTCTTTCCTAGTTCGAACTTGTCTTTTGTAATTTCCTGTATTTCTTCCTCGGGTTCACTTTCCTCAGGTTCACTTTCCTCCTCGGGTTCACTTTCCTCCTCGGGTTCACTTTCCGGGTTCTCTATAGTCGGTTCATCCGGAATTTGTGAGTCTTCCCCAAAGATATTATTTTTGTCATCGGATAGGTTAATGACTGGAACACCATCTGAAGATTCTGGTTCGGAGTCGCTGAATGTGATAATAAGTTTTGAGCCCGACATCTATCACACAACAGCTAACCCATTAGTACTACATAATATTTACATATAAATTTTAACCAACAATGATAAGCAATGGTTTTTAAATCAGACCCGGTCAAAGTCCAGACTTACTAATGTATCCTAACGACTTATCAGTTAGACACACTAATGCAAACCTGGTTCGCTAAGACCACCGCTCTGATACGACATGTCATAACCCGACCTTAACCATAAGGACGATTACAATAACATATGATTTCATCGCGAGGTATTGACCTCTATATGCGACATTTTTCAAAAACTGCATTTGTTTTTACAATACAAACCATAGCTTTTATTACAAATACAAGGTTTAAACCACTTAATAAGGATTATCGTTTAGCGATAATCTTAGACTTACAAACTTTACATGTGATAATAACAATACGACCTCCAACATATTTTACATTACAAATCCTCCGATATGCAGTTTTATTTTTGACACAAATATGCATACTCAAGATCTTGCTTAAATTCAACATGTTGCAGCGGAAGCTTCTAATTATCACCTGAGAATGAACATGCTTAAAACGTCAACATAAAGTTGGTGAGATATAGGTTTAATGCCGGCAGCAATATATATATATATATATATAAACCACAAGATTTCATATATAAACATTTTAATAAAAATATTCTAAGTGGTTGAGCACTTGGTAACCATACTTAACATTTAATCACGTCGCATATTCCCTTTATTATGAAATCTTACTACACCGTACCAAGTGTAGTCACGAAATGAAGTACTGTGCAACCGTTGAATACTGGTCGTCCAGTCCGGTTAGGGTTGTCAGGCCCGATAGATCTATCAACAGGATTCGCGTTTACAATACCGCTGTAAATAGTAGTTACCAAGCTACAGGGAAGTATGCCAGTGGTACAACTCAACGTAGAATATATTTTTCAGTTACTTGTGTCCATATCGTAAAACATAAAATACATGTATTCTCATCCCGAAATATTTAGAGTTTAAAAGTGGGACTATATACTCACTTTTGCCTTGAAGATATATATATTTTGACTTGGTCTCCGGTTGATATCACAAACCTATCCATATATAATATATCAATATATTTTCATTTTAAACAATCGTCTCGTATATATACTTATAATACTTTTAATGTCTTCTTAGTCCATAGTTAGCAATTCAATTTTAATGGTTCATATTTAGGTGTTCAATAAATAAATAAAACCCCCATCGAAATAAATAAAACCCCCATCGAAATAAATAAAACCCCATCGTATTTGTATTGGTCGGGATTAATCTTGACCCATGGTACCTATATTGTCAAGAAGACGTATTGCGTACAATCATGGGATCTTATGATTAATCTTCTCGTATAGTTTATGGGTGATCCTGAAATATATAAAATTAAATTATGAGTACATATATATAAAATATCATGTTATTTTAGAAAGATGTGATTTATTTAATTTTTCTCCAATTATTTTCGTGGCTAAACTAGTTTTGGATATCCGATCTTGTTTTAGTCATAGTTTCTTCGTTACAACTCCGTTTTCGTTGGTTCAACTTGCCACTTCCTTGGATCGAGTCCTTATTTAAGAATATGAATTGTAAATACCTTAGTTTGTATTCGAAATCACAGGTCATAGGTCAAACTTTGGTGAAACTTATGAAGTTGATCATTTTCCATCATGTAAACAACCTTAAATGATTATTTTTCTAAAAATACTTATACTTTGAGTTAAATCATGAAATTTTTATGTGTTAACATATTCATAGTAAATATCAATTTTCCAGAAAATAAGCCTCCAATTCAAAGTTCAAGATGGTTTTTAATTATCCAACCCAAAACAGCCCCCGGTTGTACTCCGACGACGTAAATTCAGTTTTTAAGGTGTTCTTTGAAAAACCAAGTTATACCTTGTTAAATTAGCATATATTTATGATATATTACAAGTCTTGAAGTATTTTAAAATTTAAGTTAGAAGGATCTATTTAGTTTGCAAACAAGTTTGAAATCATTCAAACTATGTTCTTGTTGTTAAAATTTTATACCATAAAATAAGATAACTATATATATATGAATCGAATAAGGTTATGAACAAAGTTACTACCTCAAGTTACTTGGACAATATTGCTGTAAAATAGGAGTAAAAACCTAGAACCAAAAGAGTGATGGAGTTGGATGAAAGATTGGAAGCAACTTAAGACATAAACTTGAAATGAAAGTTGTATTTTTGTAGTATTTTTGTTTGATCTTGTTATGGTGGTGTTTAAGGTGATTCTTGAGAGGATTTTTGCTGGAGTTCTTAGAGATACATGAAGCTAGTAAGTATGTGTTCCTAACTAGAGAAGTAATGTGGTAAAAATTGAAAATGGATGGAAGTATTTAAGGTGGTGGTGGCGTGATTTATGGTATACAAGGACAAGTTCACATGTTGTAATCTTGTGTAATTAGTCATACAATCATACAAAAGTAATTACCTTATACATAAGGCATGAACAAGGGCTGGTTGGTGGTGATTTGATGTGTATATACTAATAGTAAATACGTATAGAAGCTAGGTATGTTACGAGTACATATACTCTAAATATACGTATAGAAATCTTGTGAAAACGGAACGAGGATTCAAATATAGTTATCTTTTGTGAATATACTTATATTGTTTTATGTATTTAAGTTCTTAAAAAGTGATTAAATACATTACATATACGATATATGTATAAACATTATAGGTTATAAGTATTTATATCAAAGAACGTTACGTATGGTTATTGTTTTGAAAACTTAAGTTAGTAGTTTCAAAATATACATATATCTTATTGTTATTAATACAAAATGAAATATTAAAACATCCTTAGATCATGTTAAATATGTATATATACATATATATACACAAACGTATAATTATCATATGTTATATAGTTCGTGATATCATCGGTCAAACTAGACGGTCAAACGTTGTGTAAAACTCTTTTCAAAAACATAAGTCTCAACAATTTGGATTGCTTATCATGTTGGTAAGGTTTAATTTATGTAAATATTAATCTTATAAGTATAGATCGATCGAAAAAGTCCGGGTCATTACAATCATGCATGGATTGGATCTCGTTGTCCATAGCCTCCTTCCATTTGACAGACTCGGGGCCTGTAATCGCTTCCTGATAGGTAATAGGTTCATCAGAATCTATATTTTCGTCATCACCCTCAAATATGTGTAAACTTCTATCAGATCTACGTATGGGTGGTGGCTGTAGGTCAGTTTTTCTCTCAACAGCAGGGTCGTCGACCTCTTGAGGAGAATCGGTTCCAATACCGATTTCCATGTCGGTTGATATTTGAATTTCTTCAAGGTCAATTTTGCTCCCACTGGTTCCTTTTGATATGAGATCCTTTTCAAGGAAGACTCCCCTTCGAGACACAAAGACTTTGTTCTCAGTAGGGTTGAAAAACAAATATCCAAAAGAATCAGTCGAGTAACCAACAAATAAACACTTTTCGGATCTGGGTTCAAGTTTATCTTTAGCTTCATGATGAACGTAAGCCTCACAACCCCAGATTCTTAGATATGAGAGAGACACAGTTTTACCTTGCCATATCTCATAAGGTGTTTTAGAAACTTTCTTGGTTGGGATGAGGTTAAGGATCCTTGCGGCAGTTTGTAGGGCATAACCCCAAAAACTGATTGGAAGCTTTGTGCGGCTCATCATGGATCGAACCATATCAAGTAATGTTCGATTCCTCATTTCAGCCACACCATTATGTTGTGGTGTTCTAGGAGGAGCTAATTGTGAGATTATCCCACAACCCCGTAGATGATCACAAAATTTATTATTAAGATATTCACCACCTCTATCAGATCGGAGAATCTTAATTCTTTTGTTCAGTTGATTTTCTACTTCATTTTGGTATGCCTTGAACACTCCCAAAGTTTCAGACTTTTGTTTAATTAAATAAACGTAACCATATCTACTGAAGTCATCAGTAAATGTAACGAAGTATCGTTCATTGTGTCTAGTAGGCGATCTGAACGGACCGCACACATCAGTGTGTACCAACCCCAACAGATCCTTAGCCCGTTCATAGTTTCCTGTGAAAGGTGTCTTTGTCATTTTTCCTGACAAGCAAGATTCTCATTCATCATATGATATTATATCAAATGATTTTAGAATTCCATCTGACTGGAGTTTGGCTATGCGTTTCTTGTTTATGTGACCTAAACGACAATGCCATAGATAAGTTTTATCCAAAACATCTTTGGATGAATCAACATTGTACATTGAACTATCATTTAGCTTTGTTGTGGTTTCCAAGATGTCTTTGCAAGGACTAGCCTTGAAATAAAACATTCCATTTTTGTGAACAAGTATTGATCCATTATCAAAACTAAAATTAAAACCATCATTAAATAAAGCATCAAAAGATATAATATTTCTTGCCATTTCAGACTGTAGCAAACATTAGACAAAACAATACATAGACCAGAATCAAAAGTGAGCTTATATTCTCCAATTATATCAACAGAGGCAACGTTCTTATTCCTCATGATTAGATTGAGCTCTCCGGTCTTCAGCTTCCTACTTCTTGTGAGTCTCTGCACATTTGTACAAATGTGAGTACCACATCCTGTGTCCAATACCCAGGAATTAGAAATAGTAGTATTGTTTAGTTCAATCATGAACAAACCTGAAGGTACGGCGACTCCCTTAGCCCGTAGTTGTAATGACCCGGACTTTTTTGATCGATCTATACTTATAAGATTAATATTTACATAAATTAAACCTTACCAACATGATAAGCAACCCAAATTGTTGAGACTTATGTTTTTGAAAAGAGATTTACACAACGTTTGACCGTCTAGTTTGACCGATGATATCACGAACTATATAACATATGATAATTATACGTTTGTGTATATATATGTATATATACATATTTAACATGATCTAAGGATGTTTTAATATCTCATTTTGTATTAATAACAATAAGTTATAAGTATATTTTGAACCTACTAACTTAAGTTTTCAAAACGAAAACTTTAAGTAACGTTTTTTGATATAAATACTTATAACCTATAATGTTTATACATATATCTTATATGTAATGTATTTAATCACTTTTTAAGGACTTAAATACATAAAACAATATAAGTGTATTCACAAAAGATAACTATATTTGAATCCTCGTTCCATTTTCACAAGATTTCTATACGTATATTTAGAGTATATGTACTCGTATCATACCTAGCTTCTATACGTATTTACTATTGGTATATACACATCAAATCACCACCAACCAGCCCTTGTTCATACCTTATGTATAAGGTAACTCTCTTGTTCATGCCTTAAGTATAAGGTAATTACTTTTGTATGATAGTATGACTAATTACACAAAATTACAACATAAATTTTGTCCATGATCTTCATCATTCACGCCACCATCACCACCATATATACTCCATCCATTTTCAATTTTGCTACATCATTTTGCTAGTTAGGAACACACTTTCAAGAGCCTTAAAACCCTTAACCATCTCAGCCCACAACCATGAAGATCTAGCTTCAAAAACATCACTTAATCACCATAAGAAAACCCTTACAAAAACACTTCAAGAATCCTTCCAAGAACACAAGTTTACTTCCAATCTTTCATCCAACTCCACCACTCTTTTGATTCTAGGTTTTTACTTCTCTTTTACAGCAACCTTGTCCAAGTAACTTGAGGTAGTAACTTTGTTCATAACCTTATTCGATTCATATATATATAGTTATCTTATTTTATGGTATAAAATTTTAACAACAAGAACATAGTTTGAATGTTTTCAAACTTGTTTGCAAACTAAATAGATCCTTCTAACTTAACTTTTAAAATACTTCAAGACCTGTAGTATATCATAAGGATATGCTAACTTAACAAGGTAAAACTTGGTTTTTCAAAGAACACCTTAAAAACTGAATTTACGTAGTCGGAGTACAACCGGGGGCTGTTTTGGGTTGGATAATTAAAAACTATTTTGAACTTTGAATTGGAGGCTTATTTTCTGGAAAATTGATATTTACTATGAATATGTTAACACATAAAAATTTCATGATTTAACTCAAAGTATAAGTATTTTTAGAAAAATAATCATTTAAGGTTGTTTACATGATGGAAAATGATCAACTTCATAAGTTTCACCAAAGTTTAACCTATGACCTGTGATTTCGAATACAAACTAAGGTATTTACAGTTCATATTCTTAAAGAAGGACTCGATCCAAGGAAGTGGCAAGTTGAACCAACGAAAACGGAGTTGTAACGAAGAAACTATGACTAAAACAAGATCGGATATCCAAAACTAGTTTAGCCACGAAAATAATTGGAGAAAAATTAAATAAATCACATCTTTCTAAAATAACATGATATTTTATATATATGTAATCATAATTTAATTTTATATATTTCAGGATCACCCATAAACAATACAAGAAGATTAATCATAAGATCCCATGATTGTACGCAATACGTCTTCTTGACAATATAGGTACCATGGGTCAAGATTAATCCCGACCAATACAAATACGATGAGGGTTTTATTTATTACGATGGGGGTTTTATTTATTACGATGGGGGTTTTATTTATTTCGATGGGGGTTTTATTTATTTATTGAACACCTAAATATGAACCATTAAAATTGAATTGCTAACTATGGACTAAGAAGACATTAAAAGTATTATAAGTATATATACGAGACGATTGTTTAAAATGAAAATATATTGATATATTATATATGGATAGGTTCGTGATATCAACCGGAGACCAAGTCAAAATATATATATCTTCAAGGCAAAAGTGAGTATATAGTCCCACTTTTAAACTCTAAATATTTCGGGATGAGAATACATGTATTTTATGTTTTACGATATGGACACAAGTAACTGAAAAATATATTCTACGTTGAGTTGTACCACTGGCATACTTCCCTGTAGCTTGGTAACTACTATTTACAGCGGTATTGTAAACGCGAATCCTGTTGATAGATCTATCGGGCCTGACAACCCTAACCGGACTGGACGACCAGTATTCAACGGTTGCACAGTACTTCATTTCGTGACTACACTTGGTACGGTGTAGTAAGATTTCATAATAAAGGGAATATGCGACGTGATTAAATGTTAAGTATGGTTACCAAGTGCTCAACCACTTAGAATATTTTTATTAAAATGTTTATATATGAAATCTTGTGGTTTATATATATATATATATATTGCTGCCGGCATTAAACCTATATCTCACCAACTTTATGTTGACGTTTTAAGCATGTTCATTCTCAGGTGATAATTAGAAGCTTCCGCTGCAACATGTTGAATTTAAGCAAGATCTTGAGTATGCATATTTGTGTCAAAAATAAAACTGCATATCGGAGGATTTGTAATGTAAAATATGTTGGAGGTCGTATTGTTATTATCACATGTAAAGTTTGTAAGTCTAAGATTATCGCTAAACGATAATCCTTATTAAGTGGTTTAAACCTTGTATTTGTAATAAAAGCTATGGTTTGTATTGTAAAAACAAATGCAGTTTTTGAAAAATGTCGCATATAGAGGTCAATACCTCGCGATGAAATCATATGTTATTGTAATCGTCCTTATGGTTAAGGTCGGGTTATGACATGTGGTATCAGAGCGGTGGTCTTAGCGAACCAGGTTTGCATTAGTGTGTCTAACTGATAAGTCGTTAGGATACATTAGTAAGTCTGGACTTTGACCGGGTCTGATTTAAAAACCATTGCTTATCATTGTTGGTTAAAATTTATATGTAAATATTATGTAGTACTAATGGGTTAGCTGTTGTGTGATAGATGTCGGGCTCAAAACTTCAGATGGTGTTCCAGTCATTAACCTATCCGATGACGAAAATAATATATTTGGGGAAGACTCACAAATTCCGGATGAACCGACTATAGAGAACCCGGAAAGTGAACCCGAGGAGGAAAGTGAACCCGAGGAGGAAAGTGAACGCGAGGAAGAAATACAGGAAATTACAAAAGACAAGTTCGAACTAGGAAAGAAACGAAAGGCTAATGAATTAGAAAATTCAAATCCCGAGTTTAGTGAGGATGATGTGGCACCAACTCCACTAGACACTACCACCCCTATTCCCGCTATTCCTATTCGTTCTATCCCGGCATCCAGTTCTTCAGCCCCACAGCCAAAATATAGGGAGACACCGCCAAAATATAGGCAGACGGCCAGGATAAGCGTTAAGCGATTCTTTGAACCTAAACATCCTAGAAAATAGACCAAACGATGCGCTGCCGTATTAAACCATGGGATCATATAATGTTTTGAATAATATTATTAGTGTGGTTTGCTTAATGTTCGATGTAAGATAAGCATATGTAAAATAGTGAAGTATGAAATGCAATAATTTTCCATGGTTAAGTATTATTTAGATGGTAGTAATTGGTTCTGTACTAAGCTATTAAGTATGGACATTAACGGGTAGGTACTACCCTAGATATAATTATAAAACGCTAATAAGAAGAAAAGGCTTTTATAATAATACCTGGTTCATATTATTAATAAGCTATAATGTACTGTAAATATACACTACATCTATAATATTCCATGTGAATAATTATTTTCTTTTCATTCTTATAGAAGAATATGGCGCGATTGAATCGAATGACGGAACAAGAAGTCGAGGAATTCATCAACCAGCGAGTGAACGACAGAATGTTATGGGTCGAGGCTGCAAGAGCTGCTGCAGTTAACCCAAATCCTCGTGTAGGATGCACCTACAAAACTTTTCAAGCTTGCAAGCCCTCATCATTCAGTGGAACAGAAGGACCGATCGGTTTAACCCGGTGGATAGAAAAGATGGAGACTGTGTTTAAAATCAGTGGTTGTGTTGAAAAGGACATGACCAAGTATGCATCGTGCACTTTACAAGATAGTGCACTCACGTGGTGGAAAAATTATGTGAAGGCTGTAGGAGGAGATGTAGCTTATGATACTCCATGGGAAGAATTCAAAATAATGTTAATCAACGAGTATTGTCCAAGGAACGAGGTTAGGAAGTTGGAAGATGAATTACGAAGCCTGAAGGTTGTTGGTACTGAAATCACCAACTACAATCAGCGATTCATGGAATTAGTTTTGCTATGTCCTGAATTGGTTCCAACCGAAGAACGGAAGATTGAAATGTACAAAGATGGTTTGCCCAAAAAGGTCAAGGCAAATGTTACAGCATCGAAACCTAAGACAATTCATGAAGCTATAACCATGGCAAACGAGCTAATGGATCAGGTCATCATGGATAAGAAAGTATCCAATACTGATGTGAAGGTATCAGGTAACAAAAGAAAGTGGAATGGAAATTATGATCGAGGTAACCAACAACAATCTTTTAGGAAACAAGAAATCACGCAAGGTGCGGGTAGTGGTTTAAGCTTTGGTTACAAAGGACAAAATCCTTTATGTAACCGATGCCACAAACATCACTCTGGCTACTGTAATGTGGTATGCAACAAATGTAATCGAAAGGGTCATCTTGCTGAAGATTGTAGGGCTCTCGTTACAAATACAAATGGTACCAAGACTCCTGCCACCAATGCAAATAGAACTGCTTTGGCTACCATTACTTGTTATGGGTGTGGAAAACAAGGTCACTATAAGAGCCAGTGCCCGAATCCTGAGAAGAATATCGGACCTGCACGTGGGAGAGCATTTATTATTAATGCTAGAGAGGCATGTGAAGACCCGGAGCTTGTTACGGGTACGTTTACCATTAATAACTTATCAGCATCTATTATATTTGATACTGGTGCCGATAGAAGTTACGTGTGTAGAAATTTTTACACTAAATTGAATTGTTCATCATTACCTCTAGATGCTAAGTACATGATTGAGTTAGCTAATGGTAAACTAATTAAAGCCGATAAAATTTGTCGTGATTGTAAAATAAATTTAGCCGGAGAAACGTTTAAAATTGACTTGATACCCGTAGAATTAGGAAGTTTTGATGTAATAGTCGGTATGGACTGGATGTCCAAAGTAGGAGCTGAAGTTGTGTGTGCCAAGAAGGCAATTCGCATTCCTTGTAAGGATAAAATGCCGGTGATGATTTATGGAGAGAAGGGTAACTCAAAGCTAAAACTCATTAGCTGTTTGAAAGCCAAGAAGTGTTTAGAAAAGGGATGTTATGCTATTCTAGCACATGTTAATAAAGTCGAAAAGAAAGAAAAAGAGAAGTGCATCAACGACGTGCCTGTGGCAAGAGATTTTCCTGAAGTTTTTCCGGAAGAGTTGCCGGGATTACCTCCATTTAGATCTGTAGAATTTCAAATAGATTTAGTACCAGGAGCTGCACCAGTTGCCCGTGCTCCATATAGACTTGCACCGTCCGAATTAAAAGAACTTCAAGATCAGTTAAAAGAATTACTGGACCGTGGATTCATACGACCAAGCACTTCACCGTGGGGAGCTCCAATTTTGTTTGTTAAGAAGAAAGATGGATCTTTTAGGATGTGTATAGATTATCGTGAATTAAATAAGTTAACTATCAAGAATCGGTATCCACTACCGAGAATTGATGACTTATTTGATCAACTGCAAGGATCATGTGTTTATTCGAAAATCGACCTAAGATCGGGCTATCATCAATTACGTGTCAAAGAAGAGGACATTTCGAAAACTGCTTTTCGGACACGTTATGGTCATTACGAATTTTTGGTCATGCCGTTTGGGTTGACAAATGCGCCAGCTGTATTCATGGACCTCATGAATCGAGTTTGTAGTCCGTATTTAGATAAGTTTGTTATCGTTTTCATTGATGATATTCTTATCTATTCCGAGAGTGAGCAAGAGCATGAACAGCATTTAAGGTTGATATTAGAGTTGTTGAGAAAAGAACAGCTATATGCTAAATTTTCTAAGTGTGCTTTTTGGTTGAAAGAAGTGCAATTTCTTGGTCACGTTGTTAGTAGCAAAGGAATTCAGGTTGATCCAGCTAAAATTGAGGCCATTGAAAAATGGGAGACTCCTAAAACACCAATGCAGATACGCCAATTTTTGGGTTTAGCCGGTTATTATAGAAGGTTTATTCAAGATTTTTTCCGAATAGCTAAGCCGTTGACAGCATTAACGCAAAAAGGGAAGAAATACGAATGGACCTCAGAGCAGGAGAACGCATTTCAATTACTGAAGAAGAAGTTAACTACGACGCCTATTTTATCGTTACCTGAAGGGAACGATGATTTTGAAATATATTGTGACGCTTCGCGACAAGGTTTTGGTTGTGTTCTTATGCAACGAAAGAAAGTTATTGCATACGCATCCCGACAATTGAAGATTCACGAGCGGAATTATACGACGCATGATCTAGAACTGGGAGCAGTCGTGTTTGCATTGAAGATATGGAGACACTACTTGTATGGGGTTAAATGCACTGTGTTTACTGATCATAAAAGCCTTCAACATATTTTTGATCAGAAACAGCTGAACATGAGGCAACGTAGGTGGGTCGAGTTAATAAACGACTATGATTGTGAAATTCGTTATCATCCCGGGAAAGCGAATGTAGTGGCCGACGCTTTAAGCAGAAAGGAACGAGAACCAATTCGAGTACGAGCAATGAACATAAAAATTCGCATGAATCTCAACTCACAAATCAAAGAAGTTCAACGAGAAGCACTTACTAAAGAAAATATAGGAAATGAAATAATGAAGAAGTATGAGAAGCAACTCGTTATGCGGGAAGATGGAATTCGATATTTTGCAAACCGTATTTGGGTACCAAAGTTGGGTGGATTAAGGAAGTTAATATTGAATGAGGCACATAAGACAAGATACTCGATACATCCTGGAGTTGGAAAGATGTATCAAGATCTTAAGACGCATTATTGGTGGCCTAATTTGAAGACAGACGTTGCAACATATGTTGGGGAATGTTTAACTTGTTCCAAAGTCAAAGCAGAACACCAGAAGCCGTCAGGATTACTTCAACAACCAGAAATCCTAGAATGGAAATGGGATGGTATTACCATGGATTTCATCACAAAATTACCTAAGACTGCCTGGGGTTATGACACCATTTGGGTAATAGTTGATCGTCTCACCAAATCTGCACATTTCTTGCCTATAAAGGAAACGGATAGAATGGAGAAACTATTACGATTATACATAAAGGAAATTGTTACAAGGCATGGAATACCTATTTCCATTATATCCGATCGTGATAGTAGATTTACATCAAAGTTCTGGCAATCACTACAGGAGGCCCTAGGAACTCGTTTGGATATGAGTACCGCATATCATCCGCAAATTGACGGGCAGAGTGAAAGAACAATTCAGACTCTTGAAGACATGCTTAGGGCATGTGTGATCGATTTTGGAAATGGATGGGATAAATATCTACCATTAGCAGAATTCTCGTATAATAATAGTTATCATGCGAGCATTAAAGCTGCACCATTCGAAGTACTGTATGGAAGGAAATGTAGATCCCCTATCTGTTGGAACGAAGTAGGAGATCGACAATTAACTGGACCCGAGATCATCCATGAAACTACTGAGAAGATAGTGCAAATCAAGGAGAAATTGAAAACAGCCCGTAGTCGCCAAAAGAGCTACGCCGATGTCCGAAGGAAACCATTAGAGTTTCAGATTGGTGACATGGTTATGTTAAAGGTGTCACCTTGGAAAGGTGTAATACGTTTTGGAAAAAGGGGTAAACTAAACCCAAGGTATGTAGGCCCGTTCAAAATTATCGAACGCATCGGACCGGTAGCTTATCGACTCGAGTTACCGCAACAACTCGCCGGAGTACATAATACATTTCACGTCTCGAACCTTAAAAAGTGTCTTGCAAAGGAAGACCTCACCATTCCTCTTGAAGAAATTCAAGTTGACGAGAAACTACAATTCATAGAAGAACCAATCGAGATCATGGACCGTGAAGTTAAACGGCTCAAGCAGAGCAACATACCGATCGTTAAAGTTCGTTGGAATGCACGAAGAGGTCCCGAGTTTACTTGGGAGCAAGAGGATCAAATGAAACAAAAATACCCGCATTTGTTTCCCGATGACGCAAAATAGGTACGATTTTAAAATTTCGGGACGAAATTTATTTAACGGGTAGGTACTGTAATGACCCGGACTTTTTCGATCGATCTATACTTATAAGATTAATATTTACATAAATTAAACCTTACCAACATGATAAGCAACCCAAATTGTTGAGACTTATGTTTTTGAAAAGAGATTTACACAACGTTTGACCGTCTAGTTTGACCGATGATATCACGAACTATATAACATATGATAATTATACGTTTGTGTATATATATGTATATATACATATTTAACATGATCTAAGGATGTTTTAATATCTCATTTTGTATTAATAACAATAAGTTATAAGTATATTTTGAAACTACTAACTTAAGTTTTCAAAACGAAAACTTTAAGTAACGTTTTTTGATATAAATACTTATAACCTATAATGTTTATACATATATCGTATATGTAATGTATTTAATCACTTTTTAAGGACTTAAATACATAAAACAATATAAGTATATTCACAAAAGATAACTATATTTGAATCCTCGTTCCGTTTTCACAAGATTTCTATACGTATATTTAGAGTATATGTACTCGTATCATACCTAGCTTCTATACGTATTTACTATTGGTATATACACATCAAATCACCACCAACCAGCCCTTGTTCATGCCTTATGTATAAGGTAACTCTCTTGTTCATGCCTTAAGTATAAGGTAATTACTTTTGTATGATAGTATGACTAATTACACAAAATTACAACATAAATTTTGTCCATGATCTTCATCATTCACGCCACCATCACCACCATATATACTCCATCCATTTTCAATTTTGCTACATCATTTTGCTAGTTAGGAACACACTTTCAAGAGCCTTAAAACCCTTAACCATCTCAGCCCACAACCATGAAGATCTAGCTTCAAAAACATCACTTAATCACCATAAGAAAACCCTTACAAAAACACTTCAAGAATCCTTCCAAGAACACAAGTTTACTTCCAATCTTTCATCCAACTCCACCACTCTTTTGATTCTAGGTTTTTACTTCTATTTTACAGCAACCTTGTCCAAGTAACTTGAGGTAGTAACTTTGTTCATAACCTTATTCGATTCATATATATATATAGTTATCTTATTTTATGGTATAAAATTTTAACAACAAGAACATAGTTTGAATGTTTTCAAACTTGTTTGCAAACTAAATAGATCCTTCTAACTTAACTTTTAAAATACTTCAAGACCTATAATATATCATAAGGATATGCTAACTTAACAAGGTAAAACTTGGTTTTTCAAAGAACACCTTAAAAACTGAATTTACATCGTCGGAGTACAACCGGGGGCTGTTTTGGGTTGGATAATTAAAAACTATTTTGAACTTTGAATTGGAGGCTTATTTTCTGGAAAATTGATATTTACTATGAATATGTTAATACATAAAAATTTCATGATTTAACTCAAAGTATAAGTATTTTTAGAAAAATAATCATTTAAGGTTGTTTATATGATGGAAAATGATCAACTTCATGAGTTTCACTAAAGTTTGACCTATGACCTGTGATTTTGAATACAAACTAAGGTATTTACAGTTCATATTCTTAAAGAAGGACTCGATCCAAGGAAGTGGCAAGTTGAACCAACGAAAACGGAGTTGTAACGAAGAAACTATGACTAAAACAAGATCGGATATCCAAAACTAGTTTAGCCACGAAAATAATTGGAGAAAAATTAAATAAATCACATCTTTCTAAAATAAAATGATATTTTATATATATGTACTCATAATTTAATTTTATATATTTCAGGATCACCCATAAACAATACAAGAAGATTAATCATAAGATCCCATGATTGTACGCAATACGTCTTCTTGACAATATAGGTACCATGGGTCAAGATTAATCCCGACCAATACAAATACGATGAGGGTTTTATTTATTACGATGGGGGTTTTATTTATTACGATGGGGGTTTTATTTATTTCGATGGGGGTTTTATTTATTTATTGAACACCTAAATATGAACCATTAAAATTGAATTGCTAACTACGGACTAAGAAGACATTAAAAGTATTATAAGTATATATACGAGACGATTGTTTAAAATGAAAATATATTGATATATTATATATGGATAGGTTCGTGATATCAACCGGAGACCAAGTCAAAATATATATATATCTTCAAAGCAAAAGTGAGTATATAGTCCCACTTTTAAACTCTAAATATTTCGGGATGAGAATACATGTATTTTATGTTTTACGATATGGACACAAGTAACTGAAAAATATATTCTACGTTGAGTTGTACCACTGTCATACTTCCCTGTAGCTTGGTAACTACTATTTACAGCGGTATTGTAAACGCGAATCCTGTTGATAGATCTATCGGGCCTGACAACCCTAACCGGACTGGACGACCAGTATTCAACGGTTGCACAGTACTTCATTTCGTGACTACACTTGGTACGGTGTAGTAAGATTTCATAATAAAGGGAATATGCGACGTGATTAAATGTTAAGTATGGTTACCAAGTGCTCAACCACTTAGAATATTTTTATTAAAATGTTTATATATGAAATCTTGTGGTTTATATATATATATATATATATATTGCTGCCGGCATTAAACCTATATCTCACCAACTTTATGTTGACGTTTTAAGCATGTTCATTCTCAGGTGATAATTAGAAGCTTCCGCTGCAACATGTTGAATTTAAGCAAGATCTTGAGTATGCATATTTGTGTCAAAAATAAAACTGCATATCGGAGGATTTGTAATGTAAAATATGTTGGAGGTCGTATTGTTATTATCACATGTAAAGTTTGTAAGTCTAAGATTATCGCTAAACGATAATCCTTATTAAGTGGTTTAAACCTTGTATTTGTAATAAAAGCTATGGTTTGTATTGTAAAAACAAATGCAGTTTTTGAAAAATGTCGCATATAGAGGTCAATACCTCGCGATGAAATCATATGTTATTGTAATCGTCCTTATGGTTAAGGTCAGGTTATGACAGTAGTTCATTAAGTTCCTTTAAGTACTTGGTTTGCGGGATCTTTGAAGTAGAAGAGTTAGCAATGCCCTTAGGTTTAGGTTTGAAGTTAGACGTGCCAACCTTACCCTTGTCCTTGTTCTTGCCCTTTGTTTTGTTTTTCTTTTTCTTGATCCCACCTTCACGAATGGCTAGGACGGTAGTTGCGGGTTTAGCTTTGGCCATGTTATCCTCAGCGGTTTTCAACATGCCATGGTGCTCCATGATTATTTTCTCCATATTGTTCATATTATAGTTCATAATGAATCCTTCATATGCACTAGTCAGCGAGTTCAGGATAAAATCCGTTGCAAGCTCCTGACTTATGGAAAAACCAAGGCACTCCAGCCGGTCTATGTACCCTTTCATTTGTAGTACATGGACACTTACGCTACTTTCCGTTGCCGTTTTGCAAGATACGAGAGCTTTCACGGTGTCAAACCTTTCTTGCTTTGCTTGTTGTTGGAACATGTCCTTGAGTTGGTTAAGCATGTCATGGGACCCTAAGATCTCCATGCCCTTTTGGAGCTCTGGAGACATGGTCGCCAACATCAAGCATGCTACCTCATTAGACTCAGAACGCCGTTTTTCAAACTCGTCCCTAGCCGTTTGAGTAGCTCTCGATCCGGGTTCTGCCGGTAAGGGTTCCTCAATTGCCCTGATCTTTCCTTCCATCCTAAGAGCAATTCTTAGGTTGCGAAGCCAGTCAATGTAGTTCAAGCCCGTAAGCTTGTCCTTTTCGAGGAGCCCTTTAAGGCAGAAATTAGTGATTGATGACGGAGTAGGATTTGTGTTTGTTGCAGACATCTATCATATTTTTAAAGTAAGTTGTATTAGTTAGTTTGATATGTTTAATCCTTGTTAAGATAATTACCCAAGTGTGTTCAATATTCAAACAATTATAATTAACAAGGCTAAGATCCATATTTCAATTATGGTAACGACGGGTTTACTGCGGATCTCCAATCATAAGCTATTTAGGTAGGTAACTATATTACCAATTTCATCCATTATGAAATTCTTAGGTTCTGCGGGATTTAGTGATAATCAATTATTTCACTTGGCATGTTTAATCCCTTCTACGCTAATCCTTCCTCGTGGTGGGTTTGCCGCGAACCACGATTTCAGATTGTAAACCGTCCGTGATAGATACACGTGAAATCCGGCCCAAGACTCTCGGGTATCACGAAATTCACCTCACCCTTCCCAATACCCAATTAAAGTCCGGCCTAAGACTCTCGGGTATCGCGAACTCTAACAGGTAGAAGGTTCGGATGTGTGTACTACTCATGGGTAGCGTAAAGTTTACATTTAAAATGGGGTTTTGTTTTCTTTTAGCAAAAGTAGTTTATTCCATTTTAAAACATTTGCTAATTATGTATTGCGTGTTGCGTTTGTTAAACTAATTTTAACCAAACCATTTTAAGTGATTATTGTCTTTTGTTTCTATACTAATTTTCTAGCTAGCATGTCATAGACAAATAAGAACACAATAATAATCATGACACTCAATTATCGGTAGTATGCTTCAAATTCTATGCATTTTTAGGTGAGCCAACACACGAAAAACGGGGTCAACTAGGGACAAAACCATGTGTGAGAATCGGCTCCCACTAAAACCGCCATCTCCATTAAATGCTCGGACGGGCCGCCTTGTGAACATTATCTTCATGATTCCAATCTTGGTTGCATTATTTTACAAAATAACTATTCTATTTTCTATACTACTACAAATACAATATGAAAAGAAAATACGACATGCAAGTCGTTTAATAATTATTACATTCATCCCGAATAAATAAGAAAGACGACATGCAAGTCGTTTAATAAATTATTACATTCATCCCGAATAAATAATAAATTAAATCACACAACCAAACATTCACACAAGGGTCTTATAGAGGCAAATACTACCGATTTCATACAACAATCACATACATAACAAATGGAGTGCCAAATATCCATTTTCATGAAACATGTTTCGATAAGGATTGATTTAAACAACACTTAATGGCACATAACAAATATCAATCCTTGTTTACATAACTTATGTATGTAAACCCACTTTATATTTTGTAAGTATGGTTTTCATGCAAAAACCATCCAAACAAACATATTAAGTGAATTAAAACATGTTGGAAATTTATCCACTTTAACAAAGCATAAAGTCTAAAATTAACAATTTTAATTTTCTCATTTCATGTAAAACATGAATATAATTTATGTACTTTATTTTCCTAAACTTTGAATCACTTTTAGTCAACATGCAAGTTACCTTATCAAATTTTCGAATTTTGGCAGATTCATACATGCAACTTCAGATGGTCATATCTTACTCATTTCTAGTCCGTTTTCGATGAATTTTTTTTCAAATTTAAGTTCTTTCAGTTAGCTTTCAAATGCAATTGGTCTCATACAATAATATTGAGTTTAAAGCCCCGAAACAGTCCATCAAAGACGGACTGTCCAAGCTGAAAAAATTTCTTAAATGAAAAAATGAGTTTAACCCATTTTACATTTTGCCAAAATCCAAGATTCAAATTAATATTTAGGAAACATAAAACATAAATCATGATACTTGTTTTGCATGTTTGTTATGCATGATCATCTCCAAGAATCATGCACAACACATCCATCAAAACTAAATATCATAAGAAAAGTTTGCTAAAACTTGTACAAGATGGCTCGGATACCACTGTTGGAGTATGATACAAATCCAAAGTGAGCGGAAGCATTTTTAAAACTTTAGAAAATCATACTCTTTCACGGATCATTGTACAAAACTTTAGCAAATAAAATAAATTAACGAAACCGAACAAGAGAAGATTAGAATACAACCTTTGTAGCCTTTTGAAGATCGAATTTGAAAACCCAAAGAAGAGTTCCTCTACACCCAAAGTTCCAACCTTGCTTCGATCTATACCTTCTACTTAACGGATATTTTCTTCTTCGTTATTTCCACCAAAAACCGAACCCAATTATAGATTTCAAGTATTTTGGTTACTTGAAAATAAGAAAGAAAAATAGCATTTTGTATGTGTGTTTTGTATCTTTTTTACATGACATTCCAATGTCAAGACTTGGTATTATATATTACATAATTGATACAATAATACATCTAGTACAAATATAATAAATAAAGATTTGAAAAGATTTGCAAAATCAAATCTTTATATAAAATGAGATTTACAAAATCAAATCATATTTTATAAATCAAATCAAATCTTATATCTTATATAAAATATGATTTGCAAAATCTAATCAAATCTCTACATATTTAGATTTGTAAGTATATGTATACACATAAAAAAACTTAATTAATTTATTAAACCATTAACTAATGATTAATAAATTAATTTCCGATTAGAAGGTATATCAAACAATTGACGATTGGCCTTTGTGTGTGACCGAATAGGATAAATGGACTTTTATTATTTAATGTCATGGGCATATCTTCGGAATATATGTACCACGGTCAAACCACGGTCGAACCGTAGCCAACCCGAGAACATATTTCCAACAGATGCTTGTTCTAATGAGAATGTAATTTTTTAGTTTGCAGGGCCTACAAAGAAATCCGAGAAATGAGGTGTCTTGTGTATGTTGGATATCTTTATTAGCTTTTATGTTTCATTTTAGTGATATGTTTGTTACAATTTAGTTTTGTTATGGAATACTCTTTTAGAAAGAGCCTTCAACTCTTGATACAATGAATTTTGCCTGCTTATTTCATGTTTGTTATGCTGTAGTATTTGCTTTTCAATATGTTATAAGATATGTTTTGAAAGAGCAAAACACATGATGATTTATGCATCAAACTAATTTTTTTAAAGACACCAGCAAATCTCGAGTAGAATTGAGTGTGTCTAATCAGTACTAAATAGATAGATTAGAGATCTAAACACGCTTGGGATGAGTAACTAGCCATAATTAAATTCTTTTGAATAAAGTGGGTATTGGCTCAATCACTACTATGTTCTCGAGTAATATTTTTCTCAATGCTCACGAGCTATTTTTTCGTTACTGTGTTTCCGTGGACATAGAGAAATGGGGATAGCAAAAATAAACGGAAAACAATAGAAACTATATTTCTTTGATTTCGAGTTTAAACTACTAGGAGCAGTGTAGTAAAGCTCTTTATTTCTCTCAAACAACTCTCCGAGATCTCGTTTTTAGAAGGCAACCGAGATGAGATGTTCATCTCCCGCGATTTCCCCATCAACGGGTCAAACTTGGTCAAAGCTACGATTTCTCGGATTTTATTGCTCATTTCTCTAATTTTCTTGTAAATTTTCATAATTTCTCGGATTTGCTCTCCCATTTCTCGTAATTTTTTTTTTTTTTTGTAAAATCTCATAAAAGTGTATATAAATTTATACTAAAAAAAAATAAAAAGTCAACGTAAATCAATATCAGTCCCGAGATTTCTCCGAAATGCCGAGATATCCCAAAAAACGTTCAAACGATATCTCTAGAGATCCGAGTTCTCCGACTAGGAGTAAAGATTAGACTAGTTTATGTAGTGTTCATCTCTTCGTCTTAGCATTAGTCTTGAAAATGGTAACATAGACATTCTCCTTTTGTACCCATCCTCTTTTTTTGGTGACGAAAGTATGTCACTCTTTGACTACTTTGTTCTTAGCATGAGGTGACACTGCTGATATATCTGTTAAGAAGCTTAGTCCTAATCTCACAATTGTGTGATAGTGAAGGTTTACATTTTTTTTTTTTTCCAAAAGAATGTTGGAAATTTGTTGTCCAAAAACAGGTAGCCACATTATTAACCTTATATTCCCTTTTTTCGACCTTTTTTATTAATTACATTTTCTGTTATTTTTCAACTTGGAGACACAAACGAGATGTCTGAAACCTAAGTGTAAAATATTATGGACATAGTCACATGGCCAAATGAAAGTTGAATGAACTAATATCTTGTTTCAAAAAAAGAAAAAAAAATCAAACCTTAGTGGGCCATTGCAACTATTGGTTTATAAAATTAGGGCCACATCCTTTTCTATAACGTTTAGAGCACAGGGAGTCGTTCGGTGTTAAATCTCAGTATTAAATTTAACACTGGATTTAACACTGACGCCAAAATAGGGGAAATAGTTCAGTGTTAAATCTCAGTATTAAATCATTATTTAATAATTTTTTAAAACTTTTAATAATATTATTTAACACTTTTATATTATTTGATTATTATTTTTAATACATTTTAAATTATTTGTATTCATTATTTAATTTATTTTAATAACACAAATATAAAAAAAAAAAAAAACACAAATATATAAAATAAATAAATATAAATATATTAAAAGAATAAAAGTACTCCATTTAGCCTAATAATTTGGCCCATATGTAGTCCATATTTAGCCCATTTATTTTCTTTAAAATCTAGTATGTTAACCTAATAATTAAAGAAAAAAAAAAAAAAGCTGCAATTCATTGTCTTCTTCATCTAGTCACTAGTCAAGGAATGCTGCAACTCACAAAAACATAATTAAAGAAAAAAACGAACTGAATAAAAAAAAGAAAGAAAAAAAAAAAAAGAGAAAACCACATGATTCAGCGTCGGCTAGGCAACGGTGGCTGAAAACGGTGGAATTTAACGGTGATTTAACGGCGGGAGGGAGTGGGATTCTCCACGTCTCCACCGTTAAAATTGTATAACGTCGAAAATAATCGTCGACTCCCACGAACAAGGATACCCTGCTCTGGATATCCTTATCCCTAAATTGCACCAATCGGGCCCCACCTTCTCCATCGGTTACACAGGTTTGTAAAATTTCATTTACAATCACTTGATAGTTCGTACGTATGCTCACAATTCGTTCACATACATATAATTGATTTAAATTCTTATCGATACTTGTTAATTGTTACTATTAAATATCTTCTTGGATAGTAAAAAGTCAACGTGTATCCAATTTGACCTTAATTTGTAAAAAACTCTGGTTTATTACTGTATTTATAGATGAGAAATGATATGGTTACGAAACTGCTACAATATTTTGATACACAAATTGATGTGACACAAATAAGATGAGAGAAACAGATAAACGGTGATTTGTAATTTGTTTTTTTATTTTTTTAATTATAAGCATTGCTCAACTGCCTCAATGAGTGTTAATGTACCGTTTGATGATGTGGCCGATAACATGGCTGCCACATCAGCAAAATTTAGCTTAGTTAACACATACCGGTCAATCGGTAACAGTATTAATTGATTGTTAAACACTTGCAAAACAATAGAATCGGTAACAGTATTAACAGTATTAATTGGTTCAAGGCTTGTCAATAATGTGTATATATGTGTCAATTGTATATGCTTGTGCTATAGCTTGTAACTTTGCCTCTTAAGAATATATATAAAACAATTTGAATACTTTTTCAGTGATTTTACACTAATGAATTCAAAAATGTATAAACATGTAGTTTTTTATTGTGTGCGCGCAGTTATAAGAATAACATGGACAAAAGCTATCGATTGAGGACCATATGGACACCTGAAATGGACAGATATTTCATTGATTTAATGCTTGAACAAGTTGGAAAAGGAAGCAGAATTGATGATCATTTATTTAGTAAACGAGCTTGGAAACGCATGACTACATTGTTCAGTACTAAATTCAAGTTTCATTACGAAAAAGACGTTTTAAAAAACAGACACAAAACTTTAAGAACTTTATACAAAGCAGTAAACAATCTTCTTGCATTGGATGGATTTACATGGGACGATACTCGACATATGGTGACAGCTGATAATAATGTTTGGGATGACTATATCAAGGTAAGTTAGTTATCAATTATTTCAGTTGAAAAATGAATTATTTGTAAAACTTATGAATATGCATGATCCGATAATCGTGTGTGCAGGTACAACCCGGTGCTCGAATATATAGAATTAAAACAATTCCATATTATTTTGATTTATGTCAAATATACAAAAACATATCTGCGGAAGCAAATATTGACAATGCTGACAAAATGTTAGAATTTGGTAACGAATCAGTTGGTGATACCGTTATTCAAAATAACGAGGCTGATTTGGAGGTTCTTCATGAAATTATGATCGATGATGATTTTAGGGTTTCAATCTCCAAAGAATTTGATGATATTGATCCAGGAGGGTGTCGTGTTAGGACATATTGGCAGCCATCAATGGATCGTTACTTCGTTGAACTTATGGTTGACCAAGTTCGAAAAGGAAGTCATGTTGATGGATTGTTTCGTAAGCAATCGTGGATAGAGATGATCAAGTTATTTAATGACAAGTTTGGTTTCAAATATGATGTTGATATTTTGAAAAATCGTTACAAGACATTTAGAAGACAATATACTGTTGTAAACAAGCTGTTGGAATCAGATGGTTTTTTGTGGGACGATTTACGTCAAATGGTGATTGCCGATGATCGTGCCTGGCAAGATTACATTGAGGTTTGTATTATCTCATCAGTAAATGTTTCCTTTGACCTTTTAACTAGTAACACCCGTGACTCCTAGATCCGCTACTCGGTCAAATTCGGGCCGAGTCGGGTCTGAGTATGTCAAAGTCAAACTTGGTCAAAATGGAGTAATATTTTTTAAAATTCGATTTTGTACCCGATATCTATATTCGAAATATTTATGTTTTATGTTTGATATATTTATTTATATTTATAATATAATATATATGGGGTATATATATACATTACTAAAATTCAAACGTTGGTCAAACCCCGACTTGACCGACCCGTCCCTGTAAGCTCCTGACCGACTCGTCCCCGACTCACGATTTTTACCACTTGTAACAATGTGCAGGAAAATTCTGATGCAAGACAATATATGACGAGACCACTACCTTTGTATAAAGATTTGTGTTTTGTATTTAAAGAATCGAACACTGATGAAAAAGATAGTCTTTCTGATACTACCGATAATCGTTCAAACCAAACTGAACAAGTTCGTAGTGGTTCAGCAGCATCAAAGAATGAACTTCATCTTAAGCGCGAGGTACAACACAAACAAAGTATAAAGAATTTGAAGAGAGTAAAGATGGACCATGAAAGCATGGTGAGTGCTCTTCGAGAAATGGCGAGTGCGGTTTCTCGTTTAGTAGAAACGAGGAAAGATGAAGATAACCAGAAAAAGTTTGGTGATATGGAGAACGTAATTGAAGCGATTCAGGCGTTACCAGATATGGATGAAGATCTCATTTTGGACGCGTGTGATTTTTTGGAAGATGATAAAATAGCAAAAACATTTTTAGCGTTGGATGTTAAATTGAGAAGAAAGTGGTTGATTAGGAAACTTCGGCCAAAAATGGTAGTACGATAAGTTAAAGATTTGATGCAAAATTAAGCCTTTGGAATCAACTATTGACGATTCATTTAATAAGTGATGTGTTTGTTAAACAGTTTCTAACATCAACTAGTAGGAGCGTCTGCGTGATGCGACGAAATTGTGTAGTTATTTTAGTTGAGCGATAAAAGTGGATAAAAAACTATTATGAATAAACATGTACAGTAACAATTATTTCTACGTGATAGATCCTATGTCACTATGTTTGTCTCGTCGTCTAACACTATTTTTATAAACTCTGAATTATTTTTTTGTTTTGGTATTATATTAAATTAAACATTATGAAAATATTCGGACTTTCTTGTTATTTACTTTATTGGTTATAAATTTTGAAGATTTTTTTTTGTAGCTGTAATTGTTTTATTTAGTTTTATGTTTTATCCATGTAATTTTTTAAACTCTGAATTATTTTTTTCTTTTGGTCTTATATTAAACGTTTTGAAAATATATGGACTTTCTTGTTATTAATTTTTTTAGCTATAAATTTTAATTGTTTTAGTTTTATGTTTTATCCTACCGTCAAAAGTTATAATGCGAACCACACAAAAGGCGAGAACTGCAAGAACTTTTAAATTACAAAGATTTTCACATGTGAGTAAATTGAATCACCCATAAATATTGATGGAGAGTAAGAAAGAACTATAAATAGTTTGAAAAACCTTATATTTTTACTTATATAATCAAATATATGGTTTTTCGTTCACATGTGCATCTTTGTTTGTGAACATGTAAATATTTATTATAAGTAACAATTTAACATGTAATTTGTCGTAATGAAAATATGTTTGTTAATAATATGAGCATTAATTAACAATTGCATGTAATTTGTTGCATTTAAATGCATAAAAACTATGAAATTAAAAAGTTCTCGCAGTTCTTGCCATTTTTGTGGTTCTCATTTGAACCTGCCCTAAACAGTATTATGCAATAGGATTACTGTACCATTTACGTTATTTAGTATAATTAGAAATACAAATAGAAATATAATTTCGATCCTGTTCTATGCATATGCAAGAAACGTGTACTTAATGGTCATGTTCAATGTAGAGTGTAATTTTGCTCCTCCACTATTTTAATCTAATCTTCTACATTTTTCACTTTGTCGTGGTCAATATTGCGTAACACCTTAAGCGAATCGTTTGTTTTTGCACGTCTTTGTATTAGCAGACACGATGCAGTTTTGAGACCATGAGAAAACGAGATTATCACCTAAATGTCCATTTTTTCTACCTTTTTGACTCATAACCCATACAAAAAAGTTGACAATTTGCCCGCGCAAGGTGCCTCTTTGCGACCTTGCTCCCCGGTGGATGCACGATGCAAGGTGCCTCTTGCGACCTTGATCTCCGGGGACGCAAGGACGCAAGGTGCCTCTTGCTTCTGCCTGCATGTTCATAATTAAAGTTTTCTTTCAGACATTTCATCAAACACCTTACGTGCGCTTTACATTTGGTATTTATTCTTGATCATCTTTAGTAAACTATTTCATTGGCTAGAAATGGTGACAATGCTGTGTGATGTTTATCTGACCGATCTCAACAGCCACTTAACATCACCTGATCCAACATTATTTTGATCTATATAATAAGATGTTTACGACACCTAATTGTTTCAGTACAATGTATTATTTTGTTTGTTTGATAAATGTAGTTATCTTGCTTTGGTATTCACAATAGCTATTTTTGTGTGTTATTCAGCTCCAACAAAGATTCTCGATAGTTTACCATGAAAGATGATCAAGAATAAATACCAAATCTAAGGCGCACTTAAGGTGTTTGATGAAATGTATTGAAAGAAAACTTTAATTATGACATGCAGGCGGGAGCAAGAGGCACCTTGCATCCCCGAGGAGCAAGGTCGCAAGAGGCACCTTGCGTCCTTACGTCCACCGAGGAGTAAGGTCGCAAAGAGGCACCTTGCGCCTTTGCGCTTTGCGTGGGCAAATTATTAAATTTTTTTTTATGGGTTATGAGTCAAAAAGGGTTGTTAAAATAGGCATTTAGGTGATAATTCCATGAGAAAACGGGTCTTGTGTAGATTGTACATAATGACCCAAAACATGATGACCCAAAACATGTCATTAATATCGACTAAACAATAAAAAAATGTTTTAATAACTCTATTAAATCATGTTATCATCACAGACGAGGCTGACCTCAACCTTCTGTTTTTTTTTTCCTTTTTTTTTTTTATTTTATAAAAAAATGGACCCCATTTGTTTTTGATAATAAGCATCGTGTTTGGCATGTCTTTTTTATTTTTTTGACAAAAAAACTTAAACTTGATATAAAACTTGATTTGAAAAAGAGACAAGAAACCGAGAATACAAAGAAAACCACCATGACAGAGGCTCGACGACAGTAACACAACCTAACCAAGACAAGCAAGATGTTAGAGCTATAGTTAAGATGGGGCCGGTGCTACAGAGTCTTCTATGGGGGGCTGTGACCCCAATAAACAGGCCAGAAGTCATTAAGGAAAAAATGTGAACCAACCATAACCAAAAATTCCACTAAAATTTTTACTTCAATTGGTCAGAGTTGATATTTTGTAAGGTTACACTCTTTTGAACCGGCTAACATCCTTTATACTTTTTTACACCTATACAGCAACATGATAAATTTATGAAGGTCTACGTACCATACATAAACAGAAAAATAGATGCAAAAATTTCATCACTATAATATTTCAAATGCTAAATCTATCACTTGTTAAACACAAAGTTTTGTTCAGGGAAAATCACTTGGCACAACTCGACAGAAAATATGACACTTTTTATACTATAAATCCAAGGGAAATTTTTGTGTGAATGTTTTAGCAACGGGATTATAGCCAAAATGCCCATTCCCAAACAAATTCTTGCGCTGGAGCCCAAAAAAAAAAAAAAAAAAAAATTTGCCAGGTTGCCCTCGCAAGACGCAAGAAGACTTGCGTCTTGCCCTCGCAAGGCGCAAGCTTGCGTCCTTGCGTCTTGCGAGCTTGCGACCTTATCTGATCAGATGTTGGATTTTCAGATAAGATTTAGTAAGATTTCCTAGATTTTTGTCGGATAAGATTTTTACCCTATTTATAGTATGACCCTGGAACTTTGATTTCACAGTCTCATAACAATTCCAACCTTGTGCAATTCATTGATTAAAGACACTTTAAGGTACTAATTTAAGCAATTTCTTCACTAATTTTAGTATTTATTATTTGTGTTAATGATGATTATTTTTAATTATTTTGTTATTTACAGTTAATCTCAGTTAATATCCATGGACAGAAGAGCTAGAGCTTCACACCGAGTTTCACAAGGAGAGTCAGAACAACAAGTTGCTGAAAGACGACGACTATTAGCCGAACGTCCCATTCTTACTGGTCTTTACGTTGCTGCTCAAGGTAGTTTTTCTGCGTACTGGCGGGGAATATATGCTGGAGCTTTTCTCTATCGAGATAATGAGTACTATCCCAAACTTGTTAGGGAATTTTATGCAAACTATGTGTTTGATCCACGTAAATTGAAATGTGTTCACGTGAACATGTTTGGTTATTCCTACGATTGGACGTTGGAGGAGTTTGCTGAGATTCTGGATATTCCAGATGAAGATTTCAAGTTTTTCAGTCTTAGCAAGGATGTGAAAAATGCCCCGAGGAGGTCAGCTACAGGAAATTCATTCTCAACTTCTGGGTTTGTTTCGGAACTATGTAAACCTGGTTTTGACATGCCAAACAGTGGTCCTGTCATTATCAGGGAAGAACATATTCAGGACCAGTATCAACAGATGATGACGGTCATCAAGAGGAATGTCATGTTTCGAGATGATGCTGATGTGGAGCTATATGTAACTGAAGTTTTGATTTTGATGTGTTTGCTCGAACAAATCCCAATTAATCTGGCATATGTGGTTGCTAATCGGATGGCGGGATTGCCTGCAGCTGGTGGGAGAGGATTGCCCTACGGCATGTTGTTGGACAACTTCTTTGCTAATGAAGATGAGTTGGTGTATCCCTCTGATCGGGAGGTGTTGAATGCTGAGATTATGTATGCTGCTCTAATTTAATAATCTGGGTTGATCATGTAATAAAGTAGGTCGTAGGGCCTTTTGTACTACTTTGATTGTGTGTTTGTAGTATGTCATTCGGGTTAATGAAATGGTATTTTAATTTTAGCCTATCTGTTTTATTGCTCCTTTTAATTTCAGTACAAGTTCAAGGACGACGGGAGTAATTTGGTCAATAACTTTTATAAACTTACACTTAAGCACTAGATAAATATTTGTAAACATAGATGGACATATACATTAACAGAAGTTAAACAAATAAAAAAAACTCAAATTGTAACTAGAAATATCAAACAGCAGCAACATAAAATATTAATTCTTCGAAATTGTTTAATTTTACATACGTTTTCAACCAGAGGTACCTCAAACGGGTGGTTTAATTCTTTAATTTTACATACGTTTTCAAGACCATAGTTATGCAAATCAAACTCTTTTGTGTTTGGAAGTGGCAATTCAGGTTCTTCCACTTCGAAATTGTTACTTGCGAGGTTTTCTTCGGTATCATGTTGTAGTAACAATTGTTGTGGTTGGTGTTTTGGTGGTTTTGGTTTTTTTGGTATTTTGGTGGTTTCTTGATTTTGTTGTAGTAGTGGCTGGTTTGTCGAGTATTTTGTCTCTGGATTTCGTTGTGGCTGATGCATTATTATTCTATCGACAATATAAATATCAATAGGAGCATTTACAATTGCATATTGTAAAAACTCTTGAAAGTCTTCATCATCATCAGTAATATCAAAAACATGATTATTAAAAACGTATCTCATTGAAACAGCTGCATTGGGTGGGAATTCAATCTTTTTAAGAACATTTTTTAACAATATTCTCCGATTCATTGGTTTTACGGGCGCAATTGGCAGTCTAAACCGAATTCTAAAACAATCTCGTGGCATATATATGGGTATGTTGTTAATGTTCTCAAAATAACCCCCACAACATATATTAACAACAAATTTATCATCATTAACGCAATTCATAATGACAAAAATTAGTGAAAAATGGTTAAAATAGTACATTAACGTGGGTATAAGCTCTGCATTAAAAACTTTTGAAATTGTTATGAGACTGTGATTTCAAAGTCTCAAGGTCAATCTAAATATAGGGACAAAATATTATCCGTAAAAATCTAGGATATCTGACGAAATCTTATCCACAAAATTGTATTTCTGATCAGATAAGGTCGCAAACTCGCAAGACGCAAGGACACAAGCTTGCGCCTTGCGAGGACAAGACGCAAATCTTCTTGCGTCTTGCGAGGGCAACCTGACAATTTTTTTTTTGGGCTCCAGCGCAAGAATTTGTTTGGGAATGGGCATTTTGGCTATAATCCCTTTAGCAACACAATGAATACGAAATAAGTTAACTCTTTACCATCTTGATCGTCTTCAAATATGCAGTGACGATTGCCAATTAACTTGCAAAAGTGGGTTTAGTTCTGAATTTGAAGTGCAACTTGATATCCTTAAATTCTGCAATGACGATCTAACATGTTGGTCAAAACCAGTAACGGTTTACCAACAAAATTAGGTTGAACTGAAAGCCACTTTTCTAGATCGTACTCAGATTATATTCTCTAGATCGAAACTGTATTTTAACATAAGATTTTTGTAATTCACAACTACTAGGTTTAGTTCTACCAAACAACATTCTTTCCAGATTGCAAATGTGTCAATAAAGACCAAAAATGTTGTCAATAGTACGCCAAATATATATAAGTTAATAAGCAACTGATAGCTTGAAATTTATAAAGTTTACCACGTATTCAAATCTACTAGTAACAAACTACACTTCAAGATTAAGAAAAACATATAGTCCTAATATTCATACTAATGTTGTCAAACAGTGCAAAGCCTACTTGTTTATAAACTCTAAAGCATTGTACCCCATGAAAAGAATAACAAACACATTTTATAATTTGTAGTTAATAAGTTTGGACTATAAATATGGAATACCTCCATAATCGTTTGATGAAGCAAAGAGAGGATCAGATGGAGGTGTTTTTGGTGGACGCTAATGAAAGTTTGTTGTGAATGAAACTCCGAACGAAACCAAGATCCGACAAATCGATTCCAGAATAATGCAACAATAAGCGAAACAAAAAAATAAAAATAAATAAACGATAAAACACCAATCATATGGATTTGTCAAAGAAATTATCTGCAACAAATAACTCATAAAATGGACGATTCGATATTTATATAATTTGGTTTTGATGGGATCCTTTGAATAGCATTTGGGAATTAATGCTAGAGAGATTATTTACCGTGATCTGTAAGGAAGTGTGATTATAGTTCAGACACAACCTTATCCTTACACTACTATAAAGCTCGGAGCCATAGATGTTTCTGTTAACGTGAAAGATTGATTGAGTGAATAATACGTACATTACAATGGTACTATAAATAGCCCAAAGTACTAGCATAAAACCTAATGGGCTTGCATCATGAAAAGGTCCTTATAAACATGGGCTTACAATAAGAGTGCTCAATATATCGACTAACAGCCCCCCGAGTTGCAGCGGGAGTATTAGCGACGCACAAACTGGTACTGGACTCATAAAAAAGAACAGCAGGAAAGCCTTTGGGGAAGATTTCGGCGTACTGAACCACACGATATGTCTATGTGTTTGGTGCGCTGGTGCTGAACCGCGTTACTTGACATGTATACTGCACGAAACACATAGAGATCATGGCAATAGTAGCGGAAAACCAAGGACAGTGAAGCTCTTCATTGCATCTCTTAACAGTAGACAATAGTAGCAAAAAATAAAGGACAATGAAGCTCGCGTAGTAGGTTGTGAAGCCAACAAGTCTCAGTAACGGTATTGGCAACACCGCGGTACTTTGCTTCAGCACTGGAATGAGATGGCGTCAGCTGTCGTTTGGATGACCATGCCAGAAGGTTATTACCTAAAAAGCCAAATTTGGCGTTTTCTGATTATGAACCTCTGATTATTTTGCTTTTTCCGATTATATGTATGCAATATGTAGCCTACTCGTTAATATGATTAATCACATTAAGTACGCAATTAGCAGAAAGTACACAAGAAAGATTTGGAATCAAAAGAGCAATATCATATGTGTGCCCGTGGCCGTTGCCGATATGATGACCATAGTTTAACGGATGAAGAGTTTTAAACGGATGGTGATCTCACCGCAAATGCTTGTTGACTTAGCCTGATATGCTGGTGATTGTGTGAAGCCCATCATAACAGAATGCTTTTACGACCTTCGATCTATTAGTTATAACCTTTACAATTACATAAGCAATTTAGAGGCTTTGCCGATTAACGAGAAAGAAACAAGATTGGAATATCAAGATGGGAAACGATACACTATCTATATCCTAAGATGTAGAGATATTTATAACGGATCTTACCCATGAAAAAACAAAGAAATTATAGTAGGTTTGTAAACGGAAAAAAAATATCTAGGGGCGCTTTTTAGAAGTTTACAAAATAACGAAGTAGCTCGTGCATCTTACGTACTTCCATTTTATCACAATTTGGACGATTCAGAGTATATTAATAACCTGATGAAGGGTCCTGGTCATCCTTTGGTCATTGTTAGGTGCAACACCTTGTCTTCAGACAGAACCCAACACTATGGGTTGGTCAAGAACAGTTACGGGAAAGAGTTAAAAAAGAAATGGGTTGACAAGTATTACATATGAAATGTTGTTCCTGGCAGCTGTACCAATTTTTTCAAGGAGACGTAAACGTAGGTTATGAATGATGGCTATGTATGCATTTGGGATATGATTATCGTTGTTACTTCATTTAGGATGTTTAGGTTATAGTTGTTACTGCATTTGGGATTTTGGTCAACATTTCTAATTATCCCTCACAACCTACGTTTACGTCTCCTTGAAAAAATTGATACAGCTGCTAGCAAACTGCGTTTCAAATGTAATCTTTGCCAACCCATTTCTTTCTGTAACTGTTCTTAAGATACACGCGCTACTTCGTTATTTTGCAAACTTCCCATAAAAACACCCCCAAATATCGAATTTGTCTTTCCGTTGACAAAGTTTTTTACTATCATTTCTTTGATTTTCTCATGGCTAGATCTTTTATAAATATCTCTACATCTCAGTTATACCGATCACCAACTTGATATTCCAAACTTGTTCGTTTGTCATTACCGGCAATGACTCTAAGTTGCTGTTATAAGTGCAAGAGTTATCATTAATAGACTAGAGGCTGTAAGAGCAATCTGTTATGATAGGCTTCACACTATCAACAATATAACATGCTACATCAACAAGCATTTGCGATGAGATCACCAACCTTTAAAAACCCTTCATTAGATAAACTATCGTCATGATATCAGCAACGGCTATGGGTACACGTACGGGATTGCTTTTTTAATTCTAAACTTTCTTGTGTAATTTTTGTTGATTTGGCACTTCATGTGATCAATCATCTTAACGAGCAGCCTACATATTGCATAGATGTAATTGGAAAAGGAGACATTTTCTAATAATGAACCTCATATTATTTTGTATTTTTCGATTATATGTATGCAATATATAAGCTGCTCGTTCACATGATTAATCACATTAAGTACGCAATCAGCAGAAGTACACAAGAAATGTTTGGGATCAAAAGAGCAATCTCATATGTTTACTCATAGCCGTTGCTGATATGATGACCATAGTTTATCAGATGAAGGGTTTTAAACGGTTGGTGATCCCACCGCAAATGCTTGTTGACTTAGCCTAATGATATGTTGTTGATTGTGTGAAGCCAATCATAAGAAATTGCTCTTACGAACTTCGATCTATTAATTTTAACCTTTGCAATTACATAAGCAATTTAGAGGCATTACCGATTAACGAGAAACGAACAAGAATGGAATATCAAGATGGGAAACGATACTATATCTATATCCTAAGATGTAGAGATATTTATAACGGATCTACCCATGAAAAATCAAAGAAATGATAGTAAAAAACTGTCGTAGAAAACTTTGTCAACGGAAAAAAATATATGATGTTTAGGGGTGTTTTTTAGAAGTTTGCAAGATAACGAAGTAGCACGTGCATCTTACGAACTTCCATTTCATCACAATTTGGATGATTCAGAGTATATGAATAACCTGATGAAGGGTCATGGTCATGCTTTGGTCATTGTTAGGTGCAACACCTTGTGTTCAGACAGAACTCAGCATTATGGGTTGGTTAAAAACAGTTACGGGAAAAATTTGGGAAGAAATGGGTTGACAAAGATTACCTTTGAAACGTTGTTCCTAGCAGATGTACAAATTTTTTCAAGGAGACATAAACGTTGGTTGTAATGATGACTATGTATGCATTTGGGATATGAGTTATTGTGGTTACTTCATTTGGGATGTTTAGGTTATAGTTGTTACTGCTTTTGGGATTTTAGGTCAACATGTATGATGTTGTTATCAATTGCTTTATAATTGTCACTACATTTATGAATGTGGGTCAAGTTAGTTCCTCCTACACTATTTTGGGTCATATGTGCTGTTACTTTTAGAGTTTGGGTATGTAGTGGAAAAAAATTTGACCCAAACAGCCGTGTAGATGTAAGTATGACCCACATCCCAAAAATAATAGTATATGTGACCCAAATATGTTATAGCATTCGTAAATACAGTGACAATTTTAAACCAATAGATAATAGCAACATACATGTTGACTCAAATCCCAAATGAAGTAACAACTATAACCTAAATCATCATAAATGAAGTAACAACGATAACCCAAATGCATATCTAATTATCCCTCACAACCTACGTCACCTTGAAAAGATTGGTACAGCTGTTAGGAACTGCATTTCAAATGTAATCTTTGCCAACCCATTTCTTCCCGTAATTGTTCTTGACCAACACATAGTGTTGGGTTTTGTCTAAAGACAAGGTGTTGCACCCAACAACCACCAAAGCGTGATCGTGACCCTCCATTAAGTTCTTCATATACTCTGCATCATCCAAATTGTGATAGAAGGAATGTTCTTAAGATACAAGCGCTACTTCGTTATTTTGAAAACTTCCCATAAAAACACCCTCAAATATCGAAATTTTTTTCCGTTGACAAAGTTTTTTACTATCATTTCTTTGACTTTCTCATGGCTAGATCCGTTATAAATACTTCTACATCAAATGTTATCGATAGTATACGGATTACCAAATTGATATTCCAAACTTGTTCGTTTGTCATTACCGGCAATGCCTCTGAGTTGTTGGTGTAAGTGCAAGATTTATCGTCAATAGATTGGAGGTCGTAAGAGCAATCTGTTATTATAGGCTTCACACTATCAATAATATAACAGGCTACGTCAACAAGTATTTGCGTGAGATCACCAACCTTTTAAAACCCTTCATTCGATAAACTATCATTATCATATCTGCAACGGCTATGGGCACACGTACGAGATTGCTCTTTTGATTCTAAACCTTTCTTGTGTAATTCCTGTTGATTGTGTACTTCATGTGATCAATCATTTTAACAAACAGCCTACATATTGCATAGATGTAATCAGAAAAAGCGGCTCTTTATGATTATGAACCTCTGATTATTTTGCTTTTTCCGATTATATGTATGCAATAGGTAGGCTGCCCGTTAAAATGATTGATCAAAGTAAGTACATCAGCCGAAAGTACACAAGAAAGGTTTGGAATCAAAAGAGCAATCTCATATGTGTGCCATTGCCATTGCCAATATGATGACGATAGTTTATCGGATGAAGGGTTTTAAATGGTTGGTGATCTCACCCCAAACGCTTGTTGATTTTGCCCGATATGATGTTGATTATGTGAAGCCCATCATAACAGAATGCTCTTACAACCTTTGATCTATTAAATATAACCTTTGCAATTACATAAGCAATTCAGAGGCATTGCAGACTAACGAGAAATAAACATGATTGGAAAATCAATATGGTAAAAGATACACTATCTATAACCTAAGATGTAGAGATATTTATAACGGATCTACCAATGAGAAATCAAATAAATGATAGTAGAAAACTTGATCAACGGGAAAAAAATATCCGATGTTTAGGGGTGTTTTTTTTAGAAGTTCGCAAGATAACGAAGTAACACGTGCATCTTACGAACTTCCATTTCATCACAATTAAGATGATTCAGAGTTTATGAAGAACTTAATGAAGGGTCCCAGTCATGCTTTAGTCATAGTTAGGTGCAACACCTTGTGTTCAAACAGAACCCAGCACTATGTGTTGGTAAAAAATAGTTACGGAAAAAGTTGGGGAAGAAATGAGTTGACAAAGATTATATTTGAAACGCTATACCTAGCAGTTGTACCAATTTTTTCAAGGAGGCGTAAACATAGGTTGTGAATGATGACTAGGCATACATTTAGGATTTGAGTTATCGTTAATTACTTCATTTGGGATGATTTAGGTTATAATTGTTACTACATTTAGGATTTGGGTCAACATGTATGATGCTATTATCTATTGGTTTATGATTTATAATTGTAATTGTATTTATGAATGTCGATCAGGATTGTTATTGCTATACTATTTTGGGTCATATGTGCTATTACTTTTGGGAGTTGGGTCATAATTACATCTCTACACCTGTTATTGGTCAATTTTTTTCCACGAAGACACATTATCAAATCGAAACTTAACAAGAAAAGATAAACGAAACCTAAATCATTATCCTAGGCTTATTGGGGTAAGAGAGAAGGAGGGGGTATTTGGGGTTGCTTATTTATAAGAACTTTTTGGTTTATAAGCACTACCATGCCTGTTTAAAATGGCAAATCATAAGCAAATGCTAAAATCGTTTAGCCATATTTAAAAGCTAATCGAGTAATGAGTTCCAAAATGCATATCTAAACAACCCCTTTGTATCAAACACCATAAGACTCATTTACTAACCAAACTTGATAAGATGATGGATATTCCAAATGAGTAGAGCTTTAAAGATTCTATCGCACCAAGTATACCCTCGAACCTAATAACACTGGAATTCAACAACTAGTATTATACAAATTAATATATTATAATATATTCACCTTTTTAACTCTTTAACTCATATATTTATAGGAACCTAGAAACAAAATTAATTCAAAAGATTGAGTAAATATAAATGTGAGAATAACCGTCGTATTTGAGGTAGTAAATATAAATGTGAGAATAACCGTCGTATTTGAGGTCAAAAGACATACCTTTTCTATATCTCGTCGACCTGATGTCACAACACTATATCCTACCTAAAGACTGAGCATTGAATAAGGTCCCGATCACTTAGATGGAAATATATCTACTTTAATCCCAAAAGCGACTCCGTTTGACTTTTAAGTTCATAATTATTACTTTTCCATCTGTGACAAGCATTTCGTCACAAACTTGACACCCTCATACTATCATGGGCTAGTGTAAGAAAATACTCTGTAACAAATTACATTATTGTCGATGCATATTTGTATGGCCGTCGCTGAACGAATAACGTTTATTATTCCATTGTACACCTAGGATTGTATTGAAGAAGTAAACTCTAGTCACATGAGCATATGTGACAAAACGTCCTATATAAAGAGTTACTTGGTTCATTTGTCATTTGAGCACCTCCAAAGTTTGTGTGAGCACTTGAAAGTTAGAGTGAGGTGTGCTCCACCTCTTCACTTTCATGGTGGAGAGGATCCATGGTGATTTGATGCTCCAAACACCATGGAAATAACAAAGTGATTAGCTAGATTAGTGTAATCTCTTATTGTAATCGTTTATCATGTTTATTACATTTAATCTTAGCTTGAATCAGTTGTTTATTGATTGTGTTCATCTCATGTTTGTCTTGTTCATCATATTGTTCATAGATTAAGCTTAAATTCGTCAATGATTCTTATTTATGATCTAAAGATCCTAGCATGTGGACCAACAATTATGAATCTACCGTTTTATGTAACATATATTTTCACAAATCATGATCATTTGCATACAAAAAGAAAAAAAATTTTCAACTCCAGTTGGCAAATTACCAAGGTAGAACCATTTTCTAAGTTCAAAGACTTATTTTGTTGTACTAACAGGTGTGTTGCTCACAACGAAACAAGTTCCTTAGTTATTATTATTAGATGAAATTAGGTCTATTTTTATTTGTAGCATCTGTTATGATATTTAACACAATACCCAAATACCCAATCATAGTAAAAATGGTGACAGGTGACCATACCATAGTTTCTAGTCCAACCATTTTAAACTTGTTGTCCATCACACTCCTGTCCTCGACAAGCACATATCGCCAACCTGTGGCCAAAGTGTAATTACATATCAAACCCTTTTCTAACATCAAAGCAGAACGTCTTAAAAATAATATTTCAAGGAACAAAAGTTTCCAACCTGTGGCCAAAAACACCCTAAAAAACGTATATGCAAATTGCAGATTTACTTATGAAAATCACCTATTTCATCTACCCAAAATCAAAACATTTTAAAACCCTAAAACCAAAATCAATTTAACAACATCATCAATTAAAGTTTGAAATTAGTAACAAAAATAAAAAAAAAACAAAGTCTTTTAATAGCTAACCATTGTTCAAAGTATCTTATATCTTTGCTGCTGTCCATTGTCGCAGCTCCGCCAGAGTGCTTGCCGGATTCCACTACAGATCCGTCGGAGTACTTGCCGGATTCCACTGCAGGTCCGTCGGAGTAATAGGTCCGCCGGAGTACTTGCCGGATTCCACTGCAAGTCCGTCAAAGTACTTGGCGGATTCCGCTATTCTCTCCCTCTTATCTCTTCTGATAATCACCTATTTATTTGCGGTGTGATTTGCAGTGGATAAGAATCTGATTCGATTCATGAGATATGAGTTTTTTATTTCTTGATTTGCAATGGAATTGGATAAGAAAGTGATTTTAATTTTGTGATAAATAAATGGATTTTTGATTTGATTTATGTTATTGTTTTGAGATGTAGTGTTGGTGAATGATGGAAAAAACAAGAGGTACGGTCTGCTTTTGCTTTTCTGTTTCTTTTGTCAATAGCCCATGTCTTGGACCAAGTCTACTTTATGTTACTGTATGTATTTAGCATGTGAAAGGTATGTAACAGTTATCTGTTGAAAAGAAAGCAGACTGTTACTTGCCTCTTCTGCCAATGATTCCGTACAAGAGTTGGGGGTCCCGCTTTATTACTGGTATAATTTTTAATTAATTGTCAAAAAAAGAATTCATCACTAATAAATTGTTATATGTGTTCGTATATCCTTTTTCACTCACTTTCCTCATATGATAAAAGAAATATTATGTGTTCATATATCATATATGCTATACTATAGTATCTACTTTCTCAAGTGATAAAAGAAATATTATGTGTTCATATATCATATATGCTATACTATAGTATCTACTTTCTCAAGTGATAAAAGACGTACTAAGAAAAAAAAAAAAAATTTAAAAATTTGAAGAGCAAAAAAATTTTTAGAAAAATCGTTGTTGTTTTATTTTTGGACATCTGTTTGGAACACCGAGGGGAACTAAACCACCCATGTGTTCATTTCCCGTAATTGGATAACCCGCCCTCAAGTACTGCCCTGAAAAAAAAAACGAACGAAATCGAGGGCATGACTGGTAAAACACCCCTCCTCGCTGCCCCCGCAGTAAGCGAAAGGCGACCTGAATGAATACTTCAGGTCAGAGAAAGCATTGAGTGCAATGTTGCAGCCTACCGGAAGTTGTTGTATGTGTTCATAAATGTTATCTCACTCATTTTCTCAAGTGATAAAAGACATACTATATGTTTAAATATGCTATCTCACTCCCTTTCTCCAAGACGTACTAAGGAAACAAAAAAAAAAAAAAAATTAAACAAAAATGTGAAGAGTAAAAAAAAAAAAAAAACTCGCGAAAAGTGCATGCATATGGTTTCTAAGGAAAAAAAGACTGAATAATAAAAAAATCTGTGAATAGTAAAAATAGAAAGAAAAAAAAGTTGTTAATAGTACCTTCGACCAATTAGGAGACACCATTCACTTCTCTCTTTAGTATATAGTGTAAGACCAATCAGGAGCACCATTCACTTCTCTTTTTAATATATACTCTGTAGTATAATATAATATAATTAGGGTTTGTTATTTAGTAGAGAAGTAGGTGAAGAAAAAAAAAAAGTAAGAAGTAGGTGAGAAAGAAGATAAAATGACAAAATTACCTATCAAGTGAACAAGATATGATCAGTTCAAATGGACTAAACTGACATCTGTTAACGTGAGTGATTAAACGTGTAAGATTTTCAAATCATAGGGACTATTTCTGTAAAAAAAAAACCATAGTGAATACAGTTTCAAGATTTGACAAACCATTGGAACTATGTGTGTAGTTAAGTCTTTTATAATACTGTCTTTTTTTGTCTAAAAATAATTAAATTGGGATGAAGGAAGTACTATACAGTTACTTAAAAAATATCAATTGATGTGTTTTCATATGTCGTATTTCACAGAATAGTGTCATCTTCAATTTGGCACATTTTTAAAAAATAGACAAAACTAGTTGTGGAGCCCTCGTTTCGCGCCGGGGGCTCCGTTTTGAATGCCAGTTAAAAAAAAAGTCTTGATCTATTTGTAAAAAAGATTTTTTTAGACATCTAACATTGAAGGGTTGTTCATTTTGTGAAAGTCGCTTCTTTTAGCGTTTGTTTTTTTTTAAAGTTAGTTGATCTATTTTGTAAAAAAGAATATTTTTCGACATATTTTGGTAGCATTGAAGGGTTGTTCCTTTTATGAAAGTTGTCTCATTTATCGTTGAGGAAGAAAAGGGAAAAAAAAAAGTTAGTTGATTTTTTTGTAAAAAAGAATTTTTTTCGACATCTTTTGGTAACATTGAAGGGTCGGTTATTTTTATGAGAGTTGTTTTTTTTCGTTGGAGACCAAAAAAGGTGAAATGACGAAAATACCCCTGATTACTATTGGTGAATAGTGCTAACATGGTTTTGTCTATTAGATATATAGATAATATGGTGCTATTTTTTGTCAAATTTTTTTAGAGTATATATATATATATATATATATATATATATATATATATATATATATATATATATATTAATTTTTCTTACCTTTTCAATTAATAAAATATATAATATAATATTAAATATGCCACTTTTTGAATCTGGTAAACTAATTATCACTTTGTGAAAAACTAAATATGAACGAATAAACAACCTCTTGTGTTGTTTGATAGTCAACGCTGTTATTTTTCTTCTCTTTATTGCAATAGATAGTTATGTGTTATTTGTTTGACGTGTTTAGACTTATTTTGTATGCCATTAAGTATGTTTTCACTTTGTTAGTGAAACCGTTTGCTCTGATTTCGATGTTTAGTTGCTTGTTTGCTTAGGTTTAATTTTCTATTATATCGGTTGTAATTGTTAAGTTTTTTTAGAAAAAAAAATGTTTGTGTCAATAAATTAAAAGAGTTCTCTAAACATAGCCCTGCAACTCCTGCCGCACAACCTGCAAAGTGAGTGTTGTTTTTGATTTCGTTTTGTTTCATTATTTTATTTTTATTCATATTATTATGTGGTTAGATGCTGTTGGAGTATGATACAAATCCAAAGCGAGCGGAAGCATTTTTAAAACTTTACAAAATCATACTCTTCCACGGATCATTGTACAAAACTTTAGCAAACAAAATAAATTAACGAAACCGAACAAGAGAAGATTAGAATACAACTTTTGTAGCCTTTTGAAGATCGAATTTGAAAACCCAAAGAAGAGTTCCTCTAAACGGTAGACACCCAAAGTTCCAACCTTGCTTCGATCTATACCTTCTACTTAACGGATATTTTCTTCTTCGTTATTTCCACCAAAAACCAAACCCAATTATAGATTTCAAATATTATGGTTACTTGAAAATAAGAAAGAAAAATAGCATTTTGTATGTGTGTTTTGTATCTTTTTTACATGACATTCCAATACCAAGACTTGGTATTATATATTACATAATTGATACAATAATACATCTAGTACAAATATAATAAATAAAGATTTGAAAAGATTTGCAAAATCAAATCTTTATATAAAATAAGATTTACAAAATCAAATCATATTTTATAAATCAAATCAAATCTTATATCTTATATAAAATATGATTTGCAAAATCTAATCAAATCTCTACATATTTAGATTTGTAAGTATATGTATACACATAAAAAAAACTTACTTAATTTATTAAACCATTAACTAATGATTAATAAATTAATTTCCGATTAGAAGGTATATCAAACAATTTACGATTGGCCTTTGTGTGTGACCGAATAGGATAAATGGACTTTTATTATTTAATGTCATGGGCATATCTTCGGAATATATGTACCACGGTCAAACCACGGTCGAACCGTAGCCAACCTGAGAACATATTTCCAACAGACTCCCACTTGCACTGACATTAATAATATTGGCCTGTCTTAAAAGACACACCATGTGTAACAACTAGTCTGCTACGTTACACTCCTATATTTTGATTTATATCAATCATCCTTTTGTTCAAGATATCTATATGAACGTGTGACATGGTTAAGTGTCAATCATCATCGTTCAAGATTATGTTTCTCAATGGAGATTTGTGGTGATCAAATAGACTGCAATTGCATTAATTCAGTCGTAGCATGACCATGCATTTAATTCAGCACAAATCAACGAGGGGCCCAAAGATATCGCTTAAACTCGCTTAAAGAAGAAGGAACAAATTGCTTCAACTGTATAGACATCCACCACATTCCACGATATACCCAATCTGCTCCCTTATGACCGGTATTTACGCACAGCGTTAGAAACAGGTCAAAGTATAACATAGTTTGTGTCAGGATTTCTCATACATATCCACTCTAGGATAAATGATGTTGCCATCTTAGAGCTTACCTTTTGACTTAAAACCATGAAGTAATGTCTAAGTGTGGTCATTCCAGAATCTTGAATCAACTATCAAGTTCCTCATGAATGTAGTTTCATATAAGCCTATATTACTACACTTCATAGCAGCCTTAATTCAATTCTCTCTTCCTTAGAGAATGACCGACTGTGGAAGTTTATGAAATAATATTCATTGGAAGTTAAAACATGCAAAATGAAACATGGCAATATACAATGAAATGATCGCATCGTGCGTATAATATAATCTCAATATATTAATCATCAGATCAATTGCAACATATATTATTACTCAATGTTTAAAGTTTCAAACTTAACATAAAAAATACAATCAAACTTTATCATCAATGACACGAATTCCAATAGACATGCTATGAGCATCATGTTTAGTCTGTGGCAAAGGCTTGGTGAAAGGATCAGCCAAGTTCTTAGTCGTGTCAACCCTATCTGATTGGAAACTAGCGTCAGAGTATCCTTTGACGCTCAGCTCGTCATTCCCACCATAGACCAAGAACATCTCTTTAGTCCTCCTAAGATACTTTAGAATGTTCTTGACTGCTATCCAATGAGCTTCACCAGGATTGGCCTGATAACGACTAGTCATGCTTAGTGCATACGACACGCCAGGCCTAGTGCATATCATTGCATACATGATCGATCCTATAGCTGAAGCATATGGAGTCCGACTCATTGTAGCTGACTCCAAGTCAGAATTAGGACATTGATGAAATGTCCCGTTCTTATTGATTAAAAACGTTCCATATTAATTGATTTCGTTGCGAGGTTTTGACCTCTATATGAGACGTTTTTCAAAGACTGCATTCATTTTAAAACAAACCATAACCTTTATTTCATCAATAAAGGTTTAAAAAGCTTTACGTAGATTATCAAATAATGATAATCTAAAATATCCTGTTTACACACGACCATTACATAATGGTTTACAATATAAATATGTTACAACAAAATAAGTTTCTTAAATGCAGTTTTTACACAATATCATACAAGCATGGACTCCAAATCTCATCCTTATTTAAGTTTGCGACAGCGGAAGCTCTTAATAATCACCTGAGAATAAACATGCTTAAAACGTCAACAAAAATGTTGGTGAGTTATAGGTTTAACCTATATATATCAAATCATAATAATAGACCACAAGATTTCATATTTCAATACACATCCCATACATAGAGATAAAAATCATTCATATGGTGAACACCTGGTAACCGACATTAACAAGATGCATATATAAGAATATCCCCATCATTCCGGGACACCCTTCGAATATGATATAAATTTCGAAGTACTAAAGCATCCGGTACTTTGGATGGGATTTGTTAGGCCCAATAGATCTATCTTTAGGATTCACGTCAATTAGGGTGTCTGTTCCCTAATTCTTAGATTACCAGACTTAATAAAAAGGGGCATATTCGGTTTAATAATTCAACCATAGAATGTAGTTTCACGTACTTGTGACTATTTTGTAAATCATTTATAAAACCTGCATGTATTCTCATCCCAAAAATATTAGATTTTAAAAGTGGGACTATAACCCACTTTCACAGATTTTTACTTCGTCGGGAAGTAAGACTTGGCCACTGGTTAATTCACGAACCTATAACAATATATACATATATATCAAAGTATGTTCAAAATATATTTACAACACTTTTAATATATTTTGATGTTTTAAGTTTATTAAGTCAGCTGTCCTCGTTAGTAACCTACAACTAGTTGTCCACAGTTAGATGTACAGAAATAAATCAATAAATATTATCTTGAATCAATCCACGACCCGGTGTATACGTATCTCAGTATTGATCACAACTCAAACTATATATATTTTGGAATCAACCTCAATCCTGTATAGCTAACTCCAACATTCACATATAGAGTGTCTATGGTTGTTCCGAAATATATATAGATGTGTCGACATGATAGGTCGAAACATTGTATACGTGTCTATGGTATCTTAAGATTACATAATATACAATACAAGTTGATTAAGTTATGGTTGGAATAGATTTGTTACCAATTTTCACGTAGCTAAAATGAGAAAAATTATCCAATCTTGTTTTACCCATAACTTCTTCATTTTAAATCCGTTTTGAGTGAATCAAATTGCTATGGTTTCATATTGAACTCTATTTTATGAATCTAAACAGAAAAAGTATAGGTTTATAGTCGGAAAAATAAGTTACAAGTCGTTTTTGTAAAGGTAGTCATTTCAGTCGAAAGAACGACGTCTAGATGACCATTTTAGAAAACATACTTCCACTTTGAGTTTAACCATAATTTTTGGATATAGTTTCATGTTCATAATAAAAATCATATTCTCAGAATAACAACTTTTAAATCAAAGTTTATCATAGTTTTTAATTAACTAACCCAAAACAGCCCTCGGTGTTACTACGATGGCGTAAATCCGGTTTTACGGTGTTTTTCGTGTCTCCAGGTTTTAAATCATTAAGTTAGCATATCATATAGATATAGAACATGTGTTTAGTTGATTTTAAAAGTCAAGTTAGAAGGATTAACTTTTGTTTGCGAACAAGTTTAGAATTAACTAAACTATGTTCTAGTGATTACAAGTTTAAACCTTCGAATAAGATAGCTTTATATGTATGAATCGAATGATGTTATGAACATCATTACTACCTTAAGTTCCTTGGATAAACCTACTGGAAAAGAGAAAAATGGATCTAGCTTCAACGGATCCTTGGATGGCTCGAAGTTCTTGAAGCAGAATCATGACACGAAAACAAGTTCAAGTAAGATCATCACTTGAAATAAGATTGTTATAGTTATAGAAATTGAACCAAAGTTTGAATATGATTATTACCTTGTATTAGAATGATAACCTACTGTAAGAAACAAAGATTTCTTAAGGTTGGATGATCACCTTACAAGATTGGAAGTGAGCTAGCAAACTTGAAAGTATTCTTGATTTTATGTAACTAGAACTTGTAGAATATATGAAGAACACTTAGAACTTGAAGATAGAACTTGAGAGAGATCAATTAGATGAAGAAAATTGAAGAATGAAAGTGTTTGTAGGTGTTTTTGGTCGTTGGTGTATGGATTAAATATAAAGGATATGTAATTTTGTTTTCATGTAAATAAGTCATGAATGATTACTCATATTTTTGTAATTTTATGAGATATTTCATGCTAGTTGCCAAATGATGATTCCCACATGTGTTAGGTGACTCACATGGGCTGCTAAGAGCTGATCATTGGAGTGTATATACCAATAGTACATACATCTAAAAGCTGTGTATTGTACTAGTACGAATACGGGTGCATACGAGTAGAATTGTTGATGAAACTGAACGAGGATGTAATTGTAAGCATTTTTGTTAAGTAGAAGTATTTTGATAAGTGTATTGAAGTCTTTCAAAAGTGTATAAATACATATTAAAACACTACATGTATATACATTTTAACTGAGTCGTTAAGTCATCGTTAGTCGTTACATGTAAGTGTTGTTTTGAAACCTTTAGGTTAACGATCTTGTTAAATATTGTTAACCCAATGTTTATAATATCAAATGAGATTTTAAGTTATTATATTATCATGTATGAATATCTCTTAATATGATATATATACATTAAATGTCTTTACAACGATAATCGTTACATATATGTCTCGTTTAAAAATCATTAAGTTAGTAGTCTTGTTTTTACATATGTAGTTCACTGTTAATATACTTAATGATATGTTTACTTATCATAGTATCATGTTAACTATATATATATATATATATCCATATATATGTCATCATATAGTTTTTACAAGTTTTAACGTTCGTGAATCACCGGTCAACTTGGGTGGTCAATTGTCTATATGAAACATATTTCAATTAATCAAGTCTTAACAAGTTTGATTGCTTAACATGTTGGAAACATTTAATCATGTAAATATCAATCTCAATTAATATATATAAACATGGAAAATTTCGGGTCACTACAGTACCTACCCGTTAAATAAATTTCGTCCCGAAATTTTAAGCTGTTGAAGGTGTTGCGAATCTTCTGGAAATAGATGCGGGTATTTCTTCTTCATCTGATCTTCACGCTCCCAGGTGAACTCGGGTCCTCTACGAGCATTCCATCGAACCTTAACAATTGGTATCTTATTTTGCTTAAGTCTTTTAACCTCACGATCCATTATTTCGACGGGTTCTTCGATGAATTGAAGTTTTTCGTTGATTTGGATTTCATCTAACGGAATAGTGAGATCTTCTTTAGCAAAACATTTCTTCAAATTCGAGACGTGAAAAGTGTTATGTACAGCCGCGAGTTGTTGAGGTAACTCAAGTCGGTAAGCTACTGGTCCGACACGATCAATAATCTTGAATGGTCCAATATACCTTGGATTTAATTTCCCTCGTTTACCAAATCGAACAATGCCTTTCCAAGGTGCAACTTTAAGCATGACCATCTCTCCAATTTCAAATTCTATATCTTTTCTTTTAATGTCAGCGTAGCTCTTTTGTCGACTTTAGGCGGTTTTCAACCGTTGTTGAATTTGGATGATCTTCTCGGTAGTTTCTTGTATAATCTCCGGACCCGTAATCTGTCTATCCCCCACTTCACTCCAACAAATCAGAGACCTGCACTTTCTACCATAAAGTGCTTCAAACGGCGCCATCTCAATGCTTGAATGGTAGCTGTTGTTGTAGGAAAATTCTGCTAACGGTAGATGTCGATCCCAACTGTTTCCGAAATCAATAACACATGCTCGTAGCATGTCTTCAAGCGTTTGTATCGTCCTTTCACTCTGCCCATCAGTTTGTGGATGATAGGCAGTACTCATGTCTAGACGAGTTCCTAATGCTTGCTGTAATGTCTGCCAGAATCTTGAAATAAATCTGACATCCCTATCAGAGATAATAGAGATTGGTATTCCATGTCTGGAGACGACTTCCTTCAAATACAGTTGTGCTAACTTCTCCATCTTGTCATCTTCTCTTATTGGCAGGAAGTGTGCTGATTTGGTGAGACGATCAACTATTACCCAAATAGTATCAAAACCACTTGCAGTCCTTGGCAATTTAGTGATGAAATCCATGGTAATGTTTTCCCATTTCCATTCCGGGATTTCGGGTTGTTGAAGTAGACCTGATGGTTTCTGATGCTCAGCTATGACCTTAGAACACGTCAAACATTCTCCTACGTATTTAGCAACATCGGCTTTCATACCCGGCCACCAAAAATGTTTCTTGAGATCCTTGTACATCTTCCCCGTTCCAGGATGTATTGAGTATCTGGTTTTATGAGCTTCTCTAAGTACCATTTCTCTCATATCTCCAAATTTTGGTACCCAAATCCTTTCAGCCCTATACCGGGTTCCGTCTTCCCGAATATTAAGATGCTTCTCCGATCCTTTGGGTATTTCATCCTTTAAATTTCCCTCTTTTAAAACTCCTTGTTGCGCCTCCTTTATTTGAGTAGTAAGGTTATTATGAATCATTATATTCATAGATTTTACTCGAATGGGTTCTCTGTCCTTCCTGCTCAAGGCATCGGCTACCACATTTGCCTTCCCCGGGTGGTAACGAATCTCAAAGTCGTAATCATTCAATAATTCAATCCACTTACGCTGCCTCATATTCAGTTGTTTCTGATTAAATATGTGTTGAAGACTTTTGTGGTCAGTATATATAATACTTTTGACCCCATATAAGTAGTGCCTCCAAGTCTTTAATGCAAAAACAACCGCGCCTAATTCCAAATCATGCGTCGTATAATTTTGTTCGTGAATCTTCAATTGTCTAGACGCATAAGCAATCACCTTCGTTCGTTGCATTAATACACAACCGAGACCTTGCTTTGATGCGTCACAATAAATCACAAAATCATCATTCCCTTCAGGCAATGACAATATAGGTGCTGTAGTTAGCTTTTTCTTCAATAACTGAAACGCTTTCTCTTGTTCATCATTCCATTCAAATTTTTTCCCTTTATGCGTTAATGCAGTCAAGGGTTTTGCTATTCTGGAAAAGTCTTGGATGAACCTTCTGTAGTAACCAGCTAGTCCTAAAAATTGGCGTATGTGTTTCGGAGTTTTCGGGGTTTCCCACTTTTCAACAGTTTCTATCTTTGCCAGATCCACCTTAATACCTTCTTTGTTCACTATATGACCGAGGAATTGAACTTCTTCCAACCAAAATGCACACTTTGAAAACTTAGCGTACAATTCTTCCTTCCTCAATACTTCTAACACCTTTCTCAAATGTTCACCGTGTTCTTGGTCATTCTTTGAGTAAATAAGTATGTCATCAATGAAAACAATGACAAACTTGTCAAGGTATGGTCCACACACTCGGTTCATAAGGTCCATGAACACAGCTGGTGCATTAGTTAAACCAAACGGCATGACCATAAACTCGTAATGACCGTAACGTGTTCTGAAAGCAGTCTTTGGAATATCATCTTCTTTCACCCGCATTTGATGATACCCGGAACGTAAGTCAATCTTTGAATAAACAGACGAGCCTTGTAGTTGATCAAATAAGTCATTGATTCTCGGTAGTGGGTAGCGGTTCTTGATGGTAAGTTTGTTCAACTCTCGGTAGTCGATACATAACCTGAATGTACCATCTTTCTTCTTGACAAACAAAACAGGAGCTCCCCACGGTGATGTGCTTGGTCGAATGAAACCACGCTCTAAAAGTTCTTGTAATTGGCTTTGCAGTTCTTTCATCTCACTGGGTGCGAGTCTGTAAGGAGCACGAGCTCTTGGTGCAGCTCCTGGTACAAGATCTATTGGAAATTCAACGGATCGATGTGGGGGTAATCCCGGTAATTCTTTCGGAAATACATCGGGAAATTCTTTTGCAATGGGAACATCATTGATGCTCTTTTCTTCAGTTTGTACTTTCTCGACGTGTGCTAGAACAGCATAGCAACCTTTTCTTATTAGTTTTTGTGCCTTCAAATTACTAATAAGATGTAGATTCGTGTTGCCCTTTTCTCCGTACACCATTAAGGGTTTTCCTTTTTCTCGTATAATGCGAATTGCATTTTTGTAACAAACAATCTCTGCTTTCACTTCTTTCAACCAGTCCATACCGATTATCACATCAAAACTCCCTAACTCTACTGGTATCAAATCAATCTTAAATGTTTCGCTAACCAGTTTAATTTCTCGATTCCGACATATATTATCTGCTGAAATTAATTTACCATTTGCTAATTCGAGTAAAAATTTACTATCCAAAGGCGTCAATGGACAACTTAATTTAGCACAAAAATCTCTACTCATATAGCTTCTATCCGCACCCGAATCAAATAAAACGTAAGCAGATTTATTGTCAATAAGAAACGTACCCGTAACAAGCTCCGGGTCTTCCTGTGCCTCTGCCGCATTAATATTGAAAACTCTTCCGCGGCCTTGTCCATTCGTGTTCTCCTGGTTCGGGCAATTTCTAATAATGTGGCCCGGTTTTCCACATTTATAACAAACTACATTGGCATAACTTGCTCCGACACAACTTGCTCCGCCATTACTCGTTCCGACACCATTTGTTCCTTTCGTTCTATTAACCCCTGGTCCGTAGACCTCACACTTCACCGCGCTATGACCATTTCTTTTACACTTGTTGCAAAATTTGGTGCAGAACCCCGAGTGATACTTTTCACACCTTTGGCATAGCTGCTTCTGATTGTTGTTGTTGTTGCGGTTATTATTGTTGTTGGGATGATTGTTGTAGTTGATGTTGTTGTTGTTGTTGTTGTTGTTGTTGTTGTTGGGCCGTTTGTTGTAGTTGCGATTGATGTTGCGATTTTTGGGATAATTGTTGCGATTATTGTTGTAATTGCTGTTGTTGTTGTATTGGTGATTCTTATCACCGTTTTCCTCCCACTTTCTTTTGACTTGCTTCACATTGGCCTCTTCAGCAGTCTGTTCTTTAATTCTTTCTTCAATCTGGTTCACTAGTTTGTGAGCCATTCTACATGCCTGTTGTATGGAGGCGGGCTCGTGTGAACTTATATCTTCTTGGATTCTTTCCGGTAATCCTTTCACAAACGCGTCGATCTTGTCTTCCTCATCTTCGAATGCTCCCGGACACAATAGGCACAATTCTGTGAATCGTCTTTCGTACGTGGTAATATCAAATCCTTGGGTTCGTAACCCTCTAAGTTCTGTCTTGAGCTTATTGACCTCGGTTCTGGGACGGTATTTCTCGTTCATCAAGTGCTTGAATGCTGACCACGGTAGTGCGTACGCATCGTCTTGTCCCACTTGCTCTAGATAGGTATTCCACCATGTTAACGCAGAACCTGTGAAGGTATGCGTAGCGTACTTCACTTTGTCCTCTTCAGTACACTTACTTATGGCAAACACCGATTCGACCTTCTCGGTCCACCGTTTCAATCCGATCGGTCCTTCGGTTCCATCAAATTCCAAAGGTTTGCAGGCAGTGAATTCTTTGTAGGTGCGTCCTACACGATTTCCTGTACTGCTAGATCCAAGGTTATTGTTGGTATATAGCGCAGCCTGTACTGCGGCTATGTTTGAAGCTAGAAAAGTACGGAATTCCTCTTCATTCATATTCACGGTGTGTCGAGTAGTCGGTGCCATTTCCTTCAAAATAGTCAAATGGAACAAGTTAATCATACAGAATATTAAGAGTAGTTAATAGTATTTCGTAGCATAATATGAACTAATTTATAAAAGCTTTTTCTTCATATTAGCGTTTTATAAGTTTAAATTCGGGTAGTACCTACCCGTTAAGTTCATACTTAGTAGCTAATATACAATTCAACTACTACAATTCTATATGAAAAACTGATTATAATAATATTTCGCGTTCAAACTTTTACACAATATTTTACAAACTTACAATACCGTTTATTTTACATATAGCATGAAATATAGCACACAATAAATTTGATACAAGATGGTTGTGAAGATAATTCTAGCTAGTACACAAGTCGTTCAGCAAAGGCAATAAAGACACGTAATTCATACGTCCAAAAACAAGTCATGCATTCTGGTTTTACTAGGATTACTTCCCATCCTTGGTCTTGTGGAACATAACCGTTATGGCCATTGATAAGACAGCGTGTTGTAACGTCGTCAAAGGGACGAGGATTACGTAATGTCCAACAGTCCCGTAACAATCTAAAAACCTCATTTCTTACCCCAATTACCAACTCCTTCACTTGTGGGAACGTTTTGTTTAATAGTTGTAGCCCGATGTTCTTGTTCTCACTTTGGTGAGAAGCGAACATTACTAATCCGTAAGCATAACATGCTTCTTTATGTTGCATGTTAGCCGCTTTTTTCTAAATCACGAAGTCCAATATTCTGATATATTGAGTCAAAATAATTTCTTAACCCATTGCGTAAAATAGCATTTGGGTTCCCCGCAATATATGCGTCAAAGTAAACACATCGTAACTTATGGATTTCCCAATGTGATATCCCCCATCTTTCGAACGAAAGCCTTTTATAAACCAAGGCATTCTTTGAACGTTCTTCGAATGTCTTACAAACTGATCTCGCCTTAAATAGTTGTGCCGAAGAATTCTGACCGACTCTAGACAAGATTTCATCAATCATGTCTCCGGGTAGGTCTCTTAAAATATTGGGTTGTCTATCAATTTTGTGTTTTTATACTGTAAAATAGACAAGAGTTAGATTCATAAAAAAAAATACTTATTAATACAAGCAATTTTTACATATATCATAAAGCATAAGCACACTATATTACATATATTACACTACACGAATACAACTATCTTATTCCGACTCGCTTGTTTCTTCTTCTTAAGTTTTGGTTCGTTTTGCCAAATTTCTAGGGATATATGATGTTCCCCTAATACGAGCCGTCATTTTCCACATTGGTTTAGAAAAACCTGGTGGTTTAGAGGTTCCCGGGTCATTGTTACAACTTAAGGACTTCGGGGGTTGACGATACATATAAATTTCATCGGGGTTGGAATTAGATTTCTCTATTTTTATGCCCTTTCCCTTATTATTTTCTTTTGCCTTTTTAAATTCAGTTGGGGTAATTTCTATAACATCATCGGAATTCTCGTCGGAATCCGATTCATCGGAGAATTGGTAATCCTCCCAATATTTTGCTTCCTTGGCGGAAACACCATTGACCATAATTAACCTTGGTCGGTTGGTTGAGGATTTTCTTTTACTTAACCGTTTTATTATTTCCCCCACCGGTTCTATTTCTTCATCCGGTTCCGATTCTTCTTCCGGTTCCGATTCTTCTACCGGTTCCGACTCTTCTTCCGGTTCATCTTCGGGAAATTGTGAATCAGTCCACGAATCATTCCAATTTACATTTGACTCTTCATTATTATTAGGTGAGTCAATGGGACTTGTTCTAGAGGTAGACATCTATCACATAATATCAAACGCGTTAAGAGATTAATATATCACATAATATTCACATGTTAAAAATATATAGTTTCCAACAAAATTTGCTAAGCAATCATTTTTCAAGTAAACACGGTCGAAGTCCAGACTCACTAATGCATCCTAACAAACTCGATAAGACATACTAATGCAAAATTCTGGTTCTCTAAGACCAACGCTCGGATACCAACTGAAATGTCCCGTTCTTATTGATTAAAAACGTTCCATATTAATTGATTTCGTTGCGAGGTTTTGACCTCTATATGAGACGTTTTTCAAAGACTGCATTCATTTTAAAACAAACCATAACCTTTATTTCATCAATAAAGGTTTAAAAAGCTTTACGTAGATTATCAAATAATGATAATCTAAAATATCCTGTTTACACACGACCATTACATAATGGTTTACAATATAAATATGTTACAACAAAATAAGTTTCTTAAATGCAGTTTTTACACAATATCATACAAGCATGGACTCCAAATCTCATCCTTATTTAAGTATGCGATAGCGGAAGCTCTTAATAATCACCTGAGAATAAACATGCTTAAAACGTCAACAAAAATGTTGGTGAGTTATAGGTTTAACCTATATATATCAAATCATAATAATAGACCACAAGATTTCATATTTCAATACACATCCCATACATAGAGATAAAAATCATTCATATGGTGAACACCTGGTAACCGACATTAACAAGATGCATATATAAGAATATCCCCATCATTCCGGGACACCCTTCGGATATGATATAAATTTCGAAGTACTAAAGCATCCGGTACTTTGGATGGGGTTTGTTAGGCCCAATAGATCTATCTTTAGGATTCGCGTCAATTAGGGTGTCTGTTCCCTAATTCTTAGATTACCAGACTTAATAAAAAGGGGCATATTCGGTTTAATAATTCAACCATAGAATGTAGTTTCACGTACTTGTGTCTATTTTGTAAATCATTTATAAAACCTGCATGTATTCTCATTCCAAAAATATTAGATTTTAAAAGTGGGACTATAACTCACTTTCACAGATTTTTACTTAGTCGGGAAGTAAGACTTGGCCACTGGTTGATTCATGAACCTATAACAATATATACATATATATCAAAGTATGTTCAAAATATATTTACAACACTTTTAATATATTTTGATGTTTTAAGTTTATTAAGTCAGCTGTCCTCGTTAGTAACCTACAACTAGTTGTCCACAGTTAGATGTACAGAAATAAATCGATAAATATTATCTTGAATCAATCCACGACCCAGTGTATACGTATCTCAGTATTGATCACAGCTCAAACTATATATATTTTGAAATCAACCTCAACCCTGTATAGCTAACTCCAACATTCACATATAGAGTGTCTATGGTTGTTCCGAAATATATATAGATGTGTCGACATGATAGGTCGAAACATTGTATACGTGTCTATGGTATCTTAAGATTACATAATATACAATACAAGTTGATTAAGTTATGGTTGGAATAGATTTGTTACCAATTTTCACGTAGCTAAAATGAGAAAAATTATCCAATCTTGTTTTACCCATAACTTCTTCATTTTAAATCCGTTTTGAGTGAATCAAATTGCTATGGTTTCATATTGAACTCTATTTTATGAATCTAAATAGAAAAAGTATAGGTTTATAGTCGGAAAAATAAGTTACAAGTCGTTTTTGTAAAGGTAGTCATTTCAGTCGAAAGAACGACGTCTAGATGACCATTTTAGAAAACATACTTCCACTTTGAGTTTAACCATAATTTTTGGATATAGTTTCACGTTCATAATAAAAATTATTTTCTCAGAATAACAACTTTTAAATCAAAGTTTATCATAGTTTTTAATTAACTAACCCAAAACAGCCCGGGGTGTTACTACGACGGCGTAAATCCGGTTTTACGGTGTTTTTTGTGTCTCCAGGTTTTAAATCATTAAGTTAGCATATCATATAGATATAGAACATGTGTTTAGTTGATTTTAAAAGTCAAGTTAGAAGGATTAACTTTTGTTTGCGAACAAGTTTAGAATTAACTAAACTATGTTCTAGTGATTACAAGTTTAAACCTTCGAATAAGATAGCTTTATTTGTATGAATCGAATGATGTTATGAACATCATTACTACCTTAAGTTCCTTGGATAAACCTACTGGAAAAGAGAAAAATGGATCTAGATTCAACGGATCCTTGGATGGCTTGAAGTTCTTGAAGCAGAATCATGACACGAAAACAAGTTCAAGTAAGATCATCACTTGAAATAAGATTGTTATAGTTATAGAAATTGAACCAAAGTTTGAATATGATTATTACCTTGTATTAGAATGATAACCTACTGTAAGAAACAAAGATTTCTTGAGGTTGGATGATCACCTTACAAGATTGGAAGTGAGCTAGCAAACTTGAAAGTATTCTTGATTTTATGTAACTAGAACTTGTAGAATATATGAAGAACACTTAGAACTTGAAGATAGAACTTGAGAGAGATCAATTAGATGAAGAAAATTGAAGAATGAAAGTGTTTGTAGGTGTTTTTGGTCGTTGGTGTATATATTAAATATAAAGGATATGTAATTTTATTTTCATGTAAATAAGTCATGAATGATTACTCATAATTTTGTAATTTTATGAGATATTTCATGCTAGTTGCCAAATGATGGTTCCTACATGTGTTAGGTGACTCACATGGGCTGCTAAGAGCTGATCATTGGAGTGTATATACCAATAGTACATACATCTAAAAGCTGTGTATTGTACGAGTACGAATACGGGTGCATACGAGTAGAATTATTGATGAAACTGAACGAGGATGTAATTGTAAGCATTTTTGTTAAGTAGAAGTATTTTGATAAGTGTATTGAAGTCTTTCAAAAGTGTATAAATACATATTAAAATACTACATGTATATACATTTTAACTGAGTCGTTAAGTCATCGTTAGTCGTTACATGTAAGTGTTGTTTTGAAACCTTTAGGTTAACGATCTTGTTAAATGTTGTTAACCCAATGTTTATAATATCAAATGAGATTTTAAGTTATTATATTATCATGATATTATCATGTATGAATATCTCTTAATATGATATATATACATTAAATGTCTTTACAACGATAATCGTTACATATATGTCTCGTTTAAAAATCATTAAGTTAGTAGTCTTGTTTTTACATATGTAGTTCATTGTTAATATACTTAATGATATGTTTACTTATCATAGTATCATGTTAACTATATATATATATCCATATATATGTCATCATATAGTTTTTACAAGTTTTAACGTTCGTGAATCACCGGTCAACTTGGGTGGTCAATTGTCTATATGAAACATATTTCAATTAATCAAGTCTTAACAAGTTTGATTGCTTAACATGTTGGAAACATTTAATCATGTAAATATCAATCTCAATTAATATATATAAACATGGAAAAATTCGGGTCACTACAATTGAGACTTGCTCAATATCATTCCAGGGTTCATAGGAACGCACCCTTTCTTGGAGTTATGCATACTGAATTTCTTCAGTATCTTATCTATATATGCACTTTAGTTTAGCCCAATTAATATCATTGACCTATCTCGATAGATCTTTATTCCCAAAATATATGATGCATCTCCTACGTCTTTCATGGAGAAACATTTCTCTAGCCAAGCTTTGACATCTTTCAATGTCGGGATATCGTTTCCCATGAGTAATATGTCATCGACATATAGTACATGGAAGAGTACAACACTCCCACTAGACCTAACATGGACACATGGCTCATCTTCACTTCTGATAAAACAAAATTCTTTGATCTTCGCATTAAAGTAAAGATTCCAGGTACGAGAAGCTTGTTTAAATCCATAAATGGACTTTTGAAGCTTGCACACACTATTAGGATACTTAGGATGTACATAACCCTCAGGTTGTGTCATAAACACATCCTCTGTTAGTTTAACATTAAGGAAAGCTGTTTTTACATCCATTTGTCATATCTCATAGTCATAAAATGTAGCTATGGCAAGAAGTATTCTAATGGATTTCAACATAGCTACTGGTGAAAAATTTTCTGTGATGACCCGTCCTAATCCATCCGGACGAAGTCCATATCGATTATAAATGATTCACAATAGTTGGTTACATTGGGAGGTACTTGACCTCTATATGATACATTTTACAAACATTGCATTCGTTTTTAAAAGATAAACTTTCTTTACATCTAAAGTTGACGGCATGCATACCATTTCAAAATATATCCAAGTATAATTGACCTAGTAATAATCTTGATGAACTCAATGACTCGAATGCAACGTCTTTTGAAATATGTCATGAAAGACTCCAAGTAATATCTCTAAAATGAGCAAATGCACAGCGAAAGATTTCTTTCATACCTGAGAATAAACATGTTTTCAAGTGTCAACCAAAAGGTTGGTGAGTTCATAGGTTTATCATAAAATAATAAAATTCATCATTTTAATAGACCACAAGATTTAAATCATGCATGGTACAAATGGGCCCGAATCCTATACCCACCTGTAATGTACATGCGATATCTTTTAAATACAGTACACCATTCTTGTGTACGAAACCATTTTTCATAAATCTTAGTAACCGAACACATATCTCGTGTATAATACACATAACCTATGTATAAAAATCATTCTCTCGATACATAACATTCACATCAATTGGTGGCAATTACCATGTCCACATAATTCAATGGTGGCAATTATCATGTCCACATAATTCAATGGTGGCAATTATCATGTTCACATAATTCAATGGTGGCAATTATTCTGTCCACATAATTCAATAATAATCCGCAGGACTTCTGTCTGTATAATAATTCATTCGAGGAATGTTTTGCTTGTGTCTATCTCGTCAAACATTTATAAAAGCATTTCATGTATTCGCAGTTCAAAATATATTTCAAAAGCATTTAATAAAGCATTTATCAAAACAGCGCATGTATTCTCAGTCCCAAAAATGTAAAGAGTAAAAGAGAATCAAATGAACTCACCATACTGTATTTTGTAGTAAAAATACATATAACGATATTGAACAATGCAAGGTTAGCCTCGGATTCACGAACCTATATCAATTGTATTTCTATTAAACATATAATAGAAATCTCATAATTTTATTTATTTATATATATTATTTATATATATTTCGTAGTTATATAAGATTTATACTAGATTTTATTTAAAAACATATACTTTATTTTATATCTTAAATTATATGTTATATATATTTATTTTGTATATGTATATAAAGTGATTAATATAGTTATATTAATATCTATATATATTTAGTATTATATTATAAATACCTAATTTGTTGTATATAAGTTTTTATATAAGAAATGTTAATATGTTTTATATATAGTTATATGGAATATTAATATAATTATAGTATGTGTAATAACTATGTTTTATGTACAAAATATTTATTTGTTTAAAAATGATAGTTTTGCTATTAATGGTTTACTAATAATAATAATAATAATAATAATAATAATAATAATAATAATAATAATAATAATAATAATAATAATAATAATGATAATAATAATACTAACTCTTTCAAAAGTGATACTAATACTAATATTAATGATAATAAAACTAGTTTGTGTTATTTTTGTAGTAATGATAATAATGATATTCCTAATCATAATAATACCTGTATCAATATCACTAATACTAATAATAATAATAACACTAATAATGTTTAATGATGTTACTTGGAAATAAAATGATAATAATCTTAGTATTATTTATAATTGTAATTATATTTATAATAATAACTAACATCTATTTTATCATTACTAATAATAACAATTCTAATATATGTAATAATAATAATAACTTGTATTATGATAGTAATAATAATGGTTATCTTAACAATAATAACATTAACTAATAATAATAACAACAACAACAACAACAATAATAATAATAATAATAATAATAATAATAATAATAATAATAATAATAATAATAATAATAATAATAATAATAATAATAATAATAATAATAATAATAATAATAATAATAAACATAATAATAATAATAAACATAATAGTAATAACTAATAGTAATAATAATAATAATAAAAAATATAAGAGTGTATACCCCTTTTATAGCTTTTTCCAAAAAGAATGCCCTGAGCGGGACTCGAACCCGTGACCTCATGCTAGACAACACAGCCTTTACGCCATTGAGCTGTTTGCTCACTTCATGAATTTAGTTTACTCCCAAATATGTTAACCTGTATTATCTCAGATCTCATACATCATCATCTTAACTTATAAACCCAACAGAACCATATATATACCCAAGAGTATACCTTCGGCTCAACAGGCAATTTCTCAAGCCCAACAGCAAGTAAATCGGACCAACGTCAGTTTCTCTTATAAATAAAAAAAAAATTGTAGTGGCCTGGGTTCGAACTCAGGACCTCTCGTTTAAACACAAGTGCTCCAACCATCCAACTGCCATTCCATTTCTGCTATAATTCATAACTTAAACTTATTTATCCTATACTGTATCTGTTTCTCCTTCATCGTCATCATCATCTTTAACATAACAATTGTAGTGACCCGAACTTTTCCATGTTTATATATATTAATTGAGATTGATATTTACATGATTAAATGTTTCCAACATGTTAAGCAATCAAACTTTTTAAGACTTGATTAATTGAAATATGTTTCATATAGACAATTGACCACCCAAGTTGATCGGTGATTCACGAACGTTAAAACTTGTAAAAACTATATGATGACATATATATGGATATATATATATAGTTAACATGATACTATGATAAGAAAACATATCATTAAGTATATTAACAATGAACTACATATGTAAAAACAAGACTACTAACTTAATGATTTTTAAACGAGACATATATGTAACGATTATCGTTGTAAAGACATTTAATGTATATATATCATATTAAGAGATATTCATACATGATAATATCATGATAATATAATAATTTAAAATCTCATTTGATATTATAAACATTGGGTTAACAACATTTAACAAGATCGTTAACCTAAAGGTTTCAAAACAACACTTACATGTAACGACTAACGATGACTTAACGACTCAGTTAAAATGTATATACATGTAGTGTTTTAATATGTATTTATACACTTTTGAAAGACTTCAATACACTTATCAAAATACTTCTACTTAACAAAAATGCTTACAATTACATCCTCGTTCATTTTCATCAACAATTCTACTCGTATGCACCCGTATTCGTACTCGTACAATACACAGCTTTTAGATGTATGTACTATTGGTATATACAATCCAATGATCAGCTCTTAGCAGCCCATGTGAGTCACCTAACACATGTGGGAACCATCATTTGGCAACTAGCATGAAATATCTCATAAAATTACAAAAATATGAGTAATCATTCATGACTTATTTACATGAAAACAAAATTACATATCCTTTATATCTAATCCATACACCAACGACCAAAAACACCTACAAACACTTTCATTCTTCAATTTTCTTCATCTAATTGATCTCTCTCAAGTCCTATCTTCAAGTTCTAAGTGTTCTTCATAAATTCCAAAAGTTCTAGTTTCATAAAATCAAGAATACTTTCAAGTTTGCTAGCTCACTTCCAATCTTGTAAGGTGATCATCCAACCTCAAGAAATATTTGTTTCTTACAGTAGGTTATCATTCTAATACAAGGTAATAATCATATTCAAACTTTGGTTCAATTTCTATAACTATAACAATCTTATTTCAAGTGATGATCTTACTTGAACTTGTTTTCGTGTCATGATTCTGCTTCAAGAACTTCGAGCCATCCAAGGATCCATTGAAGCTAGATCCATTTTTCTCTTTTCCAGTAGGTTTATCCAAGGAAATTAAGGTAGTAATTATGTTCATAACATCATTCGATTCATACATATAAAGCTATCTTATTCGAAGGTTTAAACTTGTAATCACTAGAACATAGTTTAGTTAATTCTAAACTTGTTCGCAAACAAAAGTTAATCCTTCTAACTTGACTTTTAAAATCAACTAAACACATGTTCTATATCTATATGATATGCTAACTTAATGATTTAAAACCTGGAAACACGAAAAACACCGTAAAACCGGATTTACGCCGTCGTAGTAACACCGCGGGCTGTTTTGGGTTAGTTAATTAAAAACTATGATAAACTTTGATTTAAAAGTTGTTATTCTGAGAAAATGATTTTTATTATGAACATGAAACTATATCCAAAAATTATGGTTAAACTCAAAGTGGAAGTATGTTTTCTAAAATGGTCATCTAGACGTCGTTCTTTCGACTGAAATGACTACCTTTACAAAAATGACTTGTAACTTATTTTTCCGACTATAAACCTATACTTTTTCTGTTTATATTCATAAAATAGTGTTCAATATGAAACCATAGCAATTTGTTTCGCTCAAAACGGATTTAAAATGAAGAAGTTATGGGTAAAACAAGATTGGATAATTTTTCTCATTTTAGCTACGTGAAAATTGGTAACAAATCTATTCCAACCATAACTTAATCAACTTGTATTGTATATTATGTAATCTTGAGATACCATAGACACGTATACAATGTTTCGACCTATCATGTCGACACATCTATATATATTTCGGAACAACCATAGACACTCTATATGTGAATGTTGGAGTTAGCTATACAGGGTTGAGGTTGATTCCAAAATATATATAGTTTGAGTTGTGATCAATACTGAGATACGTATACACTGGGTCGTGGATTGATTCAAGATAATATTTATCGATTTATTTCTGTACATCTAACTGTGGACAACTAGTTGTAGGTTACTAACGAGGACAGCTGACTTAATAAACTTAAAACATCAAAATATATTAAAAGTGTTGTAAATATATTTTGAACATACTTTGATATATATGTATATATTGTTATAGGTTCGTGAATCAACCAGTGGCCAAGTCTTACTTCCCGACGAAGTAAAAATCTGTGAAAGTGAGTTATAGTCCCACTTTTAAAATCTAATATTTTTGGGATGAGAATACATGCAGATTTTATAAATGATTTACAAAATAGACACAAGTACGTGAAACTACATTCTATGGTTGAATTATCGAAATCGAATATGCCCCTTTTTATTAAGTCTGGTAATCTAAGAATTAGGGAACAGACACCCTAATTGACGCGAATCCTAAAGATAGATCTATTGGGCCTAACAAACCCCATCCAAAGTACCGGATGCTTTAGTACTTCGAAATTTATATCATATCCGAAGGGTGTCCCGGAATGATGGGGATATTCTTATATATGCATCTTGTTATTGTCGGTTACCAGGTGTTCACCATATGAATGATTTTTATCTCTATGTATGGGATGTGTATTGAAATATGAAATCTTGTGGTCTATTGTTATGAATTGATATATATAGGTTAAACCTATAACTCACCAACATTTTTGTTGACGTTTAAAGCATGTTTATTCTCAGGTGAATATTAAGAGCTTCCGCTGTTGCATACTAAAATAAGGACAAGATTTGGAGTCCATGTTTGTATGATATTGTGTAAAAACTGCATTCAAGAAACTGAATTCGATGTAACATATTTGTATTGTAAACCATTATGTAATGGTCGTGTGTAAACAGGATATTTTAGATTATCATTATTTGATAATCTACGTAAAGCTTTTTAAACCTTTATTTATGAAATAAAGGTTATGGTTTGTTTAAAAATGAATGCAGTCTTTGAAAAACGTCTCATATAGAGGTCAAAACCTCGCAACGAAATCAATTAATATGGAACGTTTTTAATCAATAAGAACGGGACATTTCAGTTGGTATCCGAGCGTTGGTCTTAGAGAACCAGAAAATTTGCATTAGTGTGTCTTATCGAGTTTGTTAGGATGCATTAGTGAGTCTGGACTTCGACCGTATTTTCTTTAAAAATGATTGCTTAACATTTTTGTTGGAAACTATATATTTTTAACATATGAATATTATGTGATATATTAATCTCTTAACGTGTTTGATATTATGTGATAGATGTCTACCTCTAGAACAAGTCCCATTGACTCACCTAATAATAATGAAGAGTCAAATGTAAATTGGAATGATTTGTGGACTGATTCACAAGTTCCCGAAGAGGAACCGGAAGAAGAGTCGGAACCGGAAGAAGAATCGAAACCGGAAGAAGAATCGGAACCGGATGAAGAAATAGAACCGGTGGGGGAAATAATAAAACGGTTAAGTAAAAGAAAATCCTCAACCAACCGACCAAAGTTAATTATGGTCAATGGTGTTTCCGCCAAGGAAGCAAAATATTGGGAGGATTACCAATTCTCCGATGAATCGGATTCCGACGAGAATTCCGATGATGTTATAGAAATTACCCCAACTGAATTTAAAAAGGCAAAAGAAAATAATAAGGGAAAGGGCATAAAAATAGAGAAATCTAATTCCAACCCCGATGAACTTTATATGTATCGTCAACCCCCGAAGTCCTTAAGTTGTAACAATGACCCAGGAACCTCTAAACCACCAGGTTTTTCTAAACCAATGTGGACAACGACGGCTCGTATTAGGGGAACATCATATATCCCTAGAAACTTGGCAAAACGAACCAAAACCGAAGAAGAAGAAACGAGCGAGTCGGAATAAGATAGTTGTATTCGTGTGGTGTAATATATGTAATATAGTGTTCTTATGCTTTATGATATATGTAAAAATTGCTTGTATTAATAAGTATTTTTTTTATGAATCTAACTCTTGTCTATTTTACAGTTTAAAAACACAAAATGGATAGACAACCCAATATTTTAAGAGACCTACCCGGAGACATGATTGATGAAATCTTGTCTAGAGTCGGCCAGAATTCTTCGGCACAACTATTTAAGGCGAGATCAGTTTGTAAGACATTCGAAGAACGTTCCAAGAATGTCTTGGTTTATAAGAGACTTTCGTTTGAAAGATGGGGGATATCACATTGGGAAACCCATAAGTTACGATGTGTTTACTTTGACGCATATATTGCGGGGAACCCAAATGCTATTTTACGCAACGGGTTAAGAAATTATTTTGACTCAATATATCCGAATATTGGACTTCGTGATTTAGAAAAAGCGGCTAACATGCAACATAAAGAAGCATGTTATGCTTACGGATTAGTAATGTTCGCTTCTCACCAAAGTGAGAACAAGAACATCGGGCTACAACTATTAAACAAAACGTTTCCACAAGTGACGGAGTCGGTAATTGGGGTAAGAAATGAGGTTTTTAGATTATTACGGGACTGTTGGACATTATGTAACCCTCGTCCCTTTGATGACGTTACAACACGCTGTCTTATCAACGGCCATAACGGTTATGTTGCACAAGACCAAGGATGGGAAGTAGTCCTAGTAAAACCAGAATGCATGACTTGTTTCTGGACGTATGAATTACGTGTCTTTATTGCCTTTGCTGAACGACTTGTGTACTAGCTAGAATTGTCTTCACAACTATCTTGTATCAAAGTTATTGTGTGCTATATTTCATGCTTTATGTAAAATAAGCGGTATTGTAAGTTTGTAAAATATTGTATAAAAGTTTGAACGCGAAATATTATTATAATCAGTTTTTCATATAGAATTGTAGTAGTTGAATTGTATATTAGCTACTAAGTATGAACTTAACGGGTAGGTACTACCCGAATTTAAACTTATAAAACGCTAATATGAAGAAAAAGCTTTTATAAATGAGTTCATATTATGCTACAAAATACTATTAACTACTCTTAATATTCTGTATGATTAACTTGTTCCATTTAACTATTTTGAAGGAAATGGCACCGACTACTCGACACACCGTGAATATGAATGAAGAGGAATTCCGTACTTTTCTAGCTTCAAACATAGCCGCAGTACAGGCTGCGCTACATACCAACAATAACCTTGGATCTAGCAGTACAGGAAATCGTGTAGGATGCACCTACAAAGAATTCACTGCCTGCAAACCTTTGGAATTTGATGGAACCGAAGGACCGATCGGATTGAAACGGTGGACCGAGAAGGTTGAATCGGTGTTTGCCATAAGTAAGTGTACTGAAGAGGACAAAGTGAAGTACGCTACGCATACCTTCACAGGTTCTGCGTTAACATGGTGGAATACCTATCTAGAGCAAGTGGGACAAGATGATGCGTACGCACTACCGTGGTCAGCATTCAAGCACTTGATGAACGAGAAGTACCGTCCCAGAACCGAGGTCAATAAGCTCAAGACAGAACTTAGAGGGTTACGAACCCAAGGATTTGATATTACCACGTACGAAAGACGATTCACAGAATTGTGCCTATTGTGTCCGGGAGCATTCGAAGATGAGGAAGAGAAGATCGACGCGTTTGTGAAAGGATTACCGGAAAGAATCCAAGAAGATATAAGTTCACACGAGCCCGCCTCCATACAACAGGCATGTAGAATGGCTCACAAACTAGTGAACCAGATTGAAGAAAGAATTAAAGAACAGACTGCTGAAGAGGCCAATGTGAAGCAAGTCAAAAGAAAGTGGGAGGAAAACGGTGATAAGAATCACCAATACAACAACAACAGCAATTACAACAATAATCGCAACAATTATCCCAACAATCGCAACATCAATCGCAACTACAACAAACGGCCCAACAACAACAACAACAACAACAACAACAACAGCAACTACAACAATCATCCCAACAACAATAATAACCGCAACAACAACAACAATCAGAAGCAGCTATGTCAAAGGTGTGAAAAGAATCACTCGGGGTTCTGCACCAAATTTTGCAACAAGTGTAAAAGAAATGGTCATAGCGCGGCGAAGTGTGAGGTCTACGGACCAGGGGTTAATAGAACGAAAGGAACAAATGGTGTCGGAACGAGTAATGGCGGAGCAAGTAGTGTCGGAGCAAGTTATGCCAATGTAGTTTGTTATAAATGTGGAAAACCAGGCCACATTATTAGAAATTGCCCGAACCAGGAGAACACGAATGGACAAGGCCGTGGAAGAGTTTTCAATATTAATGCGGTAGAGGCACAGGAAGACCCGGAGCTTGTTACGGGTACGTTTCTTATTGACAATAAATCTTCTTACGTTTTATTTGATTCGGGTGCGGATAGAAGCTATATGAGTAGAGATTTTTGTGCTAAATTAAGTTGTCCATTGACGCCTTTGGATAGTAAATTTTTACTCGAATTAGCAAATGGTAAATTAATTTCAGCAGATAATATATGTCGGAATCGAGAAATTAAACTGGTTAGCGAAACATTTAAGATTGATTTGATACCAGTAGAGTTAGGGAGTTTTGATGTGATAATCGGTATGGACTGGTTGAAAGAAGTGAAAGCGGAGATCGTTTGTTACAAAAATGCAATTCGCATTATACGAGAAAAAGGAAAACCCTTAATGGTGTACGGAGAAAAGGGCAACACGAAGCTACATCTTATTAGTAATTTGAAGGCACAAAAACTAATAAGAAAAGGTTGCTATGCTGTTCTAGCACACGTCGAGAAAGTACAAACTGAAGAAAAGAGCATCAATGATGTTCCCATTGCAAAAGAATTTCCCGATGTATTTTCGAAAGAATTACCGGGATTACCCCCACATCGATCCGTTGAATTTCAAATAGATCTTGTACCAGGAGCTGCACCAATAGCTCGTGCTCCTTACAGACTCGCACCCAGCGAGATGAAAGAACTGCAAAGCCAATTACAAGAACTTTTAGAGCGTGGTTTCATTCGACCAAGCACATCACCGTGGGGAGCTCCTGTTTTGTTTGTCAAGAAGAAAGATGGTACATTCAGGTTGTGTATCGACTACCGAGAGTTGAACAAACTTACCATCAAGAACCGCTACCCACTACCGAGAATCGACGACTTATTTGATCAACTACAAGGCTCGTCTGTTTATTCAAAGATTGACTTACGTTCCGGGTATCATCAAATGCGGGTGAAAGAAGATGATATTCCAAAGACTGCTTTCAGAACACGTTACGGTCATTACGAGTTTATGGTCATGCCGTTTGGTTTAACTAATGCACCAGCTGTGTTCATGGACCTTATGAACCGAGTGTGTGGACCATACCTTGACAAGTTTGTCATTGTTTTCATTGATGACATACTTATTTACTCAAAGAATGACCAAGAACACGGTGAACATTTGAGAAAGGTGTTAGAAGTATTGAGGAAGGAAGAATTGTACGCTAAGTTTTCAAAGTGTGCATTTTGGTTGGAAGAAGTTCAATTCCTCGGTCACATAGTGAACAAAGAAGGTATTAAGGTGGATCCGGCAAAGATAGAAACTGTTGAAAAGTGGGAAACCCCGAAAACTCCGAAACACATACGCCAGTTTTTAGGACTAGCTGGTTACTACAGAAGGTTCATCCAAGACTTTTCCAGAATAGCAAAACCCTTGACTGCATTAACGCATAAAGGGAAGAAATTTGAATGGAATGATGAACAAGAGAAAGCGTTTCAGTTATTGAAGAAAAAGCTAACTACGGCACCTATATTGTCATTGCCTGAAGGGAATGACGATTTTGTGATTTATTGTGATGCATCAAAGCAAGGTCTCGGTTGTGTATTAATGCAACGAACGAAGGTGATTGCTTATGCGTCTAGACAATTGAAGATTCACGAACAAAATTATACGACGCATGATTTGGAATTAGGCGCGGTTGTTTTTTCATTAAAGACTTGGAGGCACTACTTATATGGGGTCAAAAGTATTATATATACCGACCACAAAAGTCTTCAACACATATTTAATCAGAAACAACTGAATATGAGGCAGCGTAGGTGGATTGAATTATTGAATGATTACGACTTTGAGATTCGTTACCACCCGGGGAAGGCAAATGTGGTAGCCGATGCCTTGAGCAGGAAGGACAGAGAACCCATTCGAGTAAAATCTATGAATATAATGATTCATAATAACATTACTACTCAAATAAAGGAGGCGCAACAAGGAGTTTTAAAAGAGGGAAATTTAAAGGATGAAATACCCAAAGGATCGGAGAAGCATCTTAATATTCGGGAAGACGGAACCCGGTTTAGGGCTGAAAGGATTTGGGTACCAAAATTTAGAGATATGAGAGAAATGGTACTTAGAGAAGCTCATAAAACCAGATACTCAATACATCCTGGAACGGGGAAGATGTACAAGGATCTCAAGAAACATTTTTGGTGGCCGGGTATGAAAGCCGATGTTGCTAAATACGTAGGAGAATGTTTGACGTGTTCTAAGGTCAAAGCTGAGCATCAGAAACCATCAGGTCTACTTCAACAACCCGAAATCCCGGAATGGAAATGGGAAAACATTACCATGGATTTCATCACTAAATTGCCAAGGACTGCAAGTGGTTTTGATACTATTTGGGTAATAGTTGATCGTCTCACCAAATCAGCACACTTCCTACCAATAAGAGAAGATGACAAGATGGAGAAGTTAGCACGACTGTATTTGAAGGAAGTCGTCTCCAGACATGGAATACCAATCTCTATTATCTCTGATAGGGATGGCAGATTTATTTCAAGATTCTGGCAGACATTACAGCAAGCATTAGGAACTCGTCTAGACATGAGTACTGCCTATCATCCACAAACTGATGGGCAGAGCGAAAGGACGATACAAACGCTTGAAGACATGCTACGAGCATGTGTTATTGATTTCGGAAACAGTTGGGATCGACATCTACCGTTAGCAGAATTTTCCTACAACAACAGCTACCATTCAAGCATTGAGATGGCGCCGTTTGAAGCACTTTATGGTAGAAAGTGCAGGTCTCCGATTTGTTGGAGTGAAGTGGGGGATAGACAGATTACGGGTCCGGAGATTATACAAGAAACTACCGAGAAGATCATCCAAATTCAACAACGGTTGAAAACCGCCCAAAGTCGACAAAAGAGCTACGCTGACATTAAAAGAAAAGATATAGAATTTGAAATTGGAGAGATGGTCATGCTTAAAGTTGCACCTTGGAAAGGCGTTGTTCGATTTGGTAAACGAGGGAAATTAAATCCAAGGTATATTGGACCATTCAAGATTATTGATCGTGTCGGACCAGTAGCTTACCGACTAGAGTTACCTCAACAACTCGCGGCTGTACATAACACTTTCCACGTCTCGAATTTAAAGAAATGTTTTGCTAAAGAAGATCTCACTATTCCGTTAGATGAAATCCAAGTCAACGAAAAACTTCAATTCATCGAAGAACCTGTCGAAATAATGGATCGTGAGGTTAAAAGACTTAAGCAAAACAAGATACCAATTGTTAAGGTTCGATGGAATGCTCGTAGAGGACCCGAGTTCACCTGGGAGCGTGAAGATCAGATGAAGAAGAAATACCCGCATCTATTTCCAGAAGATTCGTCAACACCTTCAACAGCTTAAAATTTCGAGACGAAATTTATTTAACGGGTAGGTACTGTAGTGACCCGAACTTTTCCATGTTTATATATATTAATTGAGATTGATATTTACATGATTAAATGTTTCCAACATGTTAAGCAATCAAACTTTTTAAGACTTGATTAATTGAAATATGTTTCATATAGACAATTGACCACCCAAGTTGATCGGTGATTCACGAACGTTAAAACTTGTAAAAACTATATGATGACATATATATGGATATATATATATAGTTAACATGATACTATGATAAGAAAACATATCATTAAGTATATTAACAATGAACTACATATGTAAAAACAAGACTACTAACTTAATGATTTTTAAACGAGACATATATGTAACGATTATCGTTGTAAAGACATTTAATGTATATATATCATATTAAGAGATATTCATACATGATAATATCATGATAATATAATAATTTAAAATCTCATTTGATATTATAAACATTGGGTTAACAACATTTAACAAGATCGTTAACCTAAAGGTTTCAAAACAACACTTACATGTAACGACTAACGATGACTTAACGACTCAGTTAAAATGTATATACATGTAGTGTTTTAATATGTATTTATACACTTTTGAAAGACTTCAATACACTTATCAAAATACTTCTACTTAACAAAAATGCTTACAATTACATCCTCGTTCATTTTCATCAACAATTCTACTCGTATGCACCCGTATTCGTACTCGTACAATACACAGCTTTTAGATGTATGTACTATTGGTATATACAATCCAATGATCAGCTCTTAGCAGCCCATGTGAGTCACCTAACACATGTGGGAACCATCATTTGGCAACTAGCATGAAATATCTCATAAAATTACAAAAATATGAGTAATCATTCATGACTTATTTACATGAAAACAAAATTACATATCCTTTATATCTAATCCATACACCAACGACCAAAAACACCTACAAACACTTTCATTCTTCAATTTTCTTCATCTAATTGATCTCTCTCAAGTCCTATCTTCAAGTTCTAAGTGTTCTTCATAAATTCCAAAAGTTCTAGTTTCATAAAATCAAGAATACTTTCAAGTTTGCTAGCTCACTTCCAATCTTGTAAGGTGATCATCCAACCTCAAGAAATCTTTGTTTCTTACAGTAGGTTATCATTCTAATACAAGGTAATAATCATATTCAAACTTTGGTTCAATTTCTATAACTATAACAATCTTATTTCAAGTGATGATCTTACTTGAACTTGTTTTCGTGTCATGATTCTGCTTCAAGAACTTCGAGCCATCCAAGGATCCATTGAAGCTAGATCCATTTTTCTCTTTTCCAGTAGGTTTATCCAAGGAAATTAAGGTAGTAATTATGTTCATAACATCATTCGATTCATACATATAAAGCTATCTTATTCGAAGGTTTAAACTTGTAATCACTAGAACATAGTTTAGTTAATTCTAAACTTGTTCGCAAACAAAAGTTAATCCTTCTAACTTGACTTTTAAAATCAACTAAACACATGTTCTATATCTATATGATATGCTAACTTAATGATTTAAAACCTGGAAACACGAAAAACACCGTAAAACCGGATTTACGCCGTCGTAGTAACACCGCGGGCTGTTTTGGGTTAGTTAATTAAAAACTATGATAAACTTTGATTTAAAAGTTGTTATTCTGAGAAAATGATTTTTATTATGAACATGAAACTATATCCAAAAATTATGGTTAAACTCAAAGTGGAAGTATGTTTTCTAAAATGGTCATCTAGACGTCGTTCTTTCGACTGAAATGACTACCTTTACAAAAATGACTTGTAACTTATTTTTCCGACTATAAACCTATACTTTTTCTGTTTATATTCATAAAATAGAGTTCAATATGAAACCATAGCAATTTGTTTCGCTCAAAACGGATTTAAAAAGAAGAAGTTATGGGTAAAACAAGATTGGATAATTTTTCTCATTTTAGCTACGTGAAAATTGGTAACAAATCTATTCCAACCATAACTTAATCAACTTGTATTGTATATTATGTAATCTTGAGATACCATAGACACGTATACAATGTTTCGACCTATCATGTCGACACATCTATATATATTTCGGAACAACCATAGACACTCTATATGTGAATGTTGGAGTTAGCTATACAGGGTTGAGGTTGATTCCAAAATATATATAGTTTGAGTTGTGATCAATACTGAGATACGTATACACTGGGTCGTGGATTGATTCAAGATAATATTTATCGATTTATTTCTGTACATCTAACTGTGGACAACTAGTTGTAGGTTACTAACGAGGACAGCTGACTTAATAAACTTAAAACATCAAAATATATTAAAAGTGTTGTAAATATATTTTGAACATACTTTGATATATATGTATATATTGTTATAGGTTCGTGAATCAACCAGTGGCCAAGTCATACTTCCCGACGAAGTAAAAATCTGTGAAAGTGAGTTATAGTCCCACTTTTAAAATCTAATATTTTTGGGATGAGAATACATGCAGATTTTATAAATGATTTACAAAATAGACACAAGTACGTGAAACTACATTCTATGGTTGAATTATCGAAATCGAATATGCCCCTTTTTATTAAGTCTGGTAATCTAAGAATTAGGGAACAGACACCCTAATTGACGCGAATCCTAAAGATAGATCTATTGGGCCTAACAAACCCCATCCAAAGTACCGGATGCTTTAGTACTTCGAAATTTATATCATATCCGAAGGGTGTCCCGGAATGATGGGGATATTCTTATATATGCATCTTGTTATTGTCGGTTACCAGGTGTTCACCATATGAATGATTTTTATCTCTATGTATGGGATGTGTATTGAAATATGAAATCTTGTGGTCTATTGTTATGAATTGATATATATAGGTTAAACCTATAACTCACCAACATTTTTGTTGACGTTTAAAGCATGTTTATTCTCAGGTGAATATTAAGAGCTTCCGCTGTTGCATACTAAAATAAGGACAAGATTTGGAGTCCATGTTTGTATGATATTGTGTAAAAACTGCATTCAAGAAACTGAATTCGATGTAACATATTTGTATTGTAAACCATTATGTAATGGTCGTGTGTAAACAGGATATTTTAGATTATCATTATTTGATAATCTACGTAAAGCTTTTTAAACCTTTATTTATGAAATAAAGGTTATGGTTTGTTTAAAAATGAATGCAGTCTTTGAAAAACGTCTCATATAGAGGTCAAAACCTCGCAACGAAATCAATTAATATGGAACGTTTTTAATCAATAAGAACGGGACATTTCAACAATCATGCTTATCATCTTGTGATTATCTAATCGTAATCATAACAAACGTATTTTGGCCAATACATAATAATACTTCGTATAATTAACTACATAATTAAGTGTGATCATATGTATCATTACCATCTTCCTTATATCATCCGTATACCATCATCGAGTTATTTACACTGTTCTAACATCGTATCATAACACATCAACATCACCCTGAACTGAAATGAGTGAGTTTTAAACTGAAGTAACTGCAGTCACGAGTTCACAATGGTTGCATCAGTAGCGTAACAGAAATCATGCGGTGGTTGGTGGTGATTCTTGGAAAAGAAAGTGGTGGATTATGGAGGTGGAAGTGGTGGTTTATGGCTGTGAAGAAACGGAACCCAGTGGCAGCAGTTTGCTTGATTATAGTGGTGGTGGAGGTGTGTTTTACAGCGATGAAAACAGAAGAAAAAAAATGGGTGTATCATTCGAAGAAAAAAAAACATAAAGGTGATGGTACATGGAGGTTTACAACGATGGTGGTTGTGATGGCGGACGAGGTTAGAGAGAGAGAAGAGAGAGATTGAGAGGGTTCATGGTTATGATGGTTGTCAATGGTGGTGGTAGGTTTCATGGTGGTTCAAGATGATTGTTGAAGGTGAAGGAGGCTTGAGGTGGTGGCATAATCGGTGGTCGATGGCGGTTCTTGATGGCGATTAGGGTGGCGGTATAGTGGTGTTTAAGATGGTGATGAAACTTGGGGTTTGACAAGAAACAAGGAAAGGAAGAGAACATTTGATGGTTGATCATATTAATAATTTGCAAGTGTACGTATATGCTTATATATTAATTAGATAATGGATAAAGAAGCACAAATAGTAATTTGATTGATTACTCATATGTACAGTAATAAATAGTTAAGCAGCCATACATCTGTTTTATTCTGCCGACAACGGAGTACTATCGTGTCTATTGCTAAACAGTTAATATATAAAAGTGTTCCTAAATATTATAAATTTTAAAATTAAGTCCATTTATTTATTTCAGTCATTACCTGTTTGAAACCTGATCAAAAAAATTTGATAATTATTTATTTTCTGTTCCAATTTATATGTACGGAGTACAAAAACTTAGATTGAAAAGGTAAAAAAAATATTTTTCAAAACTATTATCTTTTTAATCACACTTTGGACCAACTTTTATTTTAAAACTTCATATATATATATATATATATATATATATATATATATATATATATATATATATATATATATATATATATATATATATATATATATATATATATATATATATATATATATATATATATATATATATATATATATATATATATATTAGACCTATTTTAAAAATAATTAAACGTCAACCGAAAGTTACAGACATTTACCATTTAAGCTCAAAATTAATTATATTTAATATACACTATGAATATATATATAAACAGTTTAAATAACAAAATTTACTACGCAAATAAATATATATTAAATAAATATATATTAAATAATTAAATTAAATATAATAATATATATACAAGTAATATACATATATTATATATAAAATAATAGTTTTTATTACAATGTATTTTATTTTACATATTTATTTATAACAATAAATTGTTTATTAATGTTCATGTTATTATATATATTATACATATATTTATATATACACATATTTATATATATCCACATAGTTACAAGCAATGGTTCGTGAATAATCGGGGACAGTCGAAGGTCACATGAATATATGAACATTGTATTTAAAATTTTCTAGACTCAACATTACATACTTTGCTTATCGTATCGAAATCATATAAAGATTAAGTTTAAATTTAGTCAGAATTTCCCGGGTCGTCACAGTACCTACCCGTTAAAGAAATTTCGTCCCGAAATTTGAGTGAGGTGGTCATGGCTAACAATAAAAATGTTTTCATAACGAATATGAGTTGATAAATAGAGTTTTATCACCATTGAATAATTTGGATAAAACGATTCGATTACTTGAAGCGTATGAGTGAAACTATCACAAAAGATTGAGATAAGGTAATAGATATTCGTCTTTACTTTTGACGTAGTCACGTTTGAATTTAGAAATTAAGGTACGTCTTAACTTTTGACATAGTCATTGTTGAATTCCGAAATTCAAGAGATTTAAAAGAAAATCTTGGAAATCTATAAGATCTGATTCTTCGAGATTTAAGGAAATTAGGATATCTTTAATTAAATACGATGATCTGTCCCGATTACTACGTCTGATATTTCCAGTATAAATTTACCTTTTCCGTTCCATTAGTTTTCACCACTTCTATACTCAATTCCTAAATTCAAAAGATTGTGAAAATGCTTAATCCAGTTCTGATTCTTGTTCTTATCCTCACTATCGCAACAATCATTCTCCTTTTCCAATTACCACCGGAGGAATCTGTTTTCTTCTACTTCGCCCTTGGGGTTATAATGTTTTTAATTCTCCCGTGTCTTTATGTTGCTATAAACATTGATATACACGGTTTGTAATTCATGTGTTTGTGATCGGCTTTATACTTTCCTTTATTTTTCGGAGCTCCATGCTCTTGTTTTATCTTCCCGACTCCAAGTCAAGCGAATAATGGTCCAGAATTCGTAGATATAGAGTTTCGAATTATTATAATGTTCTAAGCAGGGTGGAACGTGATAGCACGATTTGATTTTCAAATTTATCAAAATTACAGAAGATAGAACTATCAAGAATATATTCTTCTTGATATGTTCGGAGGTTATGTAGAATGAAAGAGTTATGTAACATGACACATGATGATGGTATGATCTACTGTGAACCATCATCACTTTTCATTAGAAATTCAGCATGACTTACTGTAATATAACCATGTTGGCCGGGCATCATTATATTATACTAACCCATGCTTCAATTCCCAACACTTCTCCACAATTCATTCACAATTTATACTTTGATTTTACAGAAATTTTCAATATAATAGAATACAGAAAAACACGAAGAGGTAGATAATTTCGGACAAGAATATTTATGAAAATATTCTCAGAAATATCGAAGATATTTATGATGATATTTTGGAATTTCTAAGTTCGTAGGTGGATGAAGAAAGATTTTTTGCATGATCCTAACATGAGTACGGAGCAAGATATTCGTTGAAGATTTCATCGGATCTAGAATTACCTGAATTCTTTGAGTATATGGTATGGTCCTTGTATTTGGCCTTGGTCTCCTTCAAGGTTTAATCAATCTATTATTCAGTACCAAATTTTCTATCCAGTGCTCCTAACACTCCCTTCTTTATCATCAAATTTTTGGCCGTTTCGACCATCTACAATTTTTCTGTTTCCTCTGCATTTAATGCTACGATATCTGAATCATCGGTTATCAATCCGAGGTGGTTTCAAGAGAATGTGTTTTTAGATGATTAAACGCTGATGGTAATATGGTGGAATATAAAAGGTTCTCCGGTAATGATAAAAGAACATGCGTATAAATCAAGGTTATAGTAAGGTTATTTCGAACGAAAAGTCGAAGTTGACTTGTTGGAGCTGTGACAAAATTGGCTACTTTGAAAGGAATCACCAAGTTATTTTGGGTAATAATAACACTAAAGGAATTAGCACAGATACGTGTTAAACGTTTACTCAGGTTTCGAGAATTTTTCAGGTGCATAACTATATGCATCAATCTCTTCTTCCATAGATGAAGTGCGGTTGGTTCATCCTCTCGATTGAGGTGTTTTCAAGAATCATGAAAGGTTTGAACGCGGATTGTAATCGTCAAGATACAAATGAGATTTAAGATGAAATCATGTGGCAAACTTGAAGAATTTTTTTTTTAGTTTCATATGTTACAATCAATGTTTTAATTCATTTTAATTGTCCAATGTTGGTAATCCAAAGTTAGTAGTCCACAGTTAGCAATTCAATAATTCATATATAATATTCGAATTAATTAATACGTATCATGACCCGTGTACATGTCTCAGACTCGATCACAACTCAAAGTATATATATTATTTAAGAATCAACCTCAACCCTGTATAGCTAACTCCAGCATTACCGCATCTAGAGTGTCTATGGTTATTTCAAATAATATATATACATGCGTCGATATGATATGTCAAAACCTTGTATACGTGTCCCGATATTTAAAGTGCGTAAAATTAATAACAGAAATTAAATGACGGTAAATAAAATTGCGATAAATAAAATGTAATCAGTTAGCTAGGAACAGTTAGCGTGGATTCTTAATAAAATTCTTTTCATAGTTAAATTGTTTGTTTCTAACAAATTTTATTTTGTCCAATATTTTCTTCATTATGCCACTTGTTGGATTCTGATAAATCAAAATCCAATTATGAAATTGAATGAAAATGGTTACCCTGTGGTGAATGGATACGTATATCTGTGGATGTAAGCAGGATAGTAAATGATCGTTGAATCAGATTCGAAGAATGTACAGTATAACTTATTAATGTGAAATCCAAATATTCCTCGGGTATTACCTACCCGTTAAAATATTTTCACCATTAATAGTTTGTTCAAAAGAATTTTTAATTACAATCTTTATGAAAATATACTTGCATATATATTTTCTTCAAATGTAATCATGGATTTAATGAGTTAATATGATATTAATCTCATTTGCTTTTCGGTTTGAGATAGAATTAAGTAATCTCTAAAACTAAGAGGAACCACATATCCTTCACAGAATATTTCTTCTTCACAGAATATTTCTTCAATGAAGTTAGTGATCACTACTTCATCGTTAACTATTAGGAATCACATATTCTTCACAGAATATTTCTTCAATGAAGTTATGGATCAATACTTCATCGTTCATTGTTGTTGGTACTCCTTGGTATCTACGGTGCGTATGACGTTGATGTTCGTGAGATAGATTGTGAAATTGAGTTGTGTGATGCGGATGTTACTGTTTGTTGGTAATGGTACTATTGATATTGGTGACGTTGCTGAAGCTGGTACGTTTTACACCATATTTTTCAAATTTATTACTCAAGCGCGAAGCTCGTTGACTTCTTCCATTACTCCAGAATGATTGTCGGTCGGAACGAGCGATTGAATAAGGTTTAGAATTTTTGATAGAATATAATCGGGGCAAGATATTCTGGAACTGAGAGAGAAAATGGTGTCTCGAACAGGTTCGCCAGTAAGTGCTTCAGGTTCATCGTCAAGAGGTGAATTCGATTGGTGGAAGGATCGCCTTCTTCGCGTCTCCATTGATTAAGTAGACTACAAACCCATCAGATGAATTGATGATGACTGATTGGTTGGTCTATTCCGGTCACACTGCTTTCGGAGCTTGAGTGGGACTCCATGTCGGAATCCGAGGGACTTGAACTAGTTGTGAGTTCCATCAGGTACTGTTAGATAAAGGGTTTTCGATATGAAATGATTCTCGAATATTGGATGATATTCTAATTACATAGAATACTTACATATAGTACAGAAGATCCCGTAGATTACGGAGAGAATTAAGAAAACGTATCAGACAAGATTTAATGTGATGAGATATGAATTTGTCTGTACATCATCTATGCAATAATTGCAATAAGACGTGTCGAGACTGAAAATGATAAGTAGATATTTTTAGACAAATGGTGGTAAGCAAAAACTTTTGACATGCAGACCAGGTTCAAGTTTAGACTTATTAATATAACCTAACAACTACTAGATCGAAGTCCAGACTCACTAATGCATCCTAACAACGACTTGTTAGACACACTAATGAAAGACCTGGTTCGTTACGACCACCGCTCTGATACCAACTGTGATGACCCGTCCTAATCCATTCGGACGAAGTCCATATCGATTATAAACGATTCACAATAGTTGGTTACATCGCGAGGTACTTGACCTCTATATGATACATTTTACAAACATTGCATTCGTTTTTAAAAGACAAACTTTCTGTACATCTAAAGTTGACGGCATGCATACCATTTCATAATATATCCAACTATAATTGACCTAGTAATAATCTTGATGAACTCAATGACTCGAATGCAACGTCTTTTGAAATATGTCATGAATGACTCCAAGTAATATCTCTAAAATGAGCAAATGCACATCGGAAGATTTCTTTCATACCTGAGAATAAACATGCTTTCAAGTGTTAACCAAAAGGTTAGTGAGTTCATAGGTTTATCATAAAATAATAAAATTCATCATTTTGATAGACCACAAGATTTAAATCCTGCATGGTACAAATGGGCCCGAATCCTATACCCACCTGTAATGTACATGCGATATATTTTAAATACAGTACACCATTCTTATGTACGAAACCATTTTTCATAAATTTTAGTAACCGAACACATATCTCGTGTATAATACACATAACCTATGTATAAAAATCATTCTCTCGATACATAACATTCACATCAATTGGTGGCAATTATCATGTCCACATAATTTAATGGTGGCAATTATCATGTCCACATAATTCAATGGTGGCAATTATCATGTTCACATAATTCAATGGTGGCAATTATTCTGTCCACATAATTCAATAATAATCCGCAGGACTTCTGTCTGCATAATAATTCATTCGAGGAATGTTTTGCTTGTGTCTATCTCGTCAAACATTTATAAAAGCATTTCATGTATTCGCAGTTCAAAATATATTTCAAAAGCATTTAATAAAGCATTTATCAAAACAGCGCATGTATTCTCAGTCCCAAAAATGTAAAGAGTAAAAGGGAATCAAATGAACTCACCATACTGTATTTTGTAGTAAAAATACATATGACTATATTGAACAATGCAAGGTTGGCCTCGGATTCACGAACCTATATCAATTGTATTTCTATTAAAACATATAATAGAAATCTCATAATTTTATTTATTTATATATGTTATTTATATATATTTCGTAGTTATATAAGATTTATACTAGATTTTATTTAAAACATATACTTTATTTTATATCTTAAATTATATGTTATATATATTAATTTTGTATATGAATATAAAGTGATTAATATAGTTATATTAATATCTATATATTTAGTATTATATTATAAATACCTAATTTGTTGTATATAAGTTTTTATATAAGAAATGTTAATATGCTTTATATATAGTTATATGCAATATTAATATAATTATAGTATGTGTAATAACTATGTTTTATGTACAAAATATTTATTTGTTTAAAAATGATAGTTTTGCTATTAATGGTTTAATAATAATAATAATAATAATAATAATAATAATAATAATAATAATAATAATAATAATAATAATAATAATAATAATAGTGATAATAATAATAATAATAATAATAATAATGATAATAATAATACTAACTCTTTCAAAAGTGATAATAATACTAATATTAATGATAATAAAACTAGTTTGTGTTATTTTTGTAGTAATGATAATAATGATATTCCTAATCATAATAATACCAGTATCAATATCACTAATACTAAAAATAATAACACTAATAATGTTTAATTATGTTACTTGGAAATAAAATGATAATAATCTTAGTATTATTTATAATTGTAATTATATTTATAATAATAACTAACATCTATTTTATCATTACTAATAATAACAATTCTAATACTTGTAATAATAATAATAACTTGTATTATGATAGTAATAATAATGGTTATCTTAACAATAATAACATTAACTAATAATAATAACAATAATAATAATAATAATAATAATAAACATAATAATAATAATAAACATAATAGTAATAACTAATAGTAATAATAATAATAATAAAATATTAGAGTGTATACCCCTTTTATAGCTTTTTCCAAAAAGAATGGCCTGAGCGGGACTCGAACACGTGACCTCATGCTAAACAACACAGCCTTTGCGCCATTGAGCTGTTTGCTCACTTCATGAATTTAGTTTACTCCCAAATATGTTAACCCGTATTATCTCAGATCTCATACATCATCATCTTAACTTATAAACCCAACAAAACCATATATATACCCAAGAGTATACCTTCGGCCCAACAGGCAATTTCTCAAGCCCAACAACAAGTAAATCGGCCCAACATCAGTTTCTCTTATAATTAAAAAAAATTTGTAGTGGCCTGGGTTCGAACTCAGGACCTCTCGTTTAAACACAAGCGCTCCAACCATCCAACTGCCATTCCATTTCTGCTATAATTCATAACTTAAAGTTATTTATCCTATACTGTATCTATTTCTCCTTCATCGTCATCATCATATTTAACATAACAATCATGCTTATCATCTTGTGATTATCTAATCGTAATCATAACAAACGTATTTTGGCCAATACATAATAATACTTCGTATAATTAACTACATAATTAAGTGTGATCATATGTATCATTACCATCTTCCTCATATCATCCGTATACCATCATCGAGTTATTTACTTTGTTCTAACATCGTATCATAACACATCAACATCACCCTCAACTGAAATGAGTGAGTTTTAAACTGAAGTAGCTGCAGTCACGAGTTCACGATGGTTACATCAGTAGTGTAACAGAAATCATGTGGTAGTTGGTGGTGATTCTTGGAAAAGAAAGTGGTGGATTATGTAGGTGGAAGTGGTGGTTTATGGCTGTGAAGAAACGGAACCCAGTGGCAGCAGTTTGCTTGATTATAGTGGTGGTGGAGGTGTGTTTTACAGCGATGAAAACAGAAAAAAAATGGGTGTATCATTCGAAGAAAAAAAATAACATAAAGGTGATGGTACATGGAGGTTTACAACGATGGTGGTTGTGATGGCGGACGAGGTTAGAGAGAGAGAAGAGAGAGATTGAGAGGGTTCATGGTTATGATGGTTGTCAATGGTGGTGGTGGGTTTCATGGTGGTTCAAGATGATTGTTGAAGGTGAAGGAGGCTTGAGGTGGTGGCTTAATCGATGGTCGATGGCGATTAGGGTGGCGGTATAGTGGTGTTTAGGATGGTGATGAAGCTTGGGGTTTGACAAGAAACAAGGAAAGGAAGAGAACATTTGATGGTTGATCATATTAATAATTTGCAAGTGTACGTATATGCTTATATATTAATTAGATAATGGATAAAGAAGCACAAATAGTAATTTGATTGATTACTCATATGTACAATAATAAATAGTTAAGCAGCCATACATCTGTTTTATTCTGCCGACAACGGAGTACTATCGTGTCTATTGCTAAACAGTTAATATATAAAAGTGTTCTTAAAAATCCCAAATTTTAAAATTAAGTCCATTTATTTATTTCAGTCATTACCTGTTTGAAACCTGATCAAAAAAATTCGATAATTATTTATTTTCTGTTCCAATTTATATGTACGGAGTATAAAAACTTAGATTGAAAAGGTAAAAAAAATATTTATCAAAACTGTTATCTTTTTAATCACACTTTGGACCAACTTTTATTTTAAAACTTCATATATATATATATATATATATATATATATATATATATATATATATATATATATATATATATATATATATATATATTAGACCTATTTTAAAAATAATTAAACGTCAACTGAAAGTTACAGACATTTACCATTTAAGCTCAAAATTAATTATATTTAATATACACTATGTATATATATATAAACAGTTTAAATAACAAAATTTACTACGCAAATAAATATATATTAAATAATTAAATTAAATATAACAATATAAATACAAGTAATATACATATATTATATATAAAATAATAGTTTTTATTACAATGTATTTTATTTTACATATTTATTTATAACAATAAATTGTTTATTAATGTTCATGTTATTATATATATTATACATATATTTATATATACACATATTTATATATATCCACATAGTTACAAGCAATGGTTCGTGAATCATCGGGGACAGTCGAAGGTCACATGAATATATGAACATTGTTTTCAAAATTTTCTAGACTCAACATTATATACTTTGCTTATCGTATCGAAATCATATAAAGATTAAGTTTAAATTTAGTCAGAATTTCCCGGGTCGTCACAGTTTCATCATAGTCTACACCATATTATTGCGTGTAACCCTTAGCCACCAGTCTGGCTTTGAATGTGTGTACATTTCCATCCATATCGGTCTTCTTCTTGAAAACCCATTTACACCCAATGGTTTTAATACCTGGTATATGATCAATCAAGGTCCAGACTTGATTATCATGCATGGATTGGATCTTGTTGTCCATAGCCTCCTTCCATTTGACAGACTCGGGGCCTGTAATCGCTTCCTGATAGGTAATAGGTTCATCAGAATCTATATTTTCATCATCACCCTCAAATATGTGTAAACTATATTTCTTTGGTGTTTGACGTACTCTATCAGATCTACGTATGGGTGGTGGTTGTAGGTCAGTTTTTCTCTCAACAGCAGGGTCGTCGACCTCTTGAGAAGAATCAGTTCCAATATCGATTTCTATGTCGGTTTATATTTGAATTTCTTCAAGGTCAATTTTGCTCCCACTGGTTCCTTTTGATATGAGATCCTTTTCAAGGAAGACTCCCCTTCGAGACACAAAGACTTTGTTCTCAGTAGGGTTGTAAAACAAATATCCAAAAGAATCAGTCGAGTAACCAACAAATAAACACTTTTCGGATCTGGGTTCAAGTTTATCTTGAGCTTCATGATGAATGTAAGCCTCACAACCCCAGATTCTTAGATATGAGAGAGACACAGTTTTACCATGCCATATCTCATAAGGTGTTTTAGAAACTTTCTTGGTTGGGATGAGGTTAAGGATCCTTGCGGCAGTTTGTAGGGCATAACCCCAAAAACTGATTGGAAGCTTTATGCGGCTCATCATGGATCGAACCATATCAAGTAATGTTTGATTCCTCCTTTCAGCCACACCATTATGTTGTGGTGTTCTAGGAGGAGCTAATTGTGAGATTATCCCACAACCCCGTAGATGATCACGAAATTCATTATTAAGATATTCACCACCTCTATCAGATCGGAGAATCTTAATTCTTTTGTTCAGTTGATTTTCTACTTCGTTTTGGTATGCCTTGAACACTCCCAAAGTTTCATACTTTTGTTTAATTAAATAAACGTAACCATATCTACTGAAGTCATCAGTAAATGTAACGAAGTATCGTTCATTGTGTCTAGTAGGCGATCTGAATGGACCGCACACATCAGTGTGTACCAACCCCAACAGGTCCTTAGCCTGTTCACAGTTTCCTGTGAAAGGTGTCTTTGTCATTTTTCCTGACAAGCAAGATTCTCATTCATCATATGATATTATATCAAATGATTCTAGAATTCCATCTGACTGGAGTTTGGCTATGCGTTTCTTGTTTATGTGGCCTAAACGACAATGCCATAGATACATTTTATCCGAAACATCTTTGGATGAATCAACATTGTACATTGAACTATCATTTAGCTTTGTTGTGGTTTCCAAGATGCCTTTGCAAGGACTAGCCTTGAAATAAAATATTCCATTTTTGTGAACAAGTATTGATCCATTATCAAAACTAAAATTAAAACCATCATTAAATAAAGCATCAAAAGATATAATATTTCTTGCCATTTCGGACTGTAGCAAACATTAGACAAAACAATACATAGACCAGAATCAAAAGTGAGCTTATATTCTCCAATCATATCAACAGAGGCAACGTTCTTATTCCTCATGATTAGATTGAGCTCTCCGATCTTCAGCTTCCTACTTCTTGTGAGTCTCTGCACATTTGTACAAATGTGAGTACCACATCCTGTGTCCAATACCCATGAATTAGAAATAGTAGTATTGTTTAGTTCAATCATGAACAAACCTGAAGGTACGGCGACTCCCTTAGCCCGTAGTTCATTAAGTTCCTTTAAGTACTTGGTGCAATTGCGCCTCCAATGTCCTTTATCCCCACAATAAAAGCATATTGCTTCTTCATGAGACTTGGTTTGCGGGATCTTTGAAGTAGAAGAGTTAGCAATGCCCTTAGGTTTAGGTTTGAAGTTGGACGTGCCAACCTTACCCTTGCCCTTGTTCTTGCCCTTTGTTTTGTTTTGTTTTTCTTCTTCTTGATCCCACCTTCACGAATGGCTAGGACGGTAGTTGCGGGTTTAGCTTTGGCCATGTTATCCTCAGCGGTTTTCAACATGCCATGAAGCTCTATGATTGTTTTCTCCATATTGTTCATATTATAGTTCATAATGAATCCTTCATATGCACTAGTCAGCGAGTTCAGGATAAAATCCGTTGCAAGCTCCTGACTTATGGAAAAACCAAGGCACTCCAGCCGGTCTATGTACCCTTTCATTTGTAGTACATGGACACTTACGCTACTTTCCGTTGCCATTTTGCAAGATACGAGAGCTTTCACGGTGTCAAACCTTTCTTGCTTTGCTTGTTGTTGGAACATATCCTTGAGTTGGTTAAGCATGTCGTGGGACCCTAAGATCTCCATGCCCTTTTGGAGCTCTGGAGACATGGTCGCCAACATCAAGCATGCTACCTCATTAGACTCGGAACGCCATTTTTCAAACTCGTCCCTAGCCGTTTGAGTAGCTCTCGATCCGGGTTCTGCCGGTAAGGGTTCCTCAATTGCCCTGATCTTTCCTTCCATCCTAAGAGCAATTCTTAGGTTGCGAAGTCAGTCCATGTAGTTCAAGCCCGTAAGCTTGTCCTTTTCGAGGAGCCCTTTAAGGCAGAAATTAGTGATTGATGACGGAGTAGGATTTGTGTTTGTTACAGACATCTATCATATTTTTAAAGTAAGTTGTATTAGTTAGTTTGATATGTTTAATCCTTGTTAATATAATTACCCAAGTGTGTTCAATATTCAAACAATTATAATTAACAAGGCTAAGATCCATGTTTCACTTATGGTAACGACGGGTTTACCGCGGATCGCCAATCATAAGCTATTTAGGTAGGTAACTATATTACCAATTTCATCCATTATGAAATTCTTAGGTTCTGCGGGATTTAGTGATAATCAATTATTTCACTTGGCATGTTTAATCCCTTCTACGCTAATCCTTCCTCGTGGTGGGTTTGCCGCGAACCACGATTTCAGATTGTAAACCGTCCATGATAGATACACGTGAAATCCGGCCCAAGACTCTCGGGTATCACGAAATTCACCTCACCCTTCCCAACACCCAATTAAAGTCCGGCCCAAGACTCTCGAGTATCGCGAACTCTAACAGGTAGAAGGTTCGGATGTGTGTACTACTCATGGGTAGCGTAAAGTTACATTTAAAACGGGGTTTTGTTTTCTTTTAGCAAAAGTAGTTTATTCCATTTTAAAACATTTGCTAATTATGTATTGCGTGTTGCGTTTTTTAAACTAATTTTAACCAAACCATTTTAAGTGATTATTATCTTTTGTTTCTATACTAATTTTCTAGCTAGCATGACATAGACAAATAAGAACACAATAATAATCATGACACGCAATTATCGGTAGTATGCCTCAAATCCTATGCATTTTTCGGTGAGCCAACACACGAAAAAACGGGGTCAACTAGGGACAAAACCATGTGTGAGAATCGGCTCCCACTAAAACCGCCATCTCCATTAAATGACCTAGTCACCTCTTTGCTCTCTTGGCAACAATGGTCCCTCTAGTTCGGTTGCGGGTGCGTGAATTACCTAAACGAGATATTTTAAAAATGCGTATTAACGAGGGATGTCATAAACATATAACGGAATTTAAATAGTTAAACGGAAAAGTAAACGGAAAAAGGCGGGATGTTACACTAACGTGTACTAAACTCAAATAGCATATGTCTGTTTTATAGTTCAGACTAGGGTTTCTATACCTGGAACAGACGGAGATGTCAAGCCCTATGGATCCATATACAACTACTCGCGCCCACCAGTTCTTATAACCGGTAGTTACTAGTTACCAAAGCTAAGGGATTTTTGTTTAAACTCGGTGTAGAATTTAGTATGTACTTTTGTCCATTGCGTTTAAAATAAATTTCATGTATTCTCAGCCCAAAAATGTATTGCAAAAGCAATTAAAAAGGGATCATATGAAACTCACCTTAGCAGCATATAAAGTCGTTCAACAAAATGTGACTGAAACTCGGATTACCAAATAACCGTAGATCTCAACCTAGAGAACATATGTTGGTCAATAAATGTCTATTAAGCTAGGTCAGGTCATAGTGTATCACAATCCTAATGCTCGAGATCGACATACAAAAGTTATCCAAAGTCATTTCAAAAAGTCAATTTTGACAATAGTTCAACAAAAGGAAACGTGCTTTATATAAGAATTCATTTACTCGGCTAGTAGTATTTAAAAATCCAATTTATCAATCTCATAAATAGGTTGTTTAAATCTTAATTGCAGATTCAAAAGCAATTCCAATTATCGTCAATTATAATTCAGTTGATCATATCTTTTAATCCGTTCATCGAAACTATTCTATATCTAAATGAAAAGTTATTGATTTTTCGCCAGCTTTCCAAAAACATGTATATCATATACCTTTTATCAGTAATATATGTATTTACCTCGTGATTCATCATAACTGTTTAACGACGAAATTTTGCATACGAGCATGCATAATTATATATACTCGAGCACTAGACATGGATACACTATTAGTATATAAAAGATAAAATATAAATGCTTACGTATCAATATTGTAATTCAATATTGCAGAAAAGTACGTAGATGCAACATAGATGATAACAGTAGGTTTGACTTGTAAATAATACCCATGAACATTACCCATAACCTCCATAGCTATAACCCATAATTTCCTTAACTTTATCCAGCTCAAAAACCCATTTTTGAAAGTGACACGCTCATAACCTCGTCGTAGTATTTTATGTATATTACTAATTACTAATTAATAATACTAATAATTAATAAGATTAATAATAATATTAATCTTAATAATAATAATAATAATAATAATAATAATAATAATAATAATAATAATAATTTAAATAATAATAATAATAATAATTTAAATACGGAGGAAGTAATATAAATAAATATGTGTGTGTGACAAACAACTGAACTCGCGAGCTTTTATAATGTTTTCTGAATCTGATGCCCATGCGATCGCATGGGCTTCTAGTGCAAATGCCATGCGATCGCATGGCCTGCCTGGACAGCTCACATCTCTTTTGTACACTAGCTTGTCGACATATTTTTTAATTATAAATATAATATAATTAATTATATATTATATTAAATTAACGTGCATAGTGGACTTGTAATTTTTGTTCCGATAAGTCGTACGTCATCACTCGACTTATGTCCCGGTTCCGGTTTCTCGAACGCATTTTCGTACGCTTAGAAAACTAGCACTTTACGTTTTGTGACTCGTACCTTTGTCAAAATATAGTCTTAAATTATCAATAAATTATATCACTCAAAGTGTATCTTAAACATTCGAGTGTTTTGGTCATTTACTTTTATAAATCATTGTCTCGCTATTTGTGAATATATATTTAATATCAAATCGTTTTATGACCAAGTTAATATTATATTTCACCGTATTATTAAATATATATTTTCAATATGGATAAACACGTTTTAAAATACACATCGCAAGTTATTCATAGATTTAATTCTAACAGTTAATATTCCTTATTATTGTATGTGTCCAAATTACGTTATTTAAACAAACACTTTACCATTTATTCCGAATACCGTTAAAAAGGAATGATTTCACAAATCAACGTGGACCTCACAACAGAGACCCGTAATAATATCACAATCCTTAAAGGATTCAGTAAATATCTTTTAATTCAATCGTTTAGCATAATCTTTTAACTCCGTAGTTAAATATATCAATCAGATAATCAAACCAATAAGTTTAATGCACAGTATCATTTACTTAACACTTTGTTACGTTTTCAAGTTATAGTATATGTATCTATTTACATATAATTGTTCGCGAATCATTGAGAACAATCGAAGGGTAATTGAATAGTTCAAAATTTTGAGATTCAACTTCATAGACTTTGCTTATCGTGTCGAAAACATTAAAGATTAAGTTTAAATTTGGTTAGAAATTTTCGGGTCATCACAGTACCTCCCCGTTAAAGAAATTTCGTCCCGAAATTTGAGTGAGGTCGTCATGGCTAACAATAAAAATATTTTCATGACGAATATGAGTTGATAAATAGATTTTTTATCATCGTTGAATAATATGGATAAAACAATCCGATTTCTCGAAGCGTATGCGAGAAGTTATCGTAAAAGAGTGAAATGAAAGAATAGAGATTCGTCTTAACTTTTGACGTAGTTACGATTGATTTCTGGAATTTAAGGAATAGAAAATCTTCATAATCTAAATAAGATTTGATTCTTCAAAATTTAAGGAAATTAAGATTTCCTTTAAATGCGTAATCTGCCTCGATTGTTAAGTCTGATATTTTGCTATAAATTAATCACTTCCGTTTCATTATTTTCACCACTCCTACATCTTCTTCCTTATTTCATACTTCCAAAAGATTGTGAAATGCTTAATCCAGTTCTGATTCTTGATATACTCCTAACTTTCATATCTGTCAGTCTTCTTTTTCATCTACCACCGGAGGAATCTGCTTACTTCTACTTTGCCCTTGGGGTTATAGTGCTTTTAATTCTCCCGTGTCTTTATGTTGCGATAAACATTGATATACACGGTTTGTAATTATGTGTTGTTATCGGGCTTTATATTCTCCCTTATATTTCAAAGTTCCTGCTTCTGTCTTCTATAATTATTGTCATCCCCAGTTAATGCTTTCTTTTATTTGCTGCGATTTATACCCCCATTTCTATTTCGGAGTTTTGTCCCTTCGTTTCTTCTTCTTGTGACTAAGCATTGATTGTAATGGTCCAGAATTCGTAGATATGAATTTCGGAATGAACATTGTTAATGTTCTAAGAAGAAAATGGTAATGGCACGATCTTGATTTGTTAAATTACCAGAATACCCTGGAAAAAACAGAATCATCAAGAAATATTTTCTTGATATTTTAGTGATTAACTAGAATACAAGAGTCGTATGACATAGCACATGATGTCGTTATGATCTGTGAATCATCACGTTCCATTTAGAAACTCAGCATGACTTACTGTAATATAATCACGTTGATCAAGTGTCATTATATTATACTAACTCATGCTTCAGCTCCCAACACCACTTCAAAAATATTCATATTTTGAACTCGAAGGTTTCAGAATTTAGAAACTAAAATAGTTTCTTTTATGATGTAACATGGATATCATAAGGAGAAAATTGCTTTCCAATAAGAATGATTATGGAATTATCTCCAGAAATATGGAGGATATTTATAATGAAAGATACGATGATATCTTAGAATTTCTAATATCAGAGGATGATGTAGAATATTGTCCGCAAGGGTTTAGATTCGGAAGCAAGGTATTCGTTAATGGCTTCATCAAATACTGAATCATTTGGATTCTTTGAAGGCAAGTTTAGTCTTTGTGATTTATCCACAGTCTCCTTCATACTTTGCTCAATCCGTTTTTCAGTACCAAAATTTTTCTGAGCTTTGCCAACATGCCATTCTTTATCATCAAACTTTTGACTGTTAAAGTTGTTTACAGTTTTTGATGCTTCATCAGCTTTTTCAATATTCAGAGTATTGATTCGTAGACTGGTTGCTTTTCAGAATTTCAGAATGAAAGCTCATAATTCTAAGAGATGAATGTTATATGTATACATATGATGTTCTATTACAGTTTTGAATTCAAAGTATGACATTTGAAAGGTGTAAGAATCTAAGAGTGATGTTTTCTGTTAAATCTTGGCTTGGATTCTGATTTTTCAAAATCAGAATATGTAATCAAATTTGGATGCGGATGGTTGTTTCGATTTTTACAAAAGAATATATATATTGTTATGAAAATAGTGAGTATAGTTGATGATTTGTTGAATCAGAATTGAAGAATGTAACATATTAATTGTGAATTTATATATCTCTTGGGTATTACCTACCCGTTAAAATATTCTCACCATTAACAGTTTGTACAAAAGAATTTTCTTAATTACAATCTTTATGAAAATATACCTACATATATATTTTCTTTAGATGTAATCATGGATTTAATGAGTTAACATAATATTAATCTCATTTGGTTTTCGACTAGGACTAGAATATAAATCTCTAAAACTTTTAGAAACTACATATTCTCTGCAGAATATTTCTTCGATGAAGTTATGAATCAATACTTCATCGTTTGTTGTTGTTGGAATTTCTTGGTATCTTTGGTGCGTATGATGTTGATGTTCGAGGTACAGATTGTGATATTGAGGTGTGGGATGCAGATGTTGTTGTTGGTGGTGGTAATGATACTGTTGGTTTTGATGATGGTGGTACTGGTTATGCTGCTGATGCTGCTGGTGGTGTTTGTAATCCTTGCAGCATATTCTCCAAAGCCACTACCCGAGCGCGAAGCTCGTTGATTTCTTCTATTATACTGGGATGATCGGTGGTTCGGACGATCGGATAAATAAGATTTAGAATATGGGATAGTATATAATCATGACGAGATACTCGGGAAATGAGAGAGAAAATGGTGTTTCGAATAGGTTCGCCGGTAAGTGCTTCAGGTTCTTCGCCAAGAGGTGAATGTGGTGGATGGAAGGGATCACCTTCTTCTTGTCTCCAATGATTGAGGAGGCTACGAACCCATCCCCAATTCATCTAGAATAGGTGATGGCTAATTGGTTGATTCATTCCGGTTACACTGTCTTCGGAGTTCAGATGAATATCCATATCGGAATAGCTGTCTGAGTTTAAGGAATTTGAACTAGATACGGGATCCATCTTGTATAATTAGAGAGATGATTTTTGATATGAAATAGATTATAGAATTTAGATTGGTACTCTTCAATACATAATTTACATATGTATATATAATACCAAAATTCCATAAATCACGGAGGAATTTTCGGAAGATGTCAAGTAAAGTTTACAGTAACAGATACGCTAAGATATGAATTTTGTCGATACACTATCTGTGCAGTAAATGCAGGAAAACATGTCTAAATAAGCATGTAATTTCTTGACAAGAATTGATAAGCAAAACTCGGTAAAAATAGATATGGTCATAGTCCAGACTCACTAATGCATCCTAACAATTACCAGTTAAACACACTAATGCAAATTCTGGTTCCCTATGACCTCAAGCTCTGATACCAGCTGTGACGATCGCTCCAAATCCATATGGACGAACACGTCATTCATCGATTTCATTGCGAGGTTTTTGACCTCTATATGATACGTTTTGTAAACATTGCATTCTTTTGAAAAGGCACACCATAAATGAATATTTAAATCAAAGGTTTTCGACATCTGATGATTTCTACATATAGACAATCACCGTAAATAATAGTTTACAATAGTACTTCCATTGACGATGCAGTCAAAATAAGATACATGGTGATGATTTGGTGAATGCAGCGTTTTTTTGATAAATATGCCATGTAAGACTCCATGCACATAGCTTGTCTTACATATACGCAAACAGCGAAAGACTTCTAGGAATCTGAGAATAAACATGCTAACAAGTGTCAACACAAAGGTTGGTGAGTTCATAGTTTTAATGTATCGCATAATCTGCATATAAAGGTGGACCACAAGATTTCAGTTGTTTCATCCAGAAACGTTTATCAAATTATTCTACAAGATTGAGCAACCTGGTAACTAAGCTTTAACGTCAATATAATAAGTACCCCTGTTTTAACATACATGCAACCAACATGCATAATACACGCAATCTAACGTGTACTAAACTCAAATAGCATATGTCTGTTTTATAGTTCAGACTAGGGTTTCTATACCTGGAACAGACGGGGATGTCAAGCCCTATGGATCCATATACAACTACTCGTGCCCACCAGTTCTTATAACTGGTAGTTACTAGTTACCAAAGCTAAGGGATTTTTGTTTAAACTCGGTGTAGAATTTAGTATGTACTTGTGTCCATTGCGTTTAAAATAAATTGCATGTATTCTTAGCCCAAAAATGTATTGCAAAAGCAATTAAAAATGGATCATATGAAACTCACCTTAGCAGCATATAAAGTCGTTCACCAAAATGTGACTGAAACTCGGATTACCAAATAACTTTAGATCTCAACCTAGAGAACATATGTTGGTCAATAAATATCTATTAAGCTAAGTCAGGTCATAGTGTATCACAATCCTAATGCTCGAGATCGACATACAAAAGTTATCCAAAGTCGTTTCAAAAAGTCAATTTTGACAATAGTTCAACAAAACGAGACGTGCTTTATATAAGAATTCATTTACTCGGCTAGTAGTATTTAAAAATCTAATTTATCAATCTCATAAATAGGTTGTTTAAATCTTAATTGCAGATTCAAAAGCAATTCCAATTATCGTCAATTATAATTCAGTTGATCATATCTTTTAATCCGTTCATCAAAACTATTTGATATCTAAATGAAAAGTTATTGATTTTTCGCCAGCTTTCCAAAAACATGTATATCATATACCTTTTATCAGTAATATATGTATTTACCTCGTGATTCATCATAACTATTTAACGACGAAATTTTGCATACGAGCATGCATAATTATATATACTCGAGCACTAGACATGGATACACTATTAGTATATAAAAGATAAAATATAAATGCTTACGTATCAATATTGTGATTCAATATTGCAGAAAAGTACGTAGACGCAACATAGATGATAACAGTAGGTTTGACTTGTAAATAATACCAATGAACATTACCCATAACCTCCATAGCTATAACCCATAATTTCCTTAACTTTATCCCGCTCAAAAACCTATTTTTGAAAGTGACACGCTCATAACCTCGTCGTAGTATTTTATATATATTACTAATTAATAATTAATAATACTAATAATTAATAAGATTAATAATAATCTTAATAATAATAATAATAATAATAATAATAATAATAATAATAATAATAATAATAATAATTTAAATACGGAGGAAGTAATATAAATAAATATGTGTGTGTGACAAACAACTGAACTCGCGAGCTTTTATAATGTTTTCTGAATCTGATGCCCATGCAATCGCATGGGCTTCTAGTGCAAATGCCATGCGATCGCATGGCCTGCCTGGACATCTCACATCTCTTTTGTACACTAGCTTGTCGACATATTTTTTAATTATAAATATAATATAATTAATTTATATAATTAATTATATATTATATTAAATTCACGCGCATAGTGGACTTGTAATTTTTGTTCCGATAAGTCGTACGTCATCACTCGACTTATGTCCCGATTCCGGTTTCTCGAACGCATTTTTGTACGCTTAGAAAACTAACACTTTACGTTTTGTGACTCGTACCTTTGTCAAAATATAGTCTTAAATTATCAACAAATTATATCACTCAAAGTGTATCTTAAACTTTCGAGTGTTTTGGTCATTTACTTTTATAAATCATTGTCTCGCTATTTGTGAATATATATTTAATATCAAATCATTTTATGACCAAGTTAATATTATATTTTACCGTATTATTAAATATATATTTTCAATATGGATAAACACGTTTTAAAATACACATCGCAAGTTATTCATAGATTTAATTCTAACAGTTAATATTCCTTATTATTGTATGTGTCCAAATTACGTTATTTAAACAAACACTTTACCATTTATTCCGAATACCGTTAAAAAGGAATGATTTCACAAATCAACGTGGACCTCACAACAGAGACCCGTAATAATATCACAATCCTTAAAGGATTCAGTAAATATCTTTTAATTCAATCGTTTAGCATAATCTTTTAACTCCGTAGTTAAATATATCAATCAGATAATCAAACCAATAAGTTTAATGCACAGTATCGTTTACTTAACACTTTGTTACGTTTTCAAGTTATAGTATATGTATCTATTTACATATAATTGTTCGCGAATCATTGAGAACAATCGAAGGGTAATTGAATAGTTCAAAATTTTGAGATTCAACTTCATAGACTTTGTTTATCGTGTCGAAAACGTTAAAGATTAAGTTTAAATTTAGTCAGAAATTTTCGGGTCATCACAGTACCTCCCCGTTAAAGAAATTTCGTCCCGAAATTTGAGTGAGGTCGTCATGGCTAACAATAAAAATGTTTTCATGACGAATATGAGTTGATAAATAGAATTTTATCATCGTTGAATAATATGGATAAAACAATCCGATTTCTCGAAGCGTATGCGAGAAGTTATCGTAAAAGAGTGAAATGAAAGAATAGAGATTCGTCTTAACTTTTGACGTAGTTACGATTGATTTCCGGAATTTAAGGAATAGAAAATCTTCATAATCTAAATAAGATTTGATTCTTCGAAATTTAAGGAAATTAAGATTTCCTTTAAATGCGTAATCTGCCTCGATTGTTATGTCTGATATTTTGCTATAAATTAACCACTTTCGTTCAATATTTTCACCACTCCTACATCTTCTTCCTTATTTCATACTTCCAAAAGATTGTGAAATGCTTAATCCAGTTCTGATTCTTGATATACTCCTAACTTTCATATCTGTCATTCTTCTTTTTCATCTACCACCGGAGGAATCTGCTAACTTCTTCTTTGCCCTTGGGGTTATAGTGCTTTTAATTCTCCCGTGTCTTTATGTTGCGATAAACATTGATATACACGGTTTGTAATTTATGTGTTGTTATCGGGCTTTATATTCTCCCTTATATTTCAAAGTTCCTGCTTCTGTCTTCTATAATTATTGTCATCCCCAGTTAATGCTTTCTTTTATTTGCTGCGATTTATACCCCCATTTCTATTTCGGAGTTTTGTCCCTTCGTTTCTTATTCTTGTGACTAAGCATTGCTTGTAATGGTCCAGAATTCGTAGATATGAATTTCGGAATGAACATTGTTAATGTTCTAAGAAGAAAATGGTAATGGCACGATCTTGATTTGTTAAATTACCAGAATACCCTGGAAAAAACAGAATCATTAAGAAATATTTTCTTGATATTTTAGTGATTTAATAGAATACAAGAGTCGTATGACATAGCACATGATGACGTTATGATCTGTGAATCATCACGTTCCATTTAGAAACTCAGCATGACTTACTGTAATATAATCACGTTGATCAAGTGTCATTATATTATACTAACTCATGCTTCAGCTCCCAACACCACTTCAAAAATATTCATATTTTGAACTCGAAGGTTTCAGAATTTAGAAACTAAAATAGTTTCTTTTATGATGTAACATGGATATCATAAGGAGAAAATTGATTTCCGATAAGAATGATTATGGAATTATCTCCAGAAATATGTAGGATATTTATAATGAAAGATACAATGATATCTTAGAATTCCTAATATCAGAGGATGATGAAGAATATTGTCCGCAAGGGTTTAGATTCGGAAGCAAGGTATTCGTTAATGGATTCAGCAAATACTGAATCATTTGGATTCTTTGAAGGCAGGTTTAGTCTTTGTGATTTATCCACAGTCTCCTTCATACTTTGCTCAATCCGTTTTTTAGTACCAAAATTTTTCTGAGCTTTGCCAACACGCCATTCTTTATCATCAAACTTTTGACTGTTAAAGTTGTTTACAGTTTTGATGCTTCATCAGCTTTTTCAATATTCAGAGTATTGATTCGTAGACTGGTTGCTTTTCAGAATTTCAGAATGAAAGCTCATAATTCTAAGAGATGAATGTTATATGTATACATATGATGTTCTATTACAGTTTTGAATTCAAAGTATGACATTTGAAAGGTGTAAGAATCTAAGAGTGATGTTTTCTGTTAAATCTTGGCTTGGATTCTGATTTTTCAAAATCAGAATATGTAATCAAATTTGGATGCGGATGGTTGTTTCGATTTTTACAAAAGAATATATATATTGTTATGAAAATAGTGAGTATAGTTGATGATTTGTTGAATCAGAATTGAAGAATGTAACATATTAACTGTGAATTTATATATCTCTCGGGTATTACCTACCCGTTAAAATATTCTCACCATTAACAGTTTGTACAAAAGAATTTTCTTAATTACAATCTTTATGAAAATATACCTACATATATATTTTCTTTAGATGTAATCATGAATTTAATGAGTTAACATAATATTAATCTCATTTGGTTTTTGACTAGGACTAGAATATAAATCTCTAAAACTTTTAGAAACTACATATTCTCTGCAGAATATTTCTTCGATGAAGTTATGAATCAATACTTCATCGTTTGTTGTTGTTGGTATTTCTTGGTATCTATGGTGCGTATGATGTTGATGTTCGAGGTACAGATTGTGATGTTGAGGTGTGGGATGCGGATGTTGTTGGTGGTGGTGGTAATGATACTGTTGATGTTGATGATGGTGGTACTGGTTATGCTGCTGGTGGTGTTTGTAATCCTTGTAGCATATTCTCCAAAGCCACTACCCGAGCGCGAAGCTCGTTGACTTCTTCTATTATACTGGGATGATCGGTGGTTCAGACGATCGGATAAATAAGATTTAGAATATGGGATAGTATATAATCATGACGAGATACTCGGGAAATGAGAGAGAAAATGGTGTTTCGAATAGGTTCGCCGGTAAGTGCTTCAGGTTCTTCGCCAAGAGGTGAATGTGGTGGATGGAAGGGATCACCTTCTTCTTGTCTCCAATGATTGAGGAGGCTACGAACCCATCCCCAATTCATCCAGAATAGGTGATGGCTAATTGGTTGATTCGTTCCGGTTACACTGTCTTCAGAGTTCAGATGAATATCCATATCAGAATAGCTGTCTGAGTTTAAGGAATTTGAACTAGATACGGGATCCATCTTGTATAATTAGAGAGATGATTTTTGATATGAAATAGATTATAGAATTTAGATTGGTACTCTTCAATACATAATTTACATATGTATATATAATACCAAAATTTCATAAATCACGGAGGAATTTTCGGAAGATGTCAAGTAAAGTTTACAGGAACAGATATGAATTTTGTCGATACACTATCTGTGCAGTAAATGCAGGAAAACGTGTCTAAATAAGCATGTAATTTCTTGACAAGAATTGATAAGCAAAACTCGGTAAAAATAGATATGGTCATAGTCCAGACTCACTAATGCATCCTAATAATTACCAGTTAAACACACTAATGCAAATTCTGGTTCCCTATGACCTCAAGCTCTGATACCAACTGTGACGATCGCTCCAAATCCATATGGAGGAACACGTCATTCATCGATTTCATTGCGAGGTTTTTGACCTCTATATGATACGTTTTGTAAACATTGCATTCTTTTGAAAAGGCACACCATAAATGAATATTTAAATCAAAGGTTTTCGACATCTGATGATTTCTACATATAGACAATCACCGTAAATAATAGTTTACAATAGTACTTCCATTGACAATGCAGTCAAAATAAGATACATGGTGATGATTTGGTGAATGCAGCCTTTCCTTGATAAATATGCCATGTAAGACTCCATGCACATAGCTTGTCTAACATATAAGCAAACAGCGGAAGACTTCTAGGAACCTGAGAATAAACATGCTAACAAGTGTCAACACAAAGGTTGGTGAGTTCATAGTTTTAATGTATCGCATAATCTGTATATAAATGTGGACCACAAGATTTCAGTTGTTTCATCCAGAAATGTTTATCAAATTATTCTACAAGATTGAGCACCCTGGTAACTAAGCTTTAACGTCTATATAATAAGTACCCCTATTTTAACATACATGCAACCAACATGTATAATACACGCAATCTAACTGTAGCGACCCGACCAAATCATGTTTGACGGCGCCGACTACTTAGGTCCCGTTACATGGTCATAAGTCTTTAACATGACGTTTGACCAAAATATGTCGCATTCATTTCATAAGTAAAAGGATGTTTCAAGTTTACAAATGTAGTTCAAAAGACTAGTTACATTACAAAGTTTAACGTACGAATGAAACCTATGCGGCACAATTTAAAGTAGTCAAAAGATGCTCCAACTATGCATGTATACTCGACATCCAAGCAGGTATCAAAAAGAGTGCGGAAGCATGTATCAAGTAGCTTTCAAGGACCTGAGAAAACATATAGAAAACTGTCAATGAAAACGTTGGTGAAATCATAGGTGTTTTAGTAAACGTTGCATTTGAACCACAAGATTTAATATAATATGATTATCTAAATCATTTGCATTCCAAAGTTGTTATTTGTTTCGCGGGCACCCAATTATCAAACTTAACTGTTTTGCACCCTTTGCGTAGTGTTAGAACATACACTAGACCCGAAAATATATTTCATCCGCTAACGGTAGCGAACCGTCCGAATGAGGCTCGTCAAGCCCATGTGATCACATAATATAAGTTCACGTTTACACCCTGCAAGTGTAACTAATGATAATTGAATTGAGGATTTTTGTTCAAACCCGTACGTGGAATGTTCATTTCCGTACTTGTGTTCAATGTGTAAAAGTATGATACGTATATGTTTATCATCCCATAGTTTAAAGCATAAAAGTTGTTTGAAAGATGGGACTATGATCTCACCTTAAGTGCACGTATGAAAAGTACTTCACAAAGTAACGTGTGCGAAGGATAATGCTAGTCTTGACCTAAACAAATAGGTCGTATCAATAACGGTAAACACGATAGGTCAAAGATGTTCAATTAGTCCTATGGCTCGTTACGACTCGATTATGTAGCATGTGAATCAAATTGTCAAGTTTAATGCAAAATACAAGTATAGAAACAAGTTAGGAAGGTTGCATAATCATTTGGTTAAGTTTGACAAAAAGTCAAACTTTGGTCGGTCAAAGTCAACGAAAAAGTCAACACGTTCGGGTCGGGTCCCGAACTATTTTTCTGAGGGTTTTATTCATATATAAACATGTTAGAACAAGTCTCATATGAATCGGAGGTCCATAGGGTGCCAAACATTTTTCATATAATTGACATGTAGGTCAGAACCTGAACACGGCTTAGGCCGCGCCGCGACCCAGGATTGCCGCGCCGCGATAATACAAGGGAACTGGTACCTGGTCAGTCTCAAATGTCCAAGTCTCAATTCAAAACACTTTCAAGCATAACTCGTAAACCGCTAATACTTAGAACTCGTATCTTATATTGTTAGAATGGTAATTTGACAAAGAACACAACTAAATACATTTCACCAACCAAAAACGTAATTTGTAACGATCGGCCTTCCAAAGTAAATGATCAATTAATGCACGCATTTAATACTTAAATTTGATAAGTGCACATTTATGATTCGGACATTTAATGCATACATACGACATGCCGTTTTGTAGGTAATCGAGCATACAATACAACTAACTACTTACTAACAATAAATCATGGCATTCAATGCATCAAATATTCATTTCAAGCTTATCAAACCCTAACCCAAATTCACCAAAATCACTAATCAAGTTTATGGAGTTTTCTCAAGCAACCTACACATGAAATTGAAGCTAGTGATGTTAGGAACACATTTAATACATGCATTTATGGCATTTAACATCATTCAATCAACCAAATCACCAAATCAAACACACCAAAGTTTATGTTCATGCTAGTTACTTCAAATAACAAAATCGAACATATAAATCATATATTCATGTTAGACTTGAGCCATAGACACTAATTAACAACTTTATAAGTTAAAAACATCAAGAACACAAAATCTAGTGATTTTAGAAAGTTACCCAAATGTAATGAAATCGGTATGGAATCGAAGAGGAAGTTGCAAGGATTCCAAATATGTAATTTGTTTTGCAAGACACCCGCTAGCTTGGATTTAGATGATGATTTCTTGGATTGGTGTTTGAGAGATTTTGTGGAAGTATTAAAGAAAAAGGAAAAATGAAAGAGATAATGAATGGGTGAGAGTGAAGGGTTGACTAGTTGACCTAGTCACCTCTTTGCTCTCTTGGCAACAATGGTCCCTCTAGTTCGGTTGCGGGTGCGTGAATTACCTAAAAGAGATATTTTAAAAACGCGTATTAACGAGGGATGTCATAAACATATAACGGAATTTAAATAGTTAAACGAAAAAGTAAACTGAAAAAGGCGGGATGTTACATTACCTACTCCTTAAAAGAAATTTCGTCCCGAAATTGAAGTAGGCGTAGCGGTCGTGGTTTCTTCCTCAAAATCTTGCGTTTCCGGAATCGGGAATAAGTGAGGGTATTTCTTTTGCATTTGATCTTGCCTTTCCCAAGTAAACTCGGGTCCTCTTTTGGCGTTCCAACGGACTTTGACAATCGGGATTCGGCTTTGTTTCATTGTCTTGACGGAGGTGTCCATAATTTTAACCGGTTCTTCCACAAAATGAAGTTTGTCATCAATAGTAAGTTCCTCGAGAGGGATGACGATATCGGGTTCAGCAAGACACTTTTTCAAGTTAGATACGTGGAAGGTAGGATGAACGGAGCTCAATTGAAGCGGAAGATCTAAACGATAAGCAACGGTTACAATACGCTCCAAGATTTCGAAAGGACCAGTATACCGCGGATTTAATTTCCCACGTTTTCCAAAACGAATGACACCTTTCCAAGGTGCGACTTTTAACATGACGCGGTCACCGACTTGAAATTCAAGGTCGTTGCGTCTTTTGTCGGTATAGCACTTTTGACGTCTCCGGGCCGTCCGAAGCCTATCTCGGATTTGAACGATCTTCTCGGTGGTTTCGTGAATGAGTTCGGGTCCGGTGATTTGTACGTCGCCTACTTCGGCCCAACAAAGAGGAGAACGGCATTTTTGGCCATATAACGCTTCAAAAGGTGCGGCTTTAATACTCGCGTGATAACTATTGTTGTAAGAGAACTCGGCGAGAGGTAAGTGCTTGTCCCAAGCTTTTCCAAAACCAACCACGCAAGCTTGTAACATGTCCTCCAAGGTTTGAATTGTGCGTTCGCTTTGTCCATCGGTTTGGGGATGATATGCGGTGCTCATGTCTAAACGCGTTCCCAACGCTTCTTGCAAGGTACGCCAAAATCTAGAAACAAAACGGCCATCTCGGTCGGAGATAATCGATAAAGGTATACCATGTCGGGCTACGATCTCCTTTATGTAAAGTTGTGCAAGTTTCTCCATTTTGTAGGTTTCTTTCATAGCGAGAAAGTGTGCGGATTTGGTGAGACGGTCAACAATAACCCAAATGGTATCATAACCGCCCGTCGTTTTTGGTAACTTGGTGATGAAGTCCATCGTTATTCTTTCCCACTTCCATTGCGGGATTTCGGGTTGTTGAAGTAACCCGGACGGTATTTGGTGTTCGGCTTTGACTTTGGAACATGTCAAACACTTGGCAACATAAGTAGCTACGTCCCTTTTGATGTTCGGCCACCAATATTGTTTTTTAAGGTCGTGGTACATCTTATTGGCACCGGGGTGAATCGAGTATCGTGACTTATGGGATTCATCTAAAATAAGGCTTCGTAGGTCCCCATAACTAGGCACCCAAATCCTTTCGGCGAAATATCGAAGTCCGGTCACCCTAACTTCGAATCGAGAGACGAGAATGTTCAAGAGCTCGTGTGAAACGTTTTCATCCTTGAGAGCCTCATCTTGGGCTACCCGAATCTGGCTATTAAGGTTGGTATGGATGATGATGTTTAAGGCTCGGACACGAAGAGGCACCGCTCTTTCTTTTTGACTTAAGGCATCGGCTACTACATTTGCCTTCCCGGGATGGTAACGAAGCTCGCAATCGTAATCGTTTAAGGTTTCAATCCACCTTCGTTGTCTCATGTTTAGTTGCTTTTGGTCGAAGATGTGTTGGAGACTTTTGTGATCGGTAAAGATAGTACTCTTGGTTCCATAAAGATAGTGTCTCCACATTTTAAGTGCAAAGACAACGGCTCCGAGTTCGAGATCATGTGTCGTGTAGTTTCGTTCATGAATTTTGAGTTGTCGAGAAGCATAAGAAATGACTTTCGTTCGTTGCATCAACACACACCCAAAACCATGTTTCAAGGCGTCGTAATACACAACAAAATCGTCATTGCCTTCGGGAAGTGACAAGATAGGAGCGGTGGTTAGCTTTGTTTTTAAGATTTGAAATGCGGATTCTTGTTCGGCCACCCAATTGAATTTCTTTCCCTTGTGAGTTAAAGCGGTTAGAGGACGAGCAACCAAAGAGAAATCTTTGATGAATCTACGGTAGTATCCGGCGAGACCCAAGAATTGACGAATGTGAGTAGGAGTAGTAGGAGTCTCCCATTTACTAATGGCTTCGATTTTTGTTGGATCGACTTTAATACCTTGGTCACTTACAACATGACCAAGAAATTGAATTTCCTTTAACCAAAATTCACACTTAGAGAATTTGGCATAGAGTCGTTCTTGTCTTAAAAGTTCAAGCACAAGTCGGAGGTGTTCCTCGTGTTCTTCTTCGCTTTTTGAATAGACCAAAATATCATCGATGAACACGATAACGAATTTGTCAAGATACGGTTTGCACACGCGGTTCATAAGATCCATGAACACCGCCGGTACGTTAGTGAGACCAAATGGATTTACAAGAAATTCATAGCTACCATAACGAGTTCGGAAAGCGGTTTTGGAGACATCTTCCCCCTTAACCCTTAATTGATGATAACCCGAGCGGAGATCGATTTTTGAATATACACAAGACCCTTATAGTTGATCAAAGAGGTCATCGATGCGAGGAAGAGGATATCGGTTCTTAACCGTCAATTTGTTTAGTTCACGATAATCAATGCACATTCGTAGGGATCCGTCTTTCTTTTTAAGAAACAAAATCGGAGCGCCCCAAGGTGAATGGCTAGGTTGGATAAAACCACGATCAAGTAGTTCTTGGATTTGACTTTGCAATTCTTGCATTTCGGATGAAGCGAGTCTATATGGTGCACGTGCTACGGGCGCAGCTCCCGGAATAAGATCGATTTGGAATTCAACCGGTCGATGTGGTGGAAGACCCGGCAATTCGTCGGGAAATACATCGGAATAGTCACTAACAATTGGCACATCATCGATGTGCTTCTCATCAGACTCGACTTTCTTAACGTGAGCAAGGATTGCAAAACAACCCTTACGGAGTAGTTTTCTAACTTTAGTGCATGAAACGAGGTTAAGTCCGGTGCAACTCTTATCGCCATAGACGATCAAAGGGTCACCATTCTCGATAGGAATTCAGATTGCGTTAAGATCACAAAGAATGTGAGATTTCATTTTGGCTAGCCAATTCATACTGATTATTACATCGAAGCTTCCTAGTTCCATGGGTATCAAGTCAATTTCAAACTCATTACCCAAAATGTTTAACGTACACCCCCGGTAATATGTGTCGGCACTCAATAGTTTTCCGTTGGCCACTTCAATGGTATAAGTGGTATCTAGTGGAAGTGGTGGAGTATTAAAAGAATGAGTTAAAGTCTTGGATACAAAACTCTTATCGGCACCCGAATCGAATAAACAAGTAACATAAGTGTTGTTGAGGAGAAACGTACCCGTGACTAATTCATTGTCATCTCGGGCTTCCTCGGTGTTACTGTTGAAAGCTCGTCCGCGCGTGTTGGTGTTGGCTTTCTTCTTCGGACACGCATTTCTAAAATGACCCGTTTGGCCACATTCATAACAAGTACCCGGTTTTGGTGCGTTGGGCACCTTTTGAGCGACGGGGGCGGCACTTCTACAATCGTTGGCCACATGACCACCCCTTTGGCACCGGTGGCAAAATAGATTGCTACATTCACCATAGTGGTGTTTGTGGCATTTGTTGTAAAAGGGTTTATTTCTGCCATAACTTTTCTTGGCGTCGGAGGTGAAAGGCTTTTTGGTGAAGTTGTTGTTGTAGTTGTTGCTTGATTGGGGGGCTTCCCATTTTCTTTTGTTGCCGCCCGATTTATCCTCAGCCTTAGGAGCCAGAACTACGATTTCGTCAACCGTTTCGATCAATTGGCGGGCCATGTTCAAAGCTTGTTGTAGGTTAGCGGGTTTGGATGACATCACTCCTTGTTTGATGCTCTTTGGAAGACCATCCATATAGAGTTCAACCCTTTGAGATTCGGGGTTCACGAGGTTGGGACACATCAAGGATAGCTCTGCGTATCGTTGATTGTAGACCTTGAGATCGTTTTCGACCGCCTTTAAAGTTCTTAGCTCTTGTTCGAGCTTTCGGGTTTCTTCACGAGGGAAAAATTCGATGATCATCCTTTCCCTCAAATCGGCCCAAGAGAGGGCGTGAGCTTCATCGGTACCCACCAATTATACATACGTGTTCCACCACGTGAGGGCGATACCGGCAAAGGTGTGGGTGGAATATTTGACTTTATCTTGGTCTCGACAACCGCTTATGCTAAAAACGGCTTCCGTTTGTTCGAAGCATCGAGTGAGTACAACCGGTCCCCCGATTCCATCAAAAGTGTGAGGTTTGCACCCCATGAAGGCTTTGTAGGAGCACCCTTCGCTTAAGTTACCGACCCCTTGATTGTTGTTGTGGTTGTTGTTATTGTTGGAGGAGTGATCGGCCATGGCCGCTTCCACGGCGGTGGCTATCATTCGTTGTAGTGCTTGTTCAGGAGTCTCATGGCATGGCACACGACGAGGAGGCATTGTTCCTTCAAAACACAAGAATACCGTTGATTAGTATTCTTAATAATACTAACCATGATATGGAATAAGGATAGAGAGAAATTTTCCTTGACTCGCCTTAAATTCTTTATGTCATAATGTCGGAATGTTCGTATGAGTCACCGTAATATAATCCCGGAAATTATATTACCCTAATTCATATGTGCATTCGACACTAATTCATAAAGTCAAGGTGGCGCGTCAATTAAATTAAGTAACGTGAGATTAAGATTGAATAAGAATTAGATATGATAGACGAGTTCGAGTATAATGCACAAGTAGTCAAGTAATTCCTACTTCAAGTCTATATGCCGGTTGTAGTCTAGACTCACTAATGTACCCTATGACTCGGCGTTGACACCAATGAACTCTAAATCCCTACAACCAATGCTCTGATACCATCTGTAGCGACCCGACCAAATCATGTTTGACGGCGCCGACTACTTAGGTCCCGTTACGTGGTCACAAGTCTTTAACATGACGTTTGACCAAAATATGTCGCATTCATTTCATAAGTAAAAGGATATTTCAAGTTTACAAATGTAGTTCAAAAGACTGGTTACATTACAAAGTTTAACGTACGAATGAAACCTATGCGACACAATTTAAAGTAGTCAAAAGACGCTCCAACTATGCATGTATACTCGACATCCAAGCAAGTATCAAAAAGAGTGCGGAAGCATGTATCAAGTAGCTTTCAAGGACCTGAGAAAACATATAGAAAACTGTCAACGAAAACGTTGGTGAAATCATAGGTGTTTTAGTAAACGTTGCATTTGAACCATAAGATTTAATATAATATGATTATCTAAATCATTTGCATTCCAAAGTTGTTATTTGTTTCGCGGGCACCCAATTATCAAACTTAACTGTTTTGCACCCTTTGCATAGTGTTAGAACATACACTAGACCCGAAAATATATTTCATCCGCTAACGGTAGCGAACCGTCCGAATGAGGCTCGTCAAGCCCATGTGATCACATAATATAAGTTCACGTTTACACCCTGCAAGTGTAACTAATGATAATTGAATTGAGGATTTTTGTTCAAACCCGTACGTGGAATGTTCGTTTCCGTACTTGTGTTCAATGTGTAAAAGTATGATACGTATATGTTTCTCATCCCATAGTTTAAAGCATAAAAGTTGTTTGAAAGATGGGACTATGATCTCACCTTGAGTGCACGTATGAAAAGTACTTCACAAAGTAACGTGTGCGAAGGATAATGCTAGTCTTGACCTAAACAAATAGGTCGTATCAATAACGGTAAACACGATAGGTCAAAGATGTTCAATTAGTCCTATGGCTGGTTATGACTCGATTATGTAGCATGTGAATCAAATTGTCAAGTTTAATGTAAAATACAAGTATAGAAACAAGTTAGGAAGGTTGCATAATCATTTGGTTAAGTTTGACAAAAAGTCAAACTTTGGTCAGTCAAAGTCAACGAAAAAGTCAACACGTTTGGGTCGGGTCCCGAACTATTTTTCTGAGGTTTTTATTCATATATAAACATGTTAGAACAAGTCTCATGTGAATCGGAGGTCCATAGGGTGCCAAACATTTTTCATATAATTGACATGTAGGTCAGAACCTGAACACGGTTTAGGCCGTGCCGCGACCCAGGATTGCCGCGCCGCGACAATACAAGGGAACTGGTACCTGGTCAGTCTCAAATGTCCAAGTCTCAATTCAAAACACTTTCAAGCATAACTCGCAAACCGCTAATACTTAGAACTCGTATCTTATATCGTTAGAATGGTAATTTGACAAAGAACACAACTAAATACATTTCACCAACCAAAAACGTAATTTGTAACGATCGGCTTTCCAAAGTAAATGATCAATTAATGCACACATTTAATACTTAAATTTGATAAGTGCACATTTATGATTCGGACATTTAATGCATACAAACGACATGCCGTTTTGTAGGTAATCAGCATACAATACAACTAACTACTTACTAACAATAAATCATGGCATTCAATGCATCAAATATTCATTTCAAGCTTATCAAACCCTAACCCAAATTCACCAAAATCACTAATCAAGTTTATGGAGTTTTCTCAAGCAACCTACACATGAAATTGAAGCTAGTGATGTTAAGAACACATTTAATACATGCATTTATGGCATTTAACATCATTCAATCAACCAAATCACCAAATCAAACACACCAAAGTTTATGTTCATGCTAGTTACTTCAAATAACAAAATCGAACATATAAATCATATATTCATGTTAGACTTGAGCCATAGACACTAATTAACAACTTTATAAGTTAAAAACATCAAGAACACAAAATCTAGTGATTTTAGAAAGTTACCCAAATGTAATGAAATCGGTATAGAATCGAAGAGGAAGTTGCAAGGATTCCAAATATGTAATTTGTTTTGCAAGACACCCGCTAGCTTGGATTTAGATGATGATTTCTTGGATTGGTGTTTGAGAGATTTTGTGGAAGTATTAAAGAAAAAGGAAAAATGAAAGAGATAATGAATGGGTGAGAGTGAAGGGTTGACTAGTTGACCTAGTCACCTCTTTGCTCTCTTGGAAACAATGGTCCCTCTAGTTCGGTTGCGGGTGCGTGAATTACCTAAACGAGATATTTTAAAAACGCGTATTAACGGGGGATGTCATAAACATATAACGGAATTTAAATAGTTAAATGGAAAAGTAAACGGAAAAAGGCATGATGTTACACTAACGTGTATTAAACTCAAATAGCATACGTCTGTTTTATAGTTCAGACTAGGGTTTCTATACCTGAAACAGACGGGGATGTGAAGCCCTATGGATCCATATACAACTACTCGCGCCCACCAGTTCTTATAACTGGTAGTTACTTGTTACCAAAGCTAAGGGATTTTTGTTTAAACTCGGTGTAGAATTTAGTATGTACTTGTGTCCATTGCGTTTAAAATAAATTGCATGTATTCTCAGCCCAAAAATGTATTGCAAAAGCAATTAAAAAGGGATCATATGAAACTCACCTTAGCAGCATATAAAGTCGTTCACCAAAATGTGATAGAAACTCGGATTACCAAATAACCGTAGATCTCAACCTAGAGAACATATGTTGGTCAATAAATGTCTATTAAGCTAGGTCAGGTCATAGTGTATCACAATCCTAATGCTCGAGATCGACATACAAAAGTTATCCAAAGTCGTTTCAAAAAGTCAATTTTGACAATAGTTCAACAAAACGAGACGTGCTTTATATAAGAATTCATTTACTTGGCTAGTAGTATTTAAAAATCTAATTTATCAATCTCATAAATAGGTTGTTTAAATCTTAATTGCAGATTCAAAAGCAATTTCAATTATCGTCAATTATAATTCAGTTGATCATATCTTTTAATCCGTTCATCGAAACTATTCGATATCTAAATGAAAAGTTATTGATTTTTCGCCAGCTTTCCAAAAACATGTATATCATATACCTTTTATCAGTAATATATGTATTTACCTCGTGATTCATCATAACTGTTTAACGACGAAATTTTGCATACGAGCATGCATAATTATATATACTCGAGCACTAGACATGGATACACTATTAGTATATAAAAGATAAAATATAAATGCTTACGTATCAATATTGTGATTCAATATTGCAGAAAAGTACGTAGATGCAACATAGATGATAACAGTAGGTTTGACTTGTAAATAATACCCATGAACATTACCCATAACCTCCATAGCTATAACCCATAATTTCCTTAACTTTATCCCGCTCAAAAACCCATTTTTGAAAGTGACACGCTCATAACCTCGTCGTAGTATTTTATGTATATTACTAATTAATAATTAATAATACTAATAATTAATAAGATTAATAATAATATTAATCTTAATAATAATAATAATAATAATAATAATAATAATAATTTAAATAATAATAATAATAATAATTTAAATACGGAGGAAGTAATATAAATAAATATGTGTGTGTGACAAACAACTGAACTCGCGAGCTTTTATAATGTTTTCTGAATCTGATGCCCATGCGATCGCATGGGCTTCTAGTGCAAATGCCATGCGATCGCATGGCCTGCCTGGACAGCTCACATCTCTTTTGTACACTAGCTTGTCGACATATTTTTTAATTATAAATATAATATAATTAATTATATATTATATTAAATTAACGTGCATAGTGGACTTGTAATTTTTGTTTCGATAAGTCGTACGTCATCACTCGACTTATGTCCCGGTTCCGGTTTCTCGAACGCATTTTCGTACGCTTAGAAAACTAGCACTTTACGTTTTGTGACTCGTACCTTTGTCAAAATATAGTCTTAAATTATCAATAAATTATATCACTCAAAGTGTATCTTAAACTTTCGAGTGTTTTGGTCATTTACTTTTATAAATCATTGTCTCGCTATTTGTGAATATATATTTAATATCAAATCGTTTTATGACCAAGTTAATATTATATTTTACCGTATTATTAAATATATATTTTCAATATGGATAAACAGGTTTTAAAATACACATCGCAAGTTATTCATAGATTTAATTCTAACAGTTAATATTCCTTATTATTGTATGTGTCCAAATTACGTTATTTAAACAAACACTTTACCATTTATTCCGAATACCGTTAAAAAGGAATGATTTCACAAATCAACGTGGACCTCACAACAGAGACCCGTAATAATATCACAATCCTTAAAGGATTCAGTAAATATCTTTTAATTCAATCGTTTAGCATAATCTTTTAACTCCGTAGTTAAATATATCAATCAGATAATCAAACCAATAAGTTTAATGCACAGTATCGTTTACTTAACACTTTGTTACGTTTTCAAGTTATAGTATATGTATCTATTTACATATAATTGTTCGCGAATCATTGAGAACAATCGAAGGGTAATTGAATAGTTCAAAATTTTGAGATTCAACTTCATAGACTTTGCTTATCGTGTCGAAAACGTTAAAGATTAAGTTTAAATTTGGTCAGAAATTTTCGGGTCATCACACTTATAGAGGCAAATACTACCGATTTCATACAACAATCACATACATAACAAATGGAGTGCCAAATATCCATTTTAATGAAACATGTTTCGATAAGGATTGATTTAAACAACACTTAATGGCACATAACAAATATCAATCCTTGTTTACATAACTTATGTATGTAAACCCACTTCATATTTTGTAAGTATGATTTTCATGCCAAAACCATCCAAACAAACATATTAAGTGAATTAAAACATGTTAAAAATTTATCCACTTTAACAAAGCATAAAGTCTAAAATTAACAATTTTAATTTTCTCATTTCATGTAAAACATGAATATAATTTATGTACTTTATTTTTCTAAACTTTGAATTAATTTTAGTCAACATGCAAGTTACCTTATCAAATTTTCGAATTTTGGCAGATTCATACATGCAACTTCAGATGGTCATATCTTACTCATTTCTAGTCCGTTTTCGATGAATTTTTTTTTTTCAAATTTAAGTTCTTTCAGTTAGCTTTCAAATGCAATTGGTCTCATACAATAATATTGAGTTTAAAGCCCCGAAACAATCCATCAAAGACGGACTGTCCAAGCTGAAAAAATTTCTTAAATGAAAAAAATGAGTTTAACCCATTTTACATTTTGCCAAAATCCAAGATTCAAATTAGTATTTAGGAAACATAAAACATAAATCATGATACTTGTTTTGCATGTTTGTTATGCATGATCATCTCCAAGAATCATGCACAACGCATCCATCAAAACTAAATATCATAAGAAAAGTTTGCAAAAACTTGTACAAGATGGCTCGGATACCACTGTTGGAGTATGATACAAATCCAAAGCGAGCGGAAACATTTTTAAAACTTTAGAAAATCATACTTTCCACGGATCATTGTACAAAACTTTAGTAAAAAAATAAATTAACGAAACCGAACAAGAGAAGATTAGAATACAACCTTTGTAGCCTTTTGAAGATCGAATTTGAAAACCCAAAGAAGAGTTCCTCTAAACGGTAGACACCCAAAGTTCCAACCTTGCTTCGATCTATACCTTCTACTTAACGGATATTTTCTTCTTCGTTATTTCCACCAAAAACCGAACCCAATTATAGATTTCAAGTATTTTGGTTACTTGAAAATAAGAAAGAAAAATAGCATTTTGTAGTGTGTTTTGTATCTTTTTTACATGACATTCCAATATCAAGACTTGATATTATATATTACATAATTGATACAATAATACATCTAGTACAAATATAATAAATAAAGATTTGCAAAATCAAATCTTTATATAAAATGAGATTTACAAAATCAAATCATATTTTATAAATCAAATCAAATCTTATATCTTATATAAAATATGATTTGCAAAATCTAATCAAATCTCTACATATTTAGATTTGTAAGTATATGTATACACATAAAAAAACTTATTTAATTTATTAAACCATTAACTAATGATTAATAAATTAATTTCCGATTAGAAGGTATATCAAACAATTTACGATTGGCCTTTGTGTATGACCGAATAGGATAAATAGACTTTTATTATTTAATGTCATGGGCATATCTTCGGAATATATATACCACGGTCAAACCACGGTCGAACCGTAGCCAACCCGAGAACATATTTCCAACAGATGCTTGTTCTAATGAGAATGTAATTTTTTAGTTTGCAGGGCCTACAAAGAAATCCGAGAAATGAGGTGTCTTGTGTATGTTGGATATCTTTATTAGCTTTTATGGTTCATTTTAGTGATATGTTTGTTACAATTTAGTTTTGTTATGGAATACTCTTTTAGAAAGAGCCTTCAACTCTTGATACAATGAATTTTGCCTGCTTATTTCATGTTTGTTATGTTGTAGTATTTGCTTTTCAATATGTTATAAGATATGTTTTGAAAGAGCAAAACACATGATGATTTATGCATCAAACTAATTTTTTTAAAGACACCAGCAAATCTCGAGTAGAATTGAGTGTGTCTAATCAGTACTAAATAGATAGATTAGAGATCTAAACACGCTTGGGATGAGTAACTAGCCATAATTAAATTCTTTTGAATAAAGTGGGTATTGGCTCAATCACTACTATGTTCTCGAGTAATATTTTTCTCAATGCTCACGAGCTATTTTTTCGTTACTGTGTTTCCGTGGACATAGAGAAATGGGGATAGTAAAAATAAACGGAAAACAATAGAAACTATATTTCTTTGATTTCGAGTTTAAACTACTAGGAGCAGTGTAGTAAAGCTCTTTATTTCTCTCAAACAACTCTCCGAGATCTCGTTTTTAGAAGGCAACCGAGATGAGATGTTCATCTCCCGCGATTTCCCGATCAACGGGTCAAACTTGGTCAAAGCTATGATTTCTCGGATTTTATTGCTCATTTCTCTAATTTTCTTGTAAATTTTCATAATTTCTCGGATTTGCTCTCCCATTTCTCGTAATTTTTTTTTGTTTTGTAAAATCTCATAAAAGTGTATATAAATATACATATATTATATAAATTTATACTAAAAAAAAATAAAAAGTCAACGTAAATCAACGTCAGTCCCGAGATTTCTCCGAAATGCCGAGATATCCCAAAAAACGTTCAAACGATATCTCTAGAGATCCGAGTTCTCCGACTAGGAGTAAAGATTAGACTAGTTTATGTAGTGTTCATCTCTTCGTCTTAGCATTAGTCTTGAAAATGGTAACATAGACATTCTCCTTTTGTACCCATCCTTTTTTTTTGGTGACGAAAGTATGTCACTCTTTGACTACTTTGTTCTTAGCATGAGGTGACACTGCTGATATATCTGTTAAGAAGCTTAGTCCTAATCTCACAATTGTGTGATAGTGAAGGTTTACATTTTTTTTTTTTTTCCAAAAGAATGTTGGAAATTTGTTGTCCAAAAACAGGTAGCCACATTATTAACCTTATATTCCCTTTTTTCGACCTTTTTTATTAATTACATTTTCTGTTATTTTTCAACTTGGAGACACAAACGAGATGTCTGAAACCTAAGTGTAAAATATTATGGACATAGTCACATGGCCAAATGAAAGTTGAATGAACTGATATCTTGTTTCAAAAAAAGAAAAAAAAAACCAAACCTTAGTGGGCCATTGCAACTATTGGTTTATAAAATTAGGGCCACATCCTTTTCTATAACGTTTAGAGCACAGGGAGTCGTTCGGTGTTAAATCTCAGTATTAAATTTAACATTGGATTTAACACTGACGCCAAAATAGGGGAAATAGTTCAGTGTTAAATCTCAGTGTTAAATCATTATTTAATTATTTTTTAAAACTTTTAATAATATTATTTAACACTTTTATATTATTAGATTATTATTTTTAATACATTTTAAATTATTTGTATTCATTATTTAATTTATTTTAATAACACAAATATTTAAAAAAAAAAAACACAAATATATAAAATAAATAAATATAAATATATTGAAAGAATAAAAGTACTCCATTTAGCCTAATAATTTGGCCCATATGTAGCCCATATTTAGCCCATTTATTTTCTTTAAAATCTAGTATGTTAATCTAATAATTAAAGAAAAAAAAAAGCTGCAATTCATTGTCTTCTTCATCTAGTCAAGGAATGCTGCAACTCACAAAAACATAAAATAATTAAAGAAAAAAACGAACTGAATAAAAAAAAGAAAGAAAAAAGAAAAGAGAAAACCACATGATTCAGCGTCGGCTAGGCAACGGTGGCTGAAAACGGTGGAATTTAACGGTGATTTAACGGCGGGAGGGAGTGGGATTCTCCACGTCTCCACCGTTAAAATTGTATAACGTCGAAAATAATCGTCGACTCCCACGAACAAGGATACCCTGCTCTGGATATCCTTATCCCTAAATTGCACCAATCGGGCCCCACCTTCTCCATCTGTTACACAGGTTTGTAAAATTTCATTTACAATCACTTGATGTTTCGTACCTATGCTCACAATTCCTTCAAATAAATGTAATCGATTTAAGTTTTTATCGATACTTGTTAATTGTTACTATTAAATATCTTCTTGGATAGTAAAAAGTCAACGTGTATCCAATTTGACCTTAATTTGTAAAAAACTCTGGTTTATTACTGTATTTGTAGATGAGAAATGATATGGTTACGAAACTGCTACAATATTTTGATACACAAATTGATGTGACACAAATAAGATGCGAGAAACAGATAAACGGTGATTTGTAGTTTGTTTTTTTATTTTTTTAATTATAAGCATTGCTCAACTGCCTCAATGAGTGTTAATGTACCGTTTGATGATGTGGCCGATAACATGGCTGCCACATCAGCAAAATTTAGCTTAGTTAACACATACCGGTCAATCGGTAACAGTATTAATTGATTGTTAAACACTTGCAAAACAAAGTTCAAAAATGGAGTTCTAATACTAATAGAATGTTGGTTCAAAGCTTGTCAATAATGTGTATATATGTGTCAATTGTATATGCTTCATGCTTGTGCTATAGTTTGTAACTATTCCTCTTAAGAATATTTAAAAAAAAAATTGAATACTTTTTCAGTGATTTCACACTAATGAATTCAAAAATGTATAAACATGTAGTAGTTTTTTATTGTGTGCACGCACGCAGTTATAAGAATAACATGGATAAAAGCTATCGATTGAGGACCATATGGACACCTGAAATGGACAGATATTTCATTGATATAATGCTTGAACAAGTTGGGAAAGGAAGCAGAATTGATGATCATTTATTTAGTAAAAGAGCTTGGAAACACATGACTACATTGTTCAGTACTAAATTCAAGTTTCATTACGAAAAAGATGTTTTAAAAAACAGACACAAAACTTTAAGAAGTTTATTCAAAGCAGTAAACAATCTTCTTTCATTGGATGGGTTTACATGGGACCAGGGGCGAATTTAGAGGGGGGGCAGGGGGGGCGCCCGCCCCCAGTCGATTTCGAAATTTTAGTGTAAAAATTTGGATTTTTTTCATTTTGCCCTAAACCCAAAAGCCATTTGCCCCAAAACCTACATATTTTGCCTCAAAATCTTCAAATTTTGCCCACAATTCTCTAAATTTTGCCCCAAAACCTTCAAATTTTGCCCACAAACCTTCAAATTTTATCCAAAAACCTCAAAATTTTGCCTAAAAACCTCCAATTTTTGTCCCAAAAACTCCGTATTTTGCCCAAAAAAGTTGCTACGGTTTAAAAAAAAAATTTCGCCCCCGGTGAAGAAAAATCCTGCTTCCGCCACTGCATGGGACGGTACTCGACATATGGTGACAGCTGATAATAATGTTTGGGATGACTATATCAAGGTAAGTTAGTTATCAATTATTTCAGTTGAAAAATGAATTATTTGTAAAACTTATGAATATGCATGATCCGATAATCGTGTGTGCAGGTACAACCCGGTGCTCGAATATATAGAATTAAAACAATTCCATATTATTTTGATTTATGTCAAATATACAAAAACATATCTGCGGAAGCAAATATTGACAATGCTGACAAAATGTTAGAATTTGGTAACGAATCAGTTGGTGATACCGTTATTCAAAATAACGAGGCTGATTTGGAGGTTTTTCATGAAATTATGATCGATGAAGATTTTAGGGTTTCAATCTCCAAAGAATTTGATGATATTGATCCAGGAGGGTGTCGTGTTAGGACATATTGGCAGCCATCAATGGATCGTTACTTCGTTGACCTTATGGTTGACCAAGTTCGAAAAGGAAGTCATGTTGATGGATTGTTTCGTAAGCAAGCGTGGATAGAGATGATCAAGTTATTTAATGACAAGTTTGGTTTCAAATATGATGTTGATATTTTGAAAAATCGTTACAAGACATTTAGAAGACAATATACTGTTGTAAACAAGCTGTTGGAATCGGATGGTTTTTTGTGGGACGATTTACGTCAAATGGTGATTGCCGATGATCGTGCCTGGCAAGATTACATTGAGGTTTGTATTATCTCATCAGTAAATGTTTCCTTTGACCTTTTAACTAGTAACACCCGTGACTCCTAGATCCGCTACTCGGTCAAATTCGGGCCGAGTCGGGTCTGAGTATGTCAAAGTCAAACTTGATCAAAATGGAGTAATATTTTTTAAAATTCGATTTTGTACCCGATATCTATATTCGAAATATTTATGTTTTATGTTTGATATATTTATTTATATTTATAATATAATATATATGGGGTATATATATACATTACTAAAATTCAAACGTTGGTCAAACCCCGACTTGACCGACCCGTCCCTGTAAGCTCCTGACCGACTCGTCCCCGACTCACATTTTTACAACTTGTAACAATGTGCAGGAAAATTCTGATGCAAGACAATATATGACGAGACCACTACCTTTGTATAAAGATTTGTGTTTTGTATTTAAAGAATCGAACACTGATGAAAAAGATAGTCTTTCTGATACTACCGATAATCGTTCAAACCAAACTGAACAAGTTCGTAGTGGTTCAGCAGCATCAAAGAATGAACTTCATCTTAAGCGCGAGGTACAACACAAACAAAGTATAAAGAATTTGAAGAGAGTAAAGATGGACCATGAAAGCATGGTGAGTGCTCTTCGAGAAATGGCGAGTGCGGTTTCTCGTTTAGTAGAAACGAGGAAAGATGAAGATAACCAGAAAAAGTTTGGTGATATGGAGAACGTAATTGAAGCGATTCAGGCGTTACCAGATATGGATGAAGATCTCATTTTGGACGCGTGTGATTTTTTGGAAGATGATAAGATAGCAAAAACATTTTTAGCGTTGGATGTTAAATTGAGAAGAAAGTGGTTGATTAGGAAACTTCGGCCAAAAATGGTAGTACGATAAGTTAAAGATTTGATGCAAAATTAAGCCTTTGGAATCAACTATTGACGATTCATTTAATAAGTGATGTGGTTGTTAAACAGTTTCTAACATCAACTAGTAGGAGCGTATGCGTGATGCCACGAAATTGTGTAGTTATTATTTTAGTTGAGCGATAAAAGTGGATAAAAAACTATTATGAATAAACATGTACAGTAACAATTATTTCTACGTGATAGATCCTATGTCACTATGTTTGTCTCGTCGTCTAACACTATTTTTATAAACTCTGAATTATTTTTTTGTTTTGGTATTATATTAAACATTATGAAAATATTCGGACTTTCTTGTTATTTACTTTATTGGTTATAAATTTTGAAGATTTTTTTTTGTAGCTGTAATTGTTTTAGTTTTATGTTTTATCCATGTAATTTTTTAAACTCTGAATTATTTTTTTCTTTTGGTCTTATATTAAACGTTTTGAAAATATATGGACTTTCTTGTTATTAATTTTTTTAGCTATAAATTTTAATTGTTTTAGTTTTATGTTTTATCCTACCGTCAAAAGTTATAATGCGAACCACACAAAAGGCGAGAACCGCAAGAACTTTTAAATTACAAATATTTTCACATGTGAGTAAATTGAATCACCCATAAATATTGATGGAGAGTAAGAAAGAACTATAAATAGTTTGAAAAACCTTATATTTTTACTTATATAATCAAATATATGGTTTTTCGTTCACATGTGCATATTTGTTTGTGAACATGTAAATATTTATTATAAGTAACAATTTAACATGTAATTTGTCGTAATGAAAATATGTTTGTTAATAATATGAGCATTAATTAACAATTGCATGTAATTTGTTGCATTTAAATGCATAAAAACTATGAAATTAAAAAGTTCTCGCAGTTCTTGCCATTTTTGTGGTTCTCATTTGAATCTGCCCTAAACAGTATTATGCAATAGGATTACTGTACCATTTACGTTATTTAGTATAATTAGAAATACAAATAGAAATATAATTTCGATCCTGTTCTATGCATATGCAAGAAACGTGTACTTAATGGTCATGTTCAATGTAGAGTGTAATTTTGCTCCTCCACTATTTTAATCTAATCTTCTACATTTTTCACTTTGTCGTGGTCAATATTGCGTAACACCTTAAGCGAATCGTTTGTTTTTGCACGTCTTTGTATTAGCAGACACGATGCAGTTTTGAGACCATGAGAAAACGAGATTATCACCTAAATGTCCATTTTTTCTACCTTTTTGACTCATAACCCATACAAAAAAGTTGACAATTTGCCCGCGCAAGGTGCCTCTTTGCGACCTTGCTCCCCGGTGGATGCACGATGCAAGGTGCCTCTTGCGACCTTGATCTCCGGGGACGCAAGGACGCAAGGTGCCTCTTGCTCCTGCCTGCATGTTCATAATTAAAGTTTTCTTTCAGACATTTCATCAAACACCTTACGTGCGCTTTACATTTGGTATTTATTCTTGATCATCTTTAGTAAACTATTTCATTGGCTAGAAATGGTGACAATGCTGTGTGATGTTTATCTGACCGATCTCAACAGCCACTTAACATCACCTGATCCAACATTATTTTGATCTATATAATAAGATGTTTACGACACCTAATTGTTTCAGTACAATGTATTATTTTGTTTGTTTGATAAATGTAGTTATCTTGCTTTGGTATTCACAATAGCTATTTTTGTGCGTTATTCAGCTCCAACAAAGATTCTCGATAGTTTACCATGAAAGATGATCAAGAATAAATACCAAATCTAAGGCGCACTTAAGGTGTTTGATGAAATGTATTGAAAGAAAACTTTAATTATGACATGCAGGCGGGAGCAAGAGGCACCTTGCATCCCCGAGGAGCAAGGTCGCAAGAGGCACCTTGCGTCCTTACGTCCACCGGGGAGTAAGGTCGCAAAGAGGCACCTTGCGCCTTTGCGCTTTGCGTGGGCAAATTATTAACTTTTTTTTTATGGGTTATGAGTCAAAAAGGGTTGTTAAAATGGGCATTTAGGTGATAATTCCATGAGAAAACGGGTCTTGTGTAGATTGTACATAATGACCCAAAACATGTCATTAATATCGACTAAACAATAAAAAAATGTTTTAATAACTCTATTAAATCATGTTATCATCACAGACGAGGCTGACCTCAACCTTCTGTTTTTTTTTTCCTTTTTTTTTATTTTATAAAAAAATGGACCCCATTTGTTTTTGATAATAAGCATCGTGTTTGGCATGTCTTTTTTATTTTTTTGACAAAAAAACTTAAACTTGATATAAAACTTGATTTGAAAAAGAGACAAGAAACCGAGAATACAAAGAAAACCACCATGACAGAGGCTCGACGACAGTAACACAACCTAACCAAGACAAGCAAGATGTTAGAGCTATAGTTAAGATGGGGCCGGTGCTACAGAGTCTTCTATGGGGGGCTGTGACCCCAATAAACAGGCCAGAAGTCATTAAGGAAAAAATGTGAACCAACCATAACCAAAAATTCCACTAAAATTTTTACTTCAATTGGTCAGAGTTGATATTTTGTAAGGTTACACTCTTTTGAACCGGCTAACATCCTTTATACTTTTTTACACCTATACAGCAACATGATAAATTTATGAAGGTCTACGTACCATACATAAACAGAAAAATAGATGCAAAAATTTCATCACTATAATATTTCAAATGCTAAATCTATCACTTGTTAAACACAAAGTTTTGTTCAGGGAAAATCACTTGGCACAACTCGACAGAAAATATGACACTTTTTATACTATAAATCCAAGGGAAATTTTTGTGTGAATGTTTTAGCAACGGGATTATAGCCAAAATGCCCATTCCCAAACAAATTCTTGCGCTGGAGCCCAAAAAAAAAAAATAAAAATTTGCCAGGTTGCCCTCGCAAGACGCAAGAAGACTTGCGTCTTGCCCTCGCAAGGCGCAAGCTTGCGTCCTTGCGTCTTGCGAGCTTGCGACCTTATCTGATCAGATGTTGGATTTTCAGATAAGATTTAGTAAGATTTCCTAGATTTTTGTCGGATAAGATTTTTACCCTATTTATAGTATGACCCTGGAACTTTGATTTCACAGTCTCATAACAATTCCAACCTTGTGCAATTCATTGATTAAAGACACTTTAAGGTACTAATTTAAGCAATTTCTTCACTAATTTTAGTATTTATTATTTGTGTTAATGATGATTATTTTTAATTATTTTGTTATTTACAGTTAATCTCAGTTAATATCCATGGACAGAAGAGCTAGAGCTTCACACCGAGTTTCACAAGGAGAGTCAGAACAACAAGTTGCTGAAAGACGACGACTATTAGCCGAACGTCCCATTCTTACTGGTCTTTACGTTGCTGCTCAAGGTAGTTTTTCTGCGTACTGGCGGGGAATATATGCTGGAGCTTTTCTCTATCGAGATAATGAGTACTATCCCAAACTTGTTAGGGAATTTTATGCAAACTATGTGTTTGATCCACGTAAATTGAAATGTGTTCACGTGAACATGTTTGGTTATTCCTACGATTGGACGTTGGAGGAGTTTGCTGAGATTCTGGATATTCCAGATGAAGATTTCAAGTTTTTCAGTCTTAGCAAGGATGTGAAAAATGCCCCGAGGAGGTCAGCTACAGGAAATTCATTCTCAACTTCTGGGTTTGTTTCGGGACTATGTAAACCTGGTTTTGACATGCCACACAGTGGTCCTGTCATTATCAGGGAAGAACATATTCAGGACCAGTATCAACAGATGATGACGGTCATCAAGAGGAATGTCATGTTTCGAGATGATGCTGATGTGGAGCTATATGTAACTGAAGTTTTGATTTTGATGTGTTTGCTCGAACAAATCCCAATTAATCTGGCATATGTGGTTGCTAATCGGATGGCGGGATTGCCTGCAGCTGGTGGGAGAGGATTGCCCTACGGCATGTTGTTGGACAACTTCTTTGCTAATGAAGATGAGTTGGTGTATCCCTCTGATCGGGAGGTGTTGAATGCTGAGATTATGTATGCTGCTCCAATTTAATAATCTGGGTTGATCATGTAATAAAGTAGGTCGTAGGGCCTTTTGTACTACTTTGATTGTGTGTTTGTAGTATGTCATTCGGGTTAATGAAATGGTATTTTAATTTTAGCCTATCTGTTTTATTGCTCCTTTTAATTTCAGTACAAGTTCAAGGACGACGGGAGTAATTTGGTCAATAACTTTTATAAACTTACACTTAAGCACTAGATAAATATTTGTAAACATAGATGGACATATACATTAACAGAAGTTAAACAAATAAAAAAAACTCAAATTGTAACTAGAAATATCAAACAGCAGCAACATAAAATATTAATTCTTCGAAATTGTTTAATTTTACATACGTTTTCAACCAGAGGTACCTCAAACGGGTGGTTTAATTCTTTAATTTTACATACGTTTTCAAGACCATAGTTATGCAAATCAAACTCTTTTGTGTTTGGAAGTGGCAATTCAGGTTCTTCCACTTCGAAATTGTTACTTGCGAGGTTTTCTTCGGTATCATGTTGTAGTAACAATTGTTGTGGTTGGTGTTTTGGTGGTTTTGGTTTTTTTGGTATTTTGGTGGTTTCTTGATTTTGTTGTAGTAGTGGCTGGTTTGTCGAGTATTTTGTCTCTGGATTTCGTTGTGGCTGATGCATTATTATTCTATCGACAATATAAATATCAATAGGAGCATTTACAATTGCATATTGTAAAAACTCTTGAAAGTCTTCATCATCATTAGTAATATCAAAAACATGATTATTAAAAACGTATCTCATTGAAACAGCTGCATTGGGTGGGAATTCAATCTTTTTAAGAACATTTTTTAACAATATTCTCCGATTCATTGGTTTTACGGGCGCAATTGGCAGTCTAAACCGAATTCTAAAACAATCTCGTGGCATATATATGGGTATGTTGTTAATGTTCTCAAAATAACCCCCACAACATATATTAACAACAAATTTATCATCATTAACGCAATTCATAATGACAAAAATTAGTGAAAAATGGTTAAAATAGTACCTTAACGTGGGTATAAGCTCTGCATTGAAAACTTTTGAAATTGTTATGAGACTGTGATTTCAAAGTCTCAAGGTCAATCTAAATATAGGGACAAAATATTATCCGTAAAACTCTAGGATATCTGACGAAATCTTATCCACAAAATCGTATTTCTGATCAGATAAGGTCGCAAACTCGCAAGACGCAAGGACGCAAGCTTGCGCCTTGCGAGGACAAGAAGCAAATCTTCTTGCGTCTTGCGAGGGCAACCTGACAATTTTTTTTTTTGGGCTCCAGCGCAAGAATTTGTTTGGGAATGGGCATTTTGGCTATAATCCCTTTAGCAACACAATGAATACGAAATAAGTTAACTCTTTACCATCTTGATCGTCTTCAAATATGCAGTGACGATTGCCAATTAACTTGCAAAAGTGGGTTTAGTTCTGAATTTGAAGTGCATCTTGATATCCTTAAATTCTGCAATGACGATCTAACATGTTGGTCAAAACCAGTAACGGTTTACCAACAAAATTAGGTTGAACTGAAAGCCACTTTTCTAGATCGTACTCAGATTATATTCTCTAGATCGAAACTGTATTTTAACATAAGATTTTTGTAATTCACAACTACTAGGTTTAGTTCTACCAAACAACATTCTTTCCAGATTGCAAATGTGTCAATAAAGACCAAAAATGTTGTCAATAGTACGCCAAATATATATAAGTTAATAAGCAACTGATAGCTTGAAATTTATAAAGTTTACCACGTATTCAAATCTACTAGTAACAAACTACACTTCAAGATTAAGAAAAACATATAGTCCTAATATTCATACTAATGTTGTCAAACAGTGCGAAGCCTACTTGTTTATAAACTCTAAAGCATTGTACCCCATGAAAAGAATAACAAACACATTTTATAATTTGTAGTTAATAAGTTTGGACTATAAATATGGAATACCTCCATAATCGTTTGATGAAGCAAAGAGAGGATCAGATGGAGGTGTTTTTGGTGGACCCTAATGAAAGTTTGTTGTGAATGAAACTCCGAACGAAACCAAGATCCGACAAATCGATTCCAGAATAATGCAACAATAAGCGAAACAAAAAAATAAAAATAAATAAACGATAAAACACCAATCATATGGATTTGTCAAAGAAATTATCTGCAACAAATAACTCATAAAATGGACGATTCGATATTTATATAATTTGGTTTTGATGGGATCCTTTGAATAGCATTTGGGAATTAATGCTAGAGATATTATTTACCGTGATCTGTAAGGAAGTGTGATTATAGTTCAGACACAACCTTATCCTTACACTACTATAAAGCTCGGAGCCATAGATGTTTCTGTTAACGTGAAAGATTGATTGAGTGAATAATACGTACATTACATTACAATGGTACTATAAATAGCCCAAAGTACTAGCATAAAACCTAATGGGCTTGCATCATGAAAAGGTCCTTATAAACATGGGCTTACAATAAGAGTGCTCAATATATCGACTAACAGCCCCCCGAGTTGCAGCGGGAGTATTAGCGACGCACAAACTGGTACTGGACTCATAAAAAAGAACAGCAGGAAAGCCTTTGGGGAAGATTTCGGCGTACTGAACCACACGATATGTCTATGTGTTCGGTGCGCTGGTGCTGAACCGCGTTACTTGACATGTATACTGCACGAAACACATAGAGATCATGGCAATAGTAGCGGAAAACAAAGGACAGTGAAGCTCTTCATTGCATCTCTTAACAGTAGACAATAGTAGCAAAAAATAAAGGACAATGAAGCTCGCGTAGTAGGTTGTGAAGCCAACAAGTCTCAGTAACGGTATTGGCAACACCGCGGTACTTTGCTTCAGCACTGGAATGAGATGGCGTCAGCTGTCGTTTGGATGACCATGCCAGAAGGTTATTACCTAAAAAGCCAAATTTGGCGTTTTCTGATTATGAACCTCTGATTATTTTGCTTTTTCCGATTATATGTATGCAATATGTAGCCTACTCGTTAATATGATTAATCACATTAAGTACGCAATTAGCAGAAAGTACACAAGAAAGATTTGGAATCAAAAGAGCAATATCATATGTGTGCCCGTGGCCGTTGCCGATATGATGACCATAGTTTAACGGATGAAGAGTTTTAAACGGATGGTGATCTCACCGCAAATGCTTGTTGACTTAGCCTGATATGCTGGTGATTGTGTGAAGCCCATCATAACAGAATGCTTTTACGACCTTCGATCTATTAGTTATAACCTTTACAATTACATAAGCAATTTAGAGGCTTTGCCGATTAACGAGAAAGAAACAAGATTGGAATATCAAGATGGGAAACGATACACTATCTATATCCTAAGATGTAGAGATATTTATAACGGATCTTACCCATGAAAAAACAAAGAAATTATAGTAGGTTTGTAAACGGAAAAAAAATATCTAGGGGCGCTTTTTAGAAGTTTACAAAATAACGAAGTAGCTCGTGCATCTTACGTACTTCCATTTTATCACAATTTGGACGATTCAGAGTATATTAATAACCTGATGAAGGGTCCTGGTCATCCTTTGGTCATTGTTAGGTGCAACACCTTGTCTTCAGACAGAACCCAACACTATAGGTTGGTCAAGAACAGTTACGGGAAAGAGTTAAAAAAGAAATGGGTTGACAAGTATTACATATGAAATGTTGTTCCTGGCAGCTGTACCAATTTTTTCAAGGAGACATAAACGTAGGTTATGAATGATGGCTATGTATGCATTTGGGATATGATTATCGTTGTTACTTCATTTAGGATGTTTAGGTTATAGTTGTTACTGCATTTGGGATTTTGGTCAACATTTCTAATTATCCCTCACAACCAACGTTTACGTCTCCTTGAAAAAATTGATACAGCTGCTAGCAAACTGCGTTTCAAATGTAATCTTTGCCAACCCATTTCTTTCTGTAATTGTTCTTAAGATACACGCGCTACTTCGTTATTTTGCAAACTTCCCATAAAAACACCCCCAAATATCGAATTTGTCTTTCCGTTGACAAAGATTTTTTACTATCATTTCTTTGATTTTCTCATGGCTAGATCTTTTATAAATATCTCTACATCTCAGTTATACCGATCACCAACTTGATATTCCAAACTTGTTCGTTTGTCATTACCGGCAATGACTCTAAGTTGCTGTTATAAGTGCAAGAGTTATCATTAATAGACTAGAGGCTGTAAGAGCAATCTGTTATGATAGGCTTCACACTATCAACAATATAACATGCTACATCAACAAGCATTTGCGATGAGATCACCAACCTTTAAAAACCCTTCATTAGATAAACTATCGTCATGATATCAGCAACGGCTACGGGTACACGTACGGGATTGCTTTTTTAATTCTAAACTTTCTTGTGTAATTTTTGTTGATTTGGCACTTCATGTGATCAATCATCTTAACGAGCAGCCTACATATTGCATAGATGTAATTGGAAAAGGAGACATTTTCTAATAATGAACCTCATATTATTTTGTATTTTTCGATTATATGTATGCAATATATAAGCTGCTCGTTCACATGATTAATCACATTAAGTACGCAATCAGCAGAAGTACACAAGAAATGTTTGGGATCAAAAGAGCAATCTCATATGTTTACTCATAGCCGTTGCTGATATGATGACCATAGTTTATCAGATGAAGGGTTTTAAACGGTTGGTGATCCCACCGCAAATGCTTGTTGACTTAGCCTAATGATATGTTGTTGATTGTGTGAAGCCAATCATAAGAAATTGCTCTTACGAGCTTCGATCTATTAATTTTAACCTTTGCAATTACATAAGCAATTTAGAGGCATTACCGATTAACGAGAAACGAACAAGAATGGAATATCAAGATGGGAAACGATACTATATCTATATCCTAAGATGTAGAGATATTTATAACGGATCTACCCATGAAAAATCAAAGAAATGATAGTAAAAAACTGTCGTAGAAAACTTTGTCAACGGAAAAAATATATGATGTTTAGGGGTGTTTTTTAGAAGTTTGCAAGATAACGAAGTAGCACGTGCATCTTACGAACTTCCATTTCATCACAATTTGGATGATTCAGAGTATATGAATAACCTGATGAAGGGTCATGGTCATGCTTTGGTCATTGTTAGGTGCAACACCTTGTGTTCAGACAGAACTCAGCATTATGGGTTGGTCAAAAACAGTTACGGGAAAAATTTGGGAAGAAATGGGTTGACAAAGATTACCTTTGAAACGTTGTTCCTAGCAGCTGTACAAATTTTTTCAAGGAGACATAAACGTTGGTTGTAATGATGACTATGTATGCATTTGGGATATGAGTTATTGTGGTTACTTCATTTGGGATGTTTAGGTTATAGTTGTTACTGCTTTTGGGATTTTAGGTCAACATGTATGATGTTGTTATCAATTGCTTTATAATTGTCACTACATTTATGAATGTGGGTCAAGATAGTTCCTCCTACACTATTTTGGGTCATATGTGCTGTTACTTTTAGAGTTTGGGTATGTAGTGGAAAAAAATTTGACCCAAACAGCCGTGTAGATGTAAGTATGACCCACATCCCAAAAATAATAGTATATGTGACCCAAATATGTTATAGCATTCGTAAATACAGTGACAATTTTAAACCAATAGATAATAGCAACATACATGTTGACTCAAATCCCAAATGAAGTAACAACTATAACCTAAATCATCATAAATGAAGTAACAACGATAACCCAAATGCATATCTAATTATCCCTCACAACCTACGTCACCTTGAAAAGATTGGTACAGCTGTTAGGAACTGCGTTTCAAATGTAATCTTTGCCAACCCATTTCTTCCCGTAATTGTTCTTGACCAACACATAGTGTTGGGTTTTGTCTAAAGACAAGGTGTTGCACCCAACAACCACCAAAGCGTGATCGTGACCCTCCATTAAGTTCTTCATATACTCTGCATCATCCAAATTGTGATAGAAGGAATGTTCTTAAGATACAAGCGCTACTTCGTTATTTTGAAAACTTCCCATAAAAACACCCTCAAATATCGAAATTTTTTTCCGTTGACAAAGTTTTTTACTATCATTTCTTTGACTTTCTCATGGCTAGATCCGTTATAAATACTTCTACATCAAATGTTATCGATAGTATACGGATTACCAAATTGATATTCCAAACTTGTTCGTTTGTCATTACCGGCAATGCCTCTGAGTTGTTGGTGTAAGTGCAAGATTTATCGTCAATAGATTGGAGGTCGTAAGAGCAATCTGTTATTATAGGCTTCACACTATCAATAATATAACAGGCTACGTCAACAAGTATTTGCGTGAGATCACCAACCTTTTAAAACCCTTCATTCGATAAACTATCATTATCATATCTGCAACGGCTATGGGCACACGTACGAGATTGCTCTTTTGATTCTAAACCTTTCTTGTGTAATTCCTGTTGATTGTGTACTTCATGTGATCAATCATTTTAACAAACAGCCTACATATTGCATAGATGTAATCAGAAAAAGCGGCTCTTTATGATTATGAACCTCTGATTATTTTGCTTTTTCCGATTATATGTATGCAATAGGTAGGCTGCCCGTTAAAATGATTGATCAAAGTAAGTACATCAGCCGAAAGTACACAAGAAAGGTTTGGAATCAAAAGAGCAATCTCATATGTGTGCCATTGCCATTGCCAATATGATGACGATAGTTTATCGGATGAAGGGTTTTAAATGGTTGGTGATCTCACCCCAAACGCTTGTTGATTTTGCCCGATATGATGTTGATTATGTGAAGCCCATCATAACAGAATGCTCTTACAACCTTTGATCTATTAAATATAACCTTTGCAATTACATAAGCAATTCAGAGGCATTGCAGACTAACGAGAAATAAACATGATTGGAAAATCAATATGGTAAAAGATACACTATCTATAACCTAAGATGTAGAGATATTTATAACGGATCTACCAATGAGAAATCAAATAAATGATAGTAGAAAACTTGATCAACGGGAAAAAAATATCCGATGTTTAGGGGTGTTTTTTTTAGAAGTTCGCAAGATAACGAAGTAACACGTGCATCTTACGAACTTCCATTTCATCACAATTAAGATGATTCAGAGTTTATGAAGAACTTAATGAAGGGTCCCAGTCATGCTTTAGTCATAGTTAGGTGCAACACCTTGTGTTCAAACAGAACCCAGCACTATGTGTTGGTAAAAAATAGTTACGGAAAAAGTTGGGGAAGAAATGAGTTGACAAAGATTATATTTGAAACGCTATACCTAGCAGTTGTACCAATTTTTTCAAGGAGGCGTAAACATAGGTTGTGAATGATGACTAGGCATACATTTAGGATTTGAGTTATCGTTAATTACTTCATTTGGGATGATTTAGGTTATAATTGTTACTACATTTAGGATTTGGGTCAACATGTATGATGCTATTATCTATTGGTTTATGATTTATAATTGTAATTGTATTTATGAATGTCGATCAGGATTGTTATTGCTATACTATTTTGGGTCATATGTGCTATTACTTTTGGGAGTTGGGTCATAATTACATCTCTACACCTGTTATTGGTCAATTTTTTTCCACGAAGACACATTATCAAATCGAAACTTAACAAGAAAAGATAAACGAAACCTAAATCATTATCCTAGGCTTATTGGGGTAAGAGAGAAGGAGGGGGTATTTGGGGTTGCTTATTTATAAGAACTTTTTGGTTTATAAGCACTACCATGCCTGTTTAAAATGGCAAATCATAAGCAAATGCTAAAATCGTTTAGCCATATTTAAAAGCTAATCGAGTAATGAGTTCCAAAATGCATATCTAAACAACCCCTTTGTATCAAACACCATAAGACTCATTTACTAACCAAAGTTGATAAGATGATGGATATTCCAAATGAGTAGAGCTTTAAAGATTCTATCGCACCAAGTATACCCTCGAACCTAATAACACTGGAATTCAACAACTAGTATTATACAAATTAATATATTATAATATATTCACCTTTTTAACTCTTTAACTCATATATTTATAGGAACCTAGAAACAAAATTAATTCAAAAGATTGAGTAAATATAAATGTGAGAATAACCGTCGTATTTGAGGTAGTAAATATAAATGTGAGAATAACCGTCGTATTTGAGGTCAAAAGACATACCTTTTCTATATCTCGTCGACCTGATGTCACAACACTATACCCTACCTAAAGACTGAGCATTGAATAAGGTCCCGATCACTTAGATGGAAATATATCTACTTTAATCCCAAAAGCGACTCCGTTTGACTTTTAAGTTCATAATTATTACTTTTCCATCTGTGACAAGCATTTCGTCACAAACTTGACACCCTCATACTATCATGGGCTAGTGTAAGAAAATACTCTGTAACAAATTACATTATTGTTGATGCATATTTGTATGGCCGTCGCTGAACGAATAACGTTTATTATTCCATTGTACACCTAGGATTGTATTGAAGAAGTAAACTCTAGTCACATGAGCATATGTGACAAAACGTCCTATATAAAGAGTTACTTGGTTCATTTGTCATTTGAGCACCTCCAAAGTTTGTGTGAGCACTTGAAAGTTAGAGTGAGGTGTGCTCCACCTCTTCACTTTCATGGTGGAGAGGATCCATGGTGATTTGATGCTCCAAACACCATGGAAATAACAAAGTGATTAGCTAGATTAGTGTAATCTCTTATTGTAATCGTTTATCATGTTTATTACATTTAATCTTAGCTTGAATCAGTTGTTTATTGATTGTGTTCATCTCATGTTTGTCTTGTTCATCATATTGTTCATAGATTAAGCTTAAATTCGTCAATGATTCTTATTTATGATCTAAAGATCCTAGCATGTGGACCAACAATTATGAATCTACCGTTTTATGTAACATATATTTTCACAAATCATGATCATTTGCATACAAAAAGAAAAAAAAATTTCAACTCCAGTTGGCAAATTACCAAGGTAGAACCATTTTCTAAGTTCAAAGACTTATTTTGTTGTACTAACAGGTGTGTTGCTCACAACGAAACAAGTTCCTTAGTTATTATTATTAGATGAAATTAGGTCTATTTTTATTTGTAGCATCTGTTATGATATTTAACACAATACCCAAATACCCAATCATAGTAAAAATGGTGACAGGTGACCATACCATAGTTTCTAGTCCAACCATTTTAAACTTGTTGTCCATCACACTCCTGTCCTCGACAAGCACATATCGCCAACCTGTGGCCAAAGTGTAATTACATATCAAACCCTTTTCTAACATCAAAGCAGAACGTCTTAAAAATAATATTTCAAGGAACAAAAGTTTCCAACCTGTGGCCAAAAACACCCTAAAAAACGTATATGCAAATTGCAGATTTACTTATGAAAATCACCTATTTCATCTACCCAAAATCAAAACATTTTAAAACCCTAAAACCAAAATCAATTTAACAACATCATCAATTAAAGTTTGAAATTAGTAACAAAAATAAAAAAAAAACAAAGTCTTTTAATAGCTAACCATTGTTCAAAGTATCTTATATCTTTGCTGCTGTCCATTGTCGCAGCTCCGCCAGAGTGCTTGCCGGATTCCACTACAGATCCGTCGGAGTACTTGCCGGATTCCACTGCAGGTCCGTCGGAGTAATAGGTCCGCCGGAGTACTTGCCGGATTCCACTGCAAGTCCGTCAAAGTACTTGGCGGATTCCGCTATTCTCTCCCTCTTATCTCTTCTGATAATCACCTATTTATTTGCGGTGTGATTTGCAGTGGATAAGAATCTGATTCAATTCATGAGATATGAGTTTTTTATTTCTTGATTTGCAATGGAATTGGATAAGAAAGTGATTTTAATTTTGTGATAAATAAATGGATTTTTGATTTGATTTATGTTATTGTTTTGAGTTGTAGTGTTGGTGAATGATGGAAAAAACAAGAGGTACGGTCTGCTTTTGCTTTTCTGTTTCTTTTGTCAATAGCCCATGTCTTGGACCAAGTCTACTTTATGTTACTGTATGTATTTAGCATGTGAAAGGTATGTAACAGTTATCTGTTGAAAAGAAAGCAGACTGTTACTTTTGCCAATGATTCCGTACAAGAGTTGTGGGTCCCGCTTTACTGGTATAATTTTTAATTAATTGTCAAAAAAAGAATTCATCACTAATAAATTGTTATATGTGTTCGTATATCCTTTTTCACTCACTTTCCTCATATGATAAAAGAAATATTATGTGTTCATATATCATATATGCTATACTATAGTATCTACTTTCTCAAGTGATAAAAGAAATATTATGTGTTCATATATCATATATGCTATACTATAGTATCTACTTTCTCAAGTGATAAAAGACGTACTAAGAAAACAAAAAAAAATTAAAAATTAAAAATTTGAAGAGCAAAAAAGTTTTTAGAAAAATCGTTGTTGTTTTATTTTTGGACATCTGTTTGGAACACCGAGGGGAATTAAACCATCCACGCGTTCATCTCCCGTAATTGCATAACCCGCCCTCAAGTACTGCCCTGAAAAAAAAACCGAACGAAATCGAGGGCATGACTGGTAAAACACCCCTCCCCGCTGCCCCCGCAGTAAGCGAAAGACGACCTGAGTGAATACTTCAGGTCAGAGAAAGCATTGAGTGCAATGTTGCAGCCTACCGGAAGTTGTTGTATGTGTTCATATATGTTATCTCACTCATTTTCTCAAGTGATAAAAGACATAATATATGTTTAAATATGCTATCTCACTCCCTTTCTCCAAGACGTACTAAGGAAACAAAAAAAAAAAAATTAAACAAAAATGTGAAGGGTAAAAAAAAAAACTCGCGAAAAGTGCATGCATATGGTTTCTAAGGAAAAAAAAGACTGTGAATAATAAAAAAATCTGTGAATAGTAAAAAGTAGAAAGGAAAAAAAGTTGTTAATAGTACCTTCGACCAATTAGGAGACACCATCCACTTCTCTCTTTAGTATATAGTGTAAGACCAATCAGGAGCACCATTCACTTCTCCTTTTAATATATACTCTGAAGTATAATATAATATAATTAGGGTTTGTTATTTAGTAGAGAAGTAGGTGAAGAAAAAAAAAAGTAAGAAGTAGGTGAGAAAGAAGATAAAATGACAAAATTACCTATCAAGTGAACAAGATATGATCAGTTCAAATGGACTAAACTGACATCTGTTAACGTGAGTGATTAAACGTGTAAGATTTTCAAATCATAGGGACTATTTCTGTAAAAAAAACCATAGTGAATACATTTTCAAGATTTGATAAACCATTGGAACTATGTGTGTAGTTAAGTCTTTTATAATACTGTCTTTTTTTGTCTAAAAATAATTAAATTGGGATGAAGTACTATACAGTTACTTAAAAAATATCAATTGATGTGTTTTCATATGTCGTATTTCACAGAATAGTGTCATCTTCAATTTGGCACATTTTTAAAAAATAGACCAAACTAGTTGTGGAGCCCTCGTTTCGCGCCGGGGGCTCCGTTTTGAATGCCAGTTAAAAAAAAGTCTTTATTTATTTTGTAAAAAAGATTTTTTTGGACATCTAACATTGAAGAGTTGTTCCTTTTGTGAAAGTTGCTTCTTTTAGCGTTTGTTTTTTTGTTTAAAGTTAGTTGATCTATTTTGTAAAAAAGAATATTTTTCGACATATTTTGGTAGCATTGAAGGGTTGTTCCTTTTATGAAAGTTGTTTGATAATCAACGAATAAACAATTATCACTTTGAATCTGGTAAACTAATTATCACTTTGTGAAAAACCAAATATGAACGAATAAACAACCTCTTGTGTTGTTTGATAGTCAACGCTGTTATCTTTCTTCTCTTTATTGCAATAGATAGTTATGTGTTATTTGTTTGACGTGTTTAGACTTATTTTGTATGCCATTAAGTGTGTTTTCACTTTGTTAGTGAAACCGTTTGCTCTGATTTCGATGTTTAGTTGCTTGTTTGCTTAGGTTTAATTTTCTATTATATCGGTTGTAATTGTTAAGTTTTTTTAGGAAAAAAAAATGTTTGTGTCAATAAATTAAAAGAGTTCTCTAAACATAGCCCTGCAACTCCTGCCGCACAACCTGCAAAGTGAGTGTTGTTTTTGATTTCGTTTTGTTTCATTATTTTATTTTTATTCATATTATTATGTGGTTAGATGCTGTTGGAGTATGATACAAATCCAAAGCGAGCGGAAGCATTTTTAAAACTTTACAAAATCATACTCTTCCACGGATCATTGTACAAAACTTTAGCAAACAAAATAAATTAACGAAACTGAACAAGAGAAGATTATAATACAACCTTTGTAGCCTTTTGAAGATCGAATTTGAAAACCCAAAGAAGAGTTCCTCTAAACGGTAGACACCCAAAGTTCCAACATTGCTTCGATCTATACCTTCTACTTAACGGATATTTTCTTCTTCGTTATTTCCACCAAAAACCGAACCCAATTATAGATTTCAAATATTATGGTTACTTGAAAATAAGAAAGAAAAATAGCATTTTGTATGTGTGTTTTGTATCTTTTTTACATGACATTCCAATACCAAGACTTGGTATTATATATTACATAATTGATACAATAATACATCTAGTACAAATATAATAAATAAAGATTTGGAAAGATTTGCAAAATCAAATCTTTATATAAAATAAGATTTACAAAATCAAATCATATTTTATAAACAAATCAAATCTTATATCTTATATAAAATATGATTTGCAAAATCTAATCAAATCTCTACATATTTAGATTTATAAGTATATGTATACACATAAAAAAAACTTACTTAATTTATTAAACCATTAACTAATGATTAATAAATTAATTTCCGATTAGAAGGTATATCAAACAATTTACGATTGGCCTTTGTGTGTGACCGAATAGGATAAATGGACTTTTATTATTTAATGTCATGGGCATATCTTCGGAATATATGTACCACGGTCAAACCACGGTCGAACCGTAGCCAACCTGAGAACATATTTCCAACAGACTCCCACTTGCACTGACATTAATAATATTGGCCTGTCTTAAAAGACACACCATGTGTAACAACTAGTCTGCTACGTTACACTCCTATATTTTGATTTATATCAATCATCCTTTTGTTCAAGATATCTATATGAACGTGTGACATGGTTAAGTGTCAATCATCATCGTTCAAGATTATGTTTCTCGATGGAGATTTGTGGTGATCAAATAGACTGCAATTGCATTAATTCAGTCGTAGCATGGCCATGCATTTAATTCAGCACATATCAACGAGGGGCCCAAAGATATCGCTTAAACTCGCTTAAAGAAGAAGGAACAAATTGCTTCAACTGTATAGACATCCACCACATTTCATGATATACCCAATCTGCTCCCTTATGACCGCCATTTACGCACAGCGTTAGAAACAGGTCAAAGTATAACATAGTTTGTGTCAGGATTTCTCATACATATCCACTCTAGGATAAATGATGTTGCCATCTTAGAGCTTACCTTTTGACTTAAAACCATGAAGTAATGTCTAAGTGTGGTCATTTCAGAATCTTGAATCAACTATCAAGTTCCTCATGAATGTAGTTTCATATAAGCCTATATTACTACACTTCATAGCAGCCTTAATTCAATTCTCTCTTCCTTAGAGAATGACCGACTGTGGAAGTTTATGAAATAATATTCATTGGAAGTTAAAACATACAAAATGAAACATGGCAATATACAATGAAATGATCGCATCGTGCGTATAATATAATCTCAATATATTAATCATCAGATCAATTGCAACATATATTATTACTCAATTTTTAAAGTTTCAAACTTAACATAAAAAATACAATCAAACTTTATCATCAATGACACGAATGCCAATAGACATGCTATGAGCATCATGCTTAGTCTGTGGCAAAGGCTTGGTGAAAGGATTAGCTAAGTTCTTAGTCGTGTCAACCCTATCTGATTGGAAACTAGCGTCAGAGTATCCTTTGACGCTCAGCTCGCCATTCCCACCATAGACCAAGAACATCTCTTTAGTCCTCCTAAGATACTTTAGAATGTTCTTGACTGCTATCCAATGAGCTTCACCAGGATTGGCCTGATAACGACTAGTCATGCTTAGTGCATACGACACGCCAGGCCTAGTGCATATCATTGCATACATGATCGATCCTATAGCTGAAGCATATGGAGTCCGACTCATGGTAGCTGACTCCAAGTCAGAATTAGGACATTGAGACTTGCTCAATATCATTCCAGGGTTCATAGGAACGCACCCTTTCTTGGAGTTATGCATACTGAATTTCTTCAGTATCTTATCTATATATGCACTTTCGTTTAGCCCAATTAATCTCCTTGACCTATCTCGATAGATCTTTATTCCCAAAATATATGATGCATCTCCTACGTCTTTCATGGAGAAACATTTCTCTAGCCAAGCTTTGACATCTTTCAATGTCGGGATATCGTTTCCCATGAGTAATATGTCATCGACATATAGTACAAGGAAGAGTACAACACTCCCACTAGACCTAACATGGACACATGGCTCATCTTCACTTCTGATAAAACAAAATTCTTTGATCTTCTCATTAAAGCAAAGATTCCAGGTACGAGAAGCTTGTTTAAGTCCATAAATGGACTTTTGAAGCTTGCACACACTATTAGGATACTTAGGATGTACATAACCCTCAGGTTGTGTCATAAACACATCCTCTGTTAGTTTAACATTAAGGAAAGCTGTTTTTACATCCATTTGCCATATCTCATAGTCATAAAATGCAGCTATGGCAAGAAGTATTCTAATGGATTTCAACATAGCTACTGGTGAAAAAGTTTCTGTGATGACCCGTCCTAATCCATCCGGACGAAGTCCATATCGATTATAAACGATTCACAATAGTTGGTTACATTGCGAGGTACTTGACCTCTATATGATACATTTTACAAACATTGCATTCATTTTTAAAAGACAAACTTTCTTTACATCTAAAGTTGACGACATGCATACCATTTCAAAATATATCCAAGTATAATTGACCTAGTAATAATCTTGATGAACTCAATGACTCGAATGCAACGTCTTTTGAAATATGTCATGAATGACTCCAAGTAATATCTCTAAAATGAGCAAATGCACAGCGGAAGATTTCTTTTATACCTGAGAATAAACATGTTTTCAAGTGTCAACCAAAAGGTTGGTGAGTTCATAGGTTTATCATAAAACAATAAAATTCATCATTTTGATAGACCACAAGATTTAAATCATGCATGGTACAAATGGGCCCGAATCCTATACCCACCTGTAATGTACATGCGATATTTTTTAAATACAGTACACCATTCTTGTGTACGAAACCATTTTTCATAAATCTTAGTAACCGAACACATATCTCGTGTATAATACACATAACCTATGTATAAAAATCATTCTCTCGATACATAACATTCACATCAATTGGTGGCAATTATCATGTCCACATAATTCAATGGTGGCAATTATCATGTCCACATAATTCAATGGTGGCAATTATCATGTTCACATAATTCAATGGTGGCAATTATTCTGTCCACATAATTCAATAATAATCCGCAGGACTTCTGTCTGCATAATAATTCATTCGAGGAATGTTTTCCTTGTGTCTATCTCGTCAAACATTTATAAAAGCATTTCATGTATTCGCAGTTCAAAATATATTTCAAAAGCATTTAATAAATCATTTATCAAAACAGCGCATGTATTCTCAGTTCCAAAAATGTAAAGAGTAAAAGGGAATCAAATGAACTCACCATACTGTATTTTATAGTAAAAATACATATAACGATATTGAACAATGCAAGGTTGGCCTCGGATTCACGAACCTATATCAATTGTATTTCTATTAAAACTTATAATAGAAATCTCATAATTTTATTTATTTATATATATTATCTATATATATTTCGTAGTTATATAATATTTATACTAGATTTTATTTAAAAAACATATACTTTATTTTATATCTTAAATTATATGTTATATATATTTATTTTGTATATGTATATAAAGTGATTAATATAGTTATATTAATATCTATATATATTTAGTATTATATTATAAATACCTAATTTGTTGTATATAAGTTTTTATATAAGAAATGTTAATATGTTTTATATATAGTTATATGGAATATTAATATAATTATAGTATGTGTAATAACTATGTTTTATGTACAAAATATTTATTTGTTTAAAAATGATAGTTTTGCTATTAATGGTTTAATAATAATAATAATAATAATAATAATAATAATAATAATAATAATAATAATAATAATAATAATAATAATAATAATAATAATAATAATAATAATAGTGATAATAATAATAATAATGATAATAATAATACTAACTCTTTCAAAAGTGATACTAATACTAATATTAATGATAATAAAACTAGTTTGTGTTATTTTTGTAGTAATGATAATAATGATATTCCTAATCATAATAATACCTGTATCAATATCACTAATACTAATAATAATAACACTAATAATGTTTAATGATGTTACTTGGAAATAAAATGATAATAATCTTAGTATTATTTATAATTGTAATTATATTTATAATAATAACTAACATCTATTTTATCATTACTAATAATAACAATTCTAATATATGTAATAATAATAATAAATTGTATTATGATAGTAATAATAATGGTTATCTTAACAATAATAACATTAACTAATAATAATAACAACAATAATAATAATAATAATAATAAACATAATAATAATAATAATAAACATAATAGTAATAACTAATAGTAATAATAATAATAATAAAAAATATAAGAGTGTATACCCCTTTTATAGCTTTTTCCAAAAAGAATGCCCTGAGCGGGACTCGAACCCGTGACCTCATGCTAGACAACACAGCCTTTGCGCCATTGAGCTGTTTGCTCACTTCATGAATTTAGTTTACTCCCAAATATGTTAACCCGTATTATCTCAGATCTCATACATCATCATCTTAACTTATAAACCCAACAGAACCATATATATACCCAAGAGTATACCTTCGGCCCAACAGGCAATTTCTCAAGCCCAACATCAAGTAAATCGGACCAACATCAGTTTCTCTTATAATTAAAAAAAAATTGTAGTGGCCTGGGTTCAAACTCAGGACCTCTCGTTTAAACACAAGCGCTCCAACCATCCAACTACCATTCCATTTCTGCTATAATTCATAACTTAAACATATTTATCCTATACTATATCTGTTTCTCCTTCATCGTCATCATCATCTTTAACATAACAATCATGCTTATCATCTTGTGATTATCTAATCGTAATCATAACAAACGTATTTTGGCCAATACATAATAATACTTCGTATAATTAACTACATAATTAAGTGTGATCATATGTATCATTACCATCTTCCTCATATCATCCGTATACCATCATCGAGTTATTTACTTTGTTCTAACATCGTATCATAGCACATCAACATCACCCTCAACTGAAATGAGTGAGTTTTAAACTGAAGTAGCTGCAGTCACGAGTTCACGATGGTTGCATCAGTAGCGTAACAGAAATCATGCGGTGGTTGGTGGTGATTCTTGGAAAAGAAAGTGGTGGATTATGGAGGTGGAAGTGGTGGTTTATGGCTGTGAAGAAATGGAACCCAGTGGCAGCAGTTTGCTTGATTATAGTGGTGGTGAAGGTGTGTTTTACAGCGATGAAAACAGAAGAAAAAAAATGGGTGTATCATTCGAAGAAAAAAAATAACATAAAGGTGATGGTACATGGAGGTTTACAACGATGGTGGTTGTGATGGCGGACGAGGTTAGAGAGAGAGAAGAGAGAGATTGAGAGGGTTCATGGTTATGATGGTTGTCAATGGTGGTGGTGGGTTTCATGGTGGTTCAAGATGATTGTTGAAGGTGAAGGAGGCTTGAGGTGGTGGCTTAATCGGTGGTCGATGGCGGTTCTTGATGGCGATTAGGGTGGCGGTATAGTGGTGTTTAGGATGGTGATGAAACTTGGGGTTTGACAAGAAACAAGGAAAGGAAGAGAACATTTGATGGTTGATCATATTAATAATTTGCAAGTGTACGTATATGCTTATATATTAATTAGATAATGGATAAAGAAGCACAAATAGTAATTTGATTGATTACTCATATGTACAGTAATAAATAGTTAAGCAGCCATACATCTGTTTTATTCTGCCGACAACGGAGTACTATCGTGTCTATTGCTAAACAGTTAATATATAAAAGTGTTCCTAAAAATCCTAAATTTTAAAATTAAGTCCATTTATTTATTTCAGTCATTACCTATTTGAAAGCTGATCAAAAAAATTCGATAATTATTTATTTTATGTTCTAATTTATATGTACGGAGTACAAAAACTTAGATTGAAAAGGTAAAAAAAATATTTATCAAAACTATTATCTTTTTAATCACACTTTGGACCAACTTTTATTTTAAAACTTCATATATATATATATATATATATATATATATATATATATATATATATATATATATATATATATATATATATATATATATATATATATATATATATATATATATATTAGACCTATTTTAAAAATAATTAAACGTCAACCGAAAGTTACAGACATTTACCATTTAAGCTCAAAATTAATTATATTTAATATACACTATGTATATATATATATAAACAGTTTAAATAACAAAATTTACTACGCAAATAAATATATATTAAATAATTAAATTAAATATAACAATATATATACAAGTAATATGCATATATTATATATAAAATAATAGTTTTTATTACAATGTATTTTATTTTACATATTTATTTATAACAATAAATTGTTTATTAATGTTCATGTTATTATATATATTATACATATATTTATATATACACATATTTATATATATCCACATAGTTACAAGCAATGGTTCGTGAATCATCGGGGACAGTCGAAGGTCACATGAATATATGAACATTGTTTTCAAAATTTTCTAGACTCAACATTACATACTTTGCTTATCGTATCGAAATCATATAAAGATTAAGTTTAAATTTAGTCAGAATTTCCCGGGTCGTCACAGTACCTACCCGTTAAAGAAATTTCGTCCCGAAATTTGAGTGAGGTGGTCATGGCTAACAATAAAAATGTTTTCATGACGAATATGAGTTGATAAATAGAGTTTTATCACCATTGAATAATTTGGATAAAACGATTCGATTACTTGAAGCGTATGAGTGAAACTATCACAAAAGATTGAGATAAGGTAATAGATATTCGTCTTTACTTTTGACGTAGTCACGTTTGAATTTAGAAATTAAGGTACGTCTTAACTTTTGACATAGTCACTGTTGAATTCCGAAATTCAAGAGATTTAAAAGAAAATCTTGGAAATCTATAAGATCTGATTCTTCGAGATTTAAAGAAATTAGGATCTCTTTAATTAAATGCGATGATCTGTCCCGATTACTACGTCTGATATTTCCAGTATAAATTTACCTTTTCCGTTCCATTAGTTTTCACCACTTCTATACTCAATTCCTAAATTCAAAAGATTGTGAAAATGCTTAATCCAGTTCTGATTCTTGTTCTTATCCTCACTATCGCAACAATCATTCTCCTTTTCCAATTACCACCGGAGGAATCTATTTTTTTCTACTTCGCCCTTGGGGTTATAATGTTTTTAATTCTCCCGTGTCTTTATGTTGCGATAAACATTGATATACACGGTTTGTAATTTATGTGTTTGTGATCGGCTTTATATTTTCCTTTATTTTTCGGAGCTCCATGCTCTCGTTTTATCTTCCCGACTCCAAGTCAAGCGAATAATGATCCAGAATTCATAGATATAGAGTTTTGAATGATTATAATGTTCTAAGCAGGGTGGAACGTGATAGCACGATTTAATTTTCAAATTTATCAAAATTACAGAAGATAGAACTATTAAGAATATATTCTTCTTGATATGTTCGGAGGTTATGTAGAATGAAAGAGTTATGTAACATGACACATGATGATGGTATGATCTACTGTGAACCATCATCACGTTTCATTAGAAATTCAGCATGACTTACTGTAATATAACCACGTTGGCCGGGCGTCATTATATTATACTAACCCATGCTTCAATTCCCAACACTTCTCCACAATTCATTCACAATTTATACTTAGATTTTAAAGAAATTTTCAATATAATAGAATACAGAAAAACACGAAGAGGTAGATAATTTCGGACAAGAATATTTATGAAAATATTCTCAGAAATATCGAAGATATTTATGATGATATTTTGGAATTTCTAAGTTCGTAGGTGGATGAAGAAAGATTTTTCGCATGATCCTAACATGAGTACGGAGCAAGATATTCGTTGAAGATTTCATCGGATCTAGAATTACCTGGATTCTTTGAGTATATGGTATGGTCCTTGTATTTGGCCTTGGTCTCCTTCATGGTTTAATCAATCTGTTCTTCAGTACCAAATTTTCTATCCAGTGTTCCTAACACTCCCTTCTTTATCATCAAATTTTTGGCCGTTTCGACCATCTACAATTTTTCTGTTTCCTCTGCATTTAATGCTATGATATCTGAATCTCGGTTATCAATCCGAGGTGGTTTCAAGAGAATGTGTTTTTAGATGATTAAACGCTGATGGTAATATGGTGGAATATAAAAGGTTCTCCGGTAACGATAAAAGAACATGCGTATAAATCAATGTTATAGTAAGGTTATTTCGAACGAAAAGTCGAAGTTGACTTGTTGGAGCTGTGACAAAATTGGCTACTTTGAAAGGAATCACCAAGTTATTTTGGGTAATAATAACACTAAAGGAATTAGCACAGATACGTGTTAAACGTTTACTCAGGTTTCGAGAATTTTTCAGGTGCATAACTATATGCATCAATCTCTTCTTCCATAGATGAAGTGCGGTTGGTTCATCCTCTCGATTGAGGTGTTTTCAAGAATCATGAAAGGTTTGAACGCGGATTGTAATCGTCAAGATACAAATGAGATTTAAGATGAAATCATGTGGCAAACTTGAAGATTTTTTTTTTTTTTTAGTTTCATATGTTACAATCAATGTTTTAATTCATTTTAATTTTTCAATGTTGGTAATCCACAGTTAGTAGTCCACAGTTAGCAATTCAATAATTCATATATAATATTCGAATTAATTAATACGTATCATGACCCGTGTACATGTCTCAGACTCGATCACAACTCAAAGTATATATATTATTTAAGAATCAACCTCAATCTTGTATAGCTAACTCCAGCATTACCACATCTAGAGTGTCTATGGTTATTCCAAATAATATATATACATGCGTCGATATGATATGTCAAAACCTTATATACGTGTCCCGATATTTAAAGTGCGTAAAATTAATAACAGAAATTAAATGACGGTAAATAAAATTGCGATAAATAAAATGCGATAAATAAAATGTAATTAGTTAGCTAGGAACAGTTAGCGTGGATTCTTAATAAAATTCTTTTCATAGTTAAATTGTTTGTTTCTAACAAATTTTATTTTGTCCAATATTTTCTTCATTATGCCACTTGTTGGATTCTGATAAATAAAAATCCAATTATGAAATTGAATGAAAATGGTTACTCTGTGGTGAACGGATACGTATATCTGTGGATGTAAGCAGCATAGTAAATGATCGTTGAATCAGATTCGAAGAATGTACAGTATAACTTATTAATGTGAAATCCAAATATTCCTCGGGTATTACCTACCCGTTAAAATATTTTCACCATTAACAGTTTGTTCAAAAGAATTTTTAATTACAATCTTTATGAAAATATACTTGCATATATATTTTCTTCAAATGTAATCATGGATTTAATGAGTTAATATGATATTAATCTCATTTTCTTTTCGGTTTGAGGTAGAATTAAGTAATCTCTAAAACTATTAGGAACCACATATCCTTCACAGAATATTTCTTTTTCACAGAATATTTCTTCAATGAAGTTAGTGATCACTACTTCATCGTTAACTATTAGGAATCACATATTCTTCGCAGAATATTCCTTCAATGAAGTTATGGATCAATACTTCATCGTTCATTGTTGTTGGTACTCCTTGGTATCTACAGTGCGTATGACGTTGATGTTCGTGAGACAGATTGTGAAATTGAGTTGTGTGATGCGGATGTTACTGTTTGTTGGTAATAGTACTGTTGATATTGGTGACGTTGCTGAAGCTGGTACGTTTTACACCATATTTTTCAAATTTATTACTCAAGCGCGAAGCTCGTTGACTTCTTCCATTACTCCAGAATAATTGTCGGTCGGAACGAGCGATTGAATAAGGTTTAGAATTTTTGATAGAATATAATCGGGGCAAGATATTCTGGAACTGAGAGAGAAAATGGTGTCTTGAACAGGTTCGCCAGTAAGTGCTTCAGGTTCATCGTCAAGAGGTGAATTCGATTGGTGAAAGGATGGCCTTCTTCGCGTCTCCATTAATTAAGTAGACTACAAACCCATCAGATGAATTGATGATGACTGATTGGTTGGTCTATTCCGGTCACACTGCTTTCGGAGCTTGAGTGGGACTCCATGTCGGAATCCGAGGGACTTGAACTAGTTGTGAGTTCCATCAGGTACTGTTAGATAAAGGGTTTTCGATATGAAATGATTCTCGAATATTGGATGATATTCTAATTACATAGAATACTTACATATAGTACAGAAGATCCCGTAGATTACGAAGAGAATTAAGAAAACGTATCGGACAAGATTTAATGTGATGAGATATGAATTTGTCTGTACATCATCTATGCAATAATTGCAATAAGACTTGTCGAGACTGAAAATGATAAGTAGATATTTTTCGACAAATGGTGGTAAGCAAAAACTTTTGACATGGAGACCAGGTTCAAGTTCAGACTTATTAATATAACCTAACAACTACTAGATTGAAGTCCAGACTCACTAATGTGAAATGTCCCGTTCTTATTGATTAAAAACGTTCCATATTAATTGATTTCGATGCGAGGTTTTGACCTCTATATGAGACATTTTTCAAAGACTGCATTCATTTTAAAACAAACCATAACCTTTATTTCATAGATAAAGGTTTTAAAAAGCTTTACGTAGATTATCAAATAATGATAATCTAAAATATCCTGTTTGCACACGACCACTACATAATGGTTTACAATACAAATATGTTACAACAAAATAAGTTTCTTGAATGCAGTTTTTACACAATATCATACAAGCATGGACTCCAAATCTCGTCCTTATTTAAGTATGCGACAGCGGAAGCTCTTAATAATCACCTGAGAATAAACATGCTTAAAACGTCAACAAAAATGTTGGTGAGTTATAGGTTTAACCTATATATATCAAATCATAATAATAGACCACAAGATTTCATATTTCAATACACATCCCATACATAGAGATAAAAATCATTCATATGGTGAACACCTGGTAACTGACATTAACAAGATGCATATATAAGAATATCCCCATCATTCCGGGACACCCTTCGGATATGATATAAATTTCGAAGTACTAAAGCATCCGGTACTTTGGATGGGGCTTGTTGGGCCCGATAGATCTATCTTTAGGATTCGCATCAATTAGGGTGTCTGTTCCCTAATTCTTAGATTACCAGACTTAATAAAAAGGGGCATATTCGATTTCGATAATTCAACCATAGAATGTAGTTTCACGTACTTGTGTCTATTTTGTAAATCATTTATAAAACCTGCATGTATTCTCATTCCAAAAATATTAGATTTTAAAAGTGGGACTATAACTCACTTTCACAGATTTTTACTTCGTCGGGAAGTAAGACTTGGCCACTGGTTGATTCACGAACCTATAACAATATATACATATATATCAAAGTATGTTCAAAATATATTTACAACACTTTTAATATATTTTGATGTTTTAAGTTTATTAAGTCAGCTGTCCTCGTTAGTAACCTACAACTAGTTGTCCACAGTTAGATGTACAGAAATAAATCGATAAATATTATCTTGAATCAATCCACGACCCAGTGTATACGTATCTCAGTATTGATCACAACTCAAACTATATATATTTTGGAATCAACCTCAACCCTGTATAGCTAACTCCAACATTCACATATAGAGTGTCTATGGTTGTTCCGAAATATATATAGATGTGTCGACATGATAGGTCGAAACATTGTATACGTGTTTATGGTATCTCAAGATTACATAATATACAATACAAGTTGATTAAGTTATGGTTGGAATAGATTTGTTACCAATTTTCACGTAGCTAAAATGAGAAAAATTATCCAATCTTGTTTTACCCATAACTTCTTCATTTTAAATCCGTTTTGAGTGAATCAAATTGCTATGGTTTCATATTGAACTCTATTTTATGAATCTAAACAGAAAAAGTATAGGTTTATAGTCGGAAAAATAAGTTACAAGTCGTTTTTGTAAAGGTAGTCATTTCAGTCGAAAGAACGACGTCTAGATGACCATTTTAGAAAACATACTTTCACTTTGAGTTTAACCATAATTTTTGGATATAGTTTCATGTTCATAATAAAAATCATTTTCTCAGAATAAAAACTTTTAAATCAAAGTTTATCATAGTTTTTAATTAACTAACCCAAAACAGCCCGCGGTGTTACTACGACGGCGTAAATCCGGTTTTATGGTGTTTTTCGTGTTTCCAGGTTTTAAATCATTAAGTTAGCATATCATATAGATATATAACATGTGTTTAGTTGATTTTAAAAGTCAAGTTAGAAGGATTAACTTTTGTTTGCGAACAAGTTTAGAAGTAACTAAACTATGTTCTAGTGATTACAAGTTTAAACCTTCGAATAAGATAGCTTTATATGTATGAATCGAATGATGTTATGAACATCATTACTACCTTAAGTTCCTTGGATAAACCTACTGGAAAAGAGAAAAATGGATCTAGCTTCAACGGATCCTTGGATGGCTCGAAGTTCTTAAAGCAGAATCATGACACGAAAACAAGTTCAAGTAAGATCATCACTTGAAATAAGATTGTTATAGTTATAGAAATTGAACCAAAGTTTGAATATGATTATTACCTTGTATTAGAATGATAACCTACTGTAAGAAACAAAGATTTCTTGAGGTTGGATGATCACCTTACAAGATTGGAAGTGAGCTAGCAAACTTGAAAGTATTCTTGATTTTATGTAACTAGAACTTGTAAAATATATGAAGAACACTTAGAACTTGAAGATAGAACTTGAGAGAGATCAATTAGATGAAGAAAATTGAAGAATTAAAGTGTTTGTAGGTGTTTTTGGTCGTTGGTGTATGGATTAGATATAAAGGATATGTAATTTTGTTTTCATGTAAATAAGTCATGAATGATTACTCATATTTTTGTAATTTTATGAGATATTTCATGCTAGTTGCCAAATGATGGTTCCCACATGTGTTAGGTGACTCACATGGGCTGCTAAGAGCTGATCATTGGAGTGTATATACCAATAGTACATACATCTAAAAGCTGTGTATTGTACGAGTACGAATACGGGTGCATACGAGTAGAATTGTTGATGAAACTGAACGAGGATGTAATTGTAAGAATTTTTGTTAAGTAGAAGTATTTTGATAAGTGTCTTGAAGTCTTTCAAAAGTGTATGAATACATATTAAAACACTACATGTATATACATTTTAACTGAGTCGTTAAGTCATCGTTAGTCGTTACATGTAAATGTTGTTTTGAAACCTTTAGGTTAACGATCTTGTTGAATGTTGTTAACCCATTGTTTATTATAACAAATGAGATATTAAATTGTTATATTATCATGATATTATGATATATAATATATCTCAGTATGATGTATATACAGTTAAATGTCGTTACAACGATAATCGTTACATATATGTCTCGTTTCGAAATCATTAAGTTAGTAGTCTTATTTTTACATATGTATTTCATTGTTAATACACTTAATAATATATTTACTTATCATTTAACATAATTAACCAAGTGTATCAATATCTTAATATGATTCATATGTACCTAGTAAGACGTTGTTATAACGATAATCGTTATATATATCGTTTTCGAGTTTCTTAAATTAATAGTCTCATTTTTATGTATATAACTCATTGTTAAAATACCTAATGAGATACATACTTATAATAAAAACATGTTAACTATATATATAACCATATATATGTCATCGTATAGTTTTTACAAGTTTTAACGTTCGTGAATCACCGGTCAACTTGGGTGGTCAATTGTCTATATGAAACATATTTCAATTAATCAAGTCTTAACAAGTTTGATTGTTTAACATGTTGGAAACATTTAATCATGTAAATATCAATCTCAATTAATATATATAAACATGGAAAAGTTCGGGTCACTACAGTACCTACCCGTTAAATAAATTTCGTCCCGAAATTTTAAGCTGTTGAAGGTGTTGACGAATCTTCTGGAAATAGATGCGGGTATTTCTTCTTCATCTGATCTTCACGCTCCCAGGTGAACTCGGGTCCTCTACGAGCATTCCATCGAACCTTAACAATTGGTATCTTGTTTTGCTTAAGCCTTTTAACCTCACGATCCATTATTTCGACGGGTTCTTCAATGAATTGGAGTTTTTCGTTGATTTGGATTTCATCTAACGGAATAGTGAGATCTTCTTTAGCAAAACATTACTTCAAATTCGAGATGTGGAAAGTGTTATGTACAGCCGCGAGTTGTTGAGGTAACTCAAGTCGGTAAGCTACTGGTCCGACACGATCAATAATCTTGAATGGTCCAATATACCTTGGATTTAATTTCCCTCGTTTACCAAATCGAACAACGCCTTTCCAAGGTGCAACTTTAAGCATGACCATCTCTCCAATTTCAAATTCTATATCTTTTCTTTTAATGTCAGCGTAGCTCTTTTGTCGACTTTGGGCGGTTTTCAACCGTTGTTGAATTTGGATGATCTTCTCGGTAGTTTCTTGTATAATCTCCGGACCCGTAATATGTCTATCCCCCACTTCACTCCAACAAATCGGAGACCTACAATTTCTACCATAAAGTGCTTCAAACGGAGCCATCTCAATGCTTGAATGGTAGCCGTTGTTGTAGGAAAATTCTGCTAACGGTAGATGTCGATCCCAACTGTTTCCGAAATCAATAACACATGCTCGTAGCATGTCTTTAAGCGTTTGTATCGTCCTTTCGCTCTGCCCATCGGTTTGTGGATGATAGGCAGTACTCATGTCTAGACGAGTTCCTAATGCTTGCTGTAATGTCTGCCAGAATCTTGAAATAAATCTGCCATCCCTATCAGAGATAATAGAGATTGGTATTCCATGTCTGGAGACGACTTCCTTCAAATACATTCGTGCTAACTTCTCCATCTTGTCATCTTCTCTTATTGGCAGGAAGTGTGCTGATTTGGTGAGACGATCAACTATTACCCAAATAGTATCAAAACCACTTGCAGTCCTTGGCAATTTAGTGATGAAATCCATGGTAATGTTTTCCCATTTCCATTCCGGGATTTCGGGTTGTTGAAGTAGACCTGATGGTTTCTGATGCTCAGCTTTGACCTTAGAACACGTCAAACATTCTCCTACATATTTAGCAACATCGGCTTTCATACCCGGCCACCAAAAATGTTTCTTGAGATCCTTGTACATCTTCCCCGTTCCAGGATGTATTGAGTATCTGGTTTTATGAGCTTCTCTAAGTACCATTTCTCTCATATCTCCAAATTTTGGTACCCAAATCCTTTCAGCCCTATACCGGGTTCCGTCTTCCCGAATATTAAGATGCTTCTCCGATCCTTTGGGTATTTCATCCTTTAAATTTCCCTCTTTTAAAACTCCTTGTTGCGCCTCCTTTATTTGAGTAGTAAGGTTATTATGAATCATTATATTCATAGATTTTACTCGAATGGGTTCTCTGTCCTTCCTGCTCAAGGCATCGGCTACCACATTTGCCTTCCCCGGGTGGTAACGAATCTCAAAGTCGTAATCATTCAATAATTCAATCCACCTACGCTGCCTCATATTCAGTTGTTTCTGATTAAATATGTGTTGAAGACTTTTGTGGTCGGTATATATAATACTTTTGACCCCATATAAGTAGTGCCTCCAAGTCTTTAATGCAAAAACAACCGCGCCTAATTCCAAATCATGCGTCGTATAATTTTGTTCGTGAATCTTCAATTGTCTAGACGCATAAGCAATCACCTTCGTTCGTTGCATTAATACACAACCGAGACCTTGCTTTGATGCGTCACAATAAATCACAAAATCATCATTCCCTTCAGGCAATGACAATATAGGTGCCGTAGTTAGCTTTTTCTTCAATAACTGAAACGCTTTCTCTTGTTCATCATTCCATTCAAATTTCTTCCCTTTATGCGTTAATGCAGTCAAGGGTTTTGCTATTCTGGAAAAGTCTTGGATGAACCTTCTGTAGTAACCAGCTAGTCCTAAAAACTGGCGTATGTGTTTCGGAGTTTTCGGGATTTCCCACTTTTCAACAGTTTCTATCTTTGCCGGATCCACCTTAATACCTTCTTTGTTCACTATGTGACCGAGGAATTGAACTTCTTCCAACCAAAATGCACACTTTGAAAACTTAGCGTACAATTTTTCCTTCCTCAATACTTCTAACACCTTTCTCAAATGTTCACCGTGTTCTTGGTCATTCTTTGAGTAAATAAGTATGTCATCAATGAAAACAATGACAAACTTGTCAAGGTATGGTCCACACACTCGGTTCATAAGGTCCATGAACACAGCTGGTGCATTAGTTAAACCAAACGGCATGACCATAAACTCGTAATGACCGTAACGTGTTCTGAAAGCAGTCTTTGGAATATCATCTTCTTTCACCCGCATTTTATGATACCCGGAACGTAAGTCAATCTTTGAATAAACAGACGAGCCTTGTAGTTGATCAAATAAGTCGTCGATTCTCGGTAGTGGGTAGCGGTTCTTGATGGTAAGTTTGTTCAACTCTCGGTAGTCGATACACAACCTGAATGTACCATCTTTCTTCTTGACAAACAAAACAGGAGCTCCCCACGGTGATGTGCTTGGTCGAATGAAACCACGCTCTAAAAGTTCTTGTAATTGGCTTTGCAGTTCTTTCATCTCGCTGGGTGCGAGTCTGTAAGGAGCACGAGCTATTGGTGCAGCTCCTGGTACAAGATCTATTTGAAATTCAACGGATCGATGTGGGGGTAATCCCGGTAATTCTTTCGGAAATACATCGGGAAATTCTTTTGCAATGGGAACATCATTGATGCTCTTTTCTTCAGTTTGTACTTTCTCAACGTGTGCTAGAACAGCATAGCAACCTTTTCTTATTAGTTTTTGTGCCTTCAAATTACTAATAAGATGTAGCTTCGTGTTGCCCTTTTCTCCGTACACCATTAAGGGTTTTCCTTTTTCTCGTATAATGCGAATTGCATTTTTGTAACAAACGATCTCTGCTTTCACTTCTTTCAACCAGTCCATACCGATTATCACATCAAAACTCCCTAACTCTACTGGTATCAAATCAATCTTAAATGTTTCGCTAACCAGTTTAATTTCTCGATTCCGACATATATTATCAGCTGAAATTAATTTACCATTTGCTAATTCGAGTAAAAATTTACTATCCAAAGGCATCAATGGACAACTTAATTTAGCACAAAAATCTCTACTCATATAGCTTCTATCCGCACCCGAATCAAATAAAACGTAAGCAGATTTATTGTCAATAAGAAACGTACCCGTAACAAGCTCCGGGTCTTCCTGTGCCTCTGCCGCATTAATATTGAAAACTCTTCCGCGGCCTTGTCCATTCGTGTTCTCCTGGTTCGGGCAATTTCTAATAATGTGGCCCGGTTTTCCACATTTATAACAAACTACATTGGCATAACTTGCTCCGACACTACTTGCTCCGCCATTACTCGTTCCGACACCATTTGTTCCTTTCGTTCTATTAACCCCTGGTCCGTAGACCTCACACTTCGCCGCGCTATGACCATTTCTTTTACACTTGTTGCAAAATTTGGTGCAGAACCCCGAGTGATTCTTTTCACACCTTTGGCATAGCTGCTTCTGATTGTTGTTGTTGTTGCGGTTATTATTGTTGTTGGGATGATTGTTATAGTTGCTGTTGTTGTTGTTGTTGTTGTTGTTGTTGTTGTTGTTGTTGTTGTTGTTGGGCCGTTTGTTGTAGTTGTGATTGATGTTGCGATTGTTGGGATAATTGTTGCGATTATTGTTGTAATTGCTGTTGTTGTTGTATTGGTGATTCTTATCACCGTTTTCCTCCCACTTTCTTTTGACTTGCTTCACATTGGCCTCTTCAGCAGTCTGTTCTTTAATTCTTTCTTCAATCTGGTTCACTAGTTTGTGAGCCATTCTACATGCCTGTTGTATGGAGGCGGGCTCGTGTGAACTTATATCTTCTTGGATTCTTTCCGGTAATCCTTTCACAAACGCGTCGATCTTCTCTTCCTCATCTTCGAATGCTCCCGGACACAATAGGCACAATTCTGTGAATCGTCTTTCGTACGTGGTAATATCAAATCCTTGGGTTCGTAACCCTCTAAGTTCTGTCTTGAGCTTATTGACCTCGGTTCTGGGACGGTACTTCTCGTTCATCAAGTGCTTGAATGCTGACCACGGTAGTGCGTACGCATCGTCTTGTCCCACTTGCTCTAGATAGGTATTCCACCATGTTAACGCAGAACCTGTGAAGGTATGCGTAGCGTACTTCACTTTGTCTTCTTCAGTACACTTACTTATGGCAAACACCGATTCGACCTTCTCGGTCCACCGTTTCAATCCGATCGGTCCTTCGGTTCTATCAATTTCCAAAGGTTTGCAGGCAGTGAATTCTTTGTAGGTGCATCCTACATGATTTCCTGTACTGCTAGATCCAAGTTTATTGTTGGTATGTAGCGCAGCCTGTACTGCGGCTATGTTTGAAGCTAGAAAGGTACGGAATTCCTCTTCATTCATATTCACGGTGTGTCGAGTAGTCGGTGCCATTTCCTTCAAAATAGTCAAATGGAACAAGTTAATCATACAGAATATTAAGAGTAGTTAATAGTATTTCGTAGCATAATATGAACTCATTTATAAAAGCTTTTTCTTCATATTAGCGTTTTATAAGTTTAAATTCGGGTAGTACCTACCCGTTAAGTTCATACTTAGTAGCTAATATACAATTCAACTACTACAATTCTATATGAAAAACTGATTATAATAATATTTCGCGTTCAAACTTTTATACAATATTTTACAAACTTACAATACCGCTTATTTTACATAAAGCATGAAATATAGCACACAATAACTTTGATACAAGATAGTTGTGAAGATAATTCTAGCTAGTACACAAGTCGTTCAGCAAAGGCAATAAAGACACGTAATTCATACGTCCAGAAACAAGTCATGCATTCTGGTTTTACTAGGACTACTTCCCATCCTTGGTCTTGTGCAACATAACCGTTATGGCCGTTGATAAGACAGCGTGTTGTAACGTCGTCAAAGGGACGAGGGTTACGTAATGTCCAACAGTCCCGTAACAATCTAAAAACCTCATTTCTTACTCCAATTACCGACTCCGTCACTTGTGGGAACGTTTTGTTTAATAGTTGTAGCCCGATGTTCTTGTTCTCACTTTGGTGAGAAGCAAACATTACTAATCCGTAAGCATAACATGCTTCTTTATGTTGCATGTTAGCCGCTTTTTCTAAATCACGAAGTCCAATATTCGGATATATTGAGTCAAAATAATTTCTTAACCCGTTGCGTAAAATAGCATTTGGGTTCCCCGCAATATATGCGTCAAAGTAAACACATCGTAACTTATGGGTTTCCCAATGTGATATCCCCCATCTTTCAAACGAAAGTCTCTTATAAACCAAGACATTCTTGGAACGTTCTTCGAATGTCTTACAAACTGATCTCGCCTTAAATAGTTGTGCCGAAGAATTCTGACCGACTCTAGACAAGATTTCATCAATCATGTCTCCGGGTAGGTCTCTTAAAATATTGGGTTGTCTATCCATTTTGTGTTTTTATACTATAAAATAGACAAGAGTTAGATTCATAAAAAAATACTTATTAATACAAGCAATTTTTACATATATCATAAAGCATACGAACACTATATTACATATATTACACCACACGAATACAACTATCTTATTCCGACTCGCTCGTTTCTTCTTCTTCGGTTTTGGTTCGTTTTGCCAAGTTTCTAGGGATATATGATGTTCCCCTAATACGAGCCGTCGTGATCCACATTGGTTTAGAAAAACCTGGTGGTTTAGAGGTTCCCGGGTCATTGTTACAACTTAAGGACTTCGGGGGTTGACGATACATATAAAGTTCATCGGGGTTGGAATTAGATTTCTCTATTTTTATGCCCTTTCCCTTATTATTTTCTTTTGCCTTTTTAAATTCAGTTGGGGTAATTTCTATAACATCATCGGAATTCTCGTCGGAATCCGATTCATCGGAGAATTGGTAATCCTCCCAATATTTTGCTTCCTTGGCGGAAACACCATTGACCATAATTAACCTTGGTCGGTTGGTTGAGGATTTTCTTTTACTTAACCGTTTTATTATTTCCCCCACCGGTTCTATTTCTTCATCCGGTTCCGATTCTTCTTCCGGTTCCGATTCTTCTTCCGGTTCCGACTCTTCTTCCGGTTCCTCTTCGGGAACTTGTGAATCAGTCCACGAATCAGTCCAATTTACATTTGACTCTTCATTATTATTAGGTGAGTCAATGGGACTTGTTCTAGAGGTAGACATCTATCACATAATATCAAACGCGTTAAGAGATTAATATATCACATAATATTCACATGTTAAAAATATATAGTTTCCAACAAAATTTGTTAAGCAATCATTTTTCAAGTAAACACGGTCGAAGTCCAGACTCACTAATGCATCCCAACAAACTCGATAAGACACACTAATGCAAAATTCTGGTTCTCTAAGACCAACGCTCGGATACCAACTGAAATGTCCCGTTCTTATTGATTAAAAACGTTCCATATTAATTGATTTCGTTGCGAGGTTTTGACCTCTATATGAGACGTTTTTCAAAGACTGCATTCATTTTAAAACAAACCATAACCTTTATTTCATAGATAAAGGTTTTAAAAAGCTTTACGTAGATTATCAAATAATGATAATCTAAAATATCCTGTTTGCACACGACCACTACATAATGGTTTACAATACAAATATGTTACAACAAAATAAGTTTCTTGAATGCAGTTTTTACACAATATCATACAAGCATGGACTCCAAATCTCGTCCTTATTTAAGTATGCGACAGCAGAAGATCTTAATAATCACCTGAGAATAAACATGCTTAAAACGTCAACAAAAATGTTGGTGAGTTATAGGTTTAACCTATATATATCAAATCATAATAATAGACCACAAGATTTCATATTTCAATACACATCCCATACATAGAGATAAAAATCATTCATATGGTGAACACCTGGTAACCGACATTAACAAGATGCATATATAAGAATATCCCCATCATTCCGGGACACCCTTCGGATATGATATAAATTTCGAAGTACTAAAGCATCCGGTACTTTGGATGGGGCTTGTTGGGCCCGATAGATCTATCTTTAGGATTCGCTTCAATTAGGGTGTCTGTTCCCTAATTCTTAGATTACCAGACTTAATAAAAAGGGGCATATTCGATTTCGATAATTCAACCATAGAATGTAGTTTCACGTACTTGTGTCTATTTTGTAAATCATTTATAAAACCTGCATGTATTCTCATCCCAAAAATATTAGATTTTAAAAGTGGGACTATAACTCACTTTCACAGATTTTTACTTCGTCGGGAAGTAAGACTTGGCCACTTTTTGATTCACGAACCTATAACAATATATACATATATATCAAAGTATGTTTAAAATATATTTACAACACTTTTAATATATTTTGATGTTTTAAGTTTATTAAGTCAGCTGTCCTCGTTAGTAACCTACAACTAGTTGTCCACAGTTAGATGTACAGAAATAAATCGATAAATATTATCTTGAATCAATCCACGACCCAGTGTATACGTATCTCAGTATTGATCACAACTCAAACTATATATATTTTGGAATCAACCTCAACCCTGTATAGCTAACTCCAACAGTCACATATAGAGTGTCTATGGTTGTTCCGAAATGTATATAGATGTGTCGACATGATAGGTCGAAACATTGTATACGTGTCTATGGTATCTCAAGATTACATAATATACAATACAAGTTGATTAAGTTATGGTTGGAATAGATTTGTTACCAATTTTCACGTAGCTAAAATGAGAAAAATTATCCAATCTTGTTTTACCCATAACTTCTTCATTTTAAATCCATTTTGAGTGAATCAAATTGCTATGGTTTCATATTGAACTCTATTTTATGAATCTAAACAGAAAAAGTATAGGTTTATAGTCGGAAAAATAAGTTACAAGTCGTTTTTGTAAAGGTAGTCATTTCAGTCGAAAGAACGACGTCTAGATGACCATTTTAGAAAACATACTTCCACTTTGAGTTTAACCATAATTTTTGGATATAGTTTCATGTTCATAATAAAAATCATTTTCTCAGAATAACAACTTTTAAATCAAAGTTTATCATAGTTTTTAATTAACTAACCCAAAACAGCCCGCGGTGTTACTACGACGGCGTAAATCCGGTTTTATAGTGTTTTTTGTGTTTCCAGGTTTTAAATCATTAAGTTAGCATATCATATAGATATTTAAAAGTCAAGTTAGAAGGATTAACTTTTGTTTGCGACCAAGTTTAGAAGTAACTAAACTATGTTCTAGTGATTACAAGTTTAAACCTTCGAATAAGATAGCTTTATATGTATGAATCGAATGATGTTATGAACATCATTACTACCTTAAGTTCCTTGGATAAACCTACTGGAAAAGAGAAAAATGGATCTAGCTTCAACGGATCCTTGGATGGCTCGAAGTTCTTAAAGCAGAATCATGACACGAAAACAAGTTCAAGTAAGATCATCACTTGAAATAAGATTGTTATAGTTATAGAAATTGAACCAAAGTTTGAATATGATTATTACCTTGTATTAGAATGATAACCTACTGTAAGAAACAAAGATTTCTTGAGGTTGGATGATCACCTTACAAGATTGGAAGTGAGCTAGCAAACTTGAAAGTATTCTTGATTTTATGTAACTAGAACTTGTAAAATATATGAAGAACACTTAGAACTTGAAGATAGAACTTGAGAGAGATCAATTAGATGAAGAAAATTGAAGAATGAAAGTGTTTGTAGGTGTTTTTGGTCGTTGGTGTATGGATTAGATATAAAGGATATGTAATTTTGTTTTCATGTAAATAAGTCATGAATGATTACTCATATTTTTGTAATTTTATGAGATATTTCATGCTAGTTGCCAAATGATGGTTCCCACATGTGTTAGGTGACTCACATGGGCTGCTAAGAGCTGATCATTGGAGTATATATACCAATAGTACATACATCTAAAAGCTGTGTATTGTACGAGTATGAATACAGGTGCATACGAGTAGAATTGTTGATGAAACTGAACGAGGATGTAATTGTAAGCATTTTTGTTAAGTAGAAGTATTTTGATAAGTGTATTGAAGTCTTTCAAAAGTGTATGAATACATATTAAAACACTACATGTATATACATTTTAACTGAGTCGTTAAGTCATCGTTAGTCGTTACATGTAAATGTTGTTTTGAAACCTTTAGGTTAACGATCTTGTTGAATGTTGTTAACCCATTGTTTATTATAATAAATGAGATATTAAATTGTTATATTATCATGATATTATGATATATAATATATCTCAGTATGATGTATATACAGTTAAATGTCGTTACAACGATAATCGTTACATATATGTCTCGTTTCGAAATCATTAAGTTAGTAGTCTTATTTTTACATATGTATTTCATTGTTAATACACTTAATAATATATTTACTTATCATTTAACATAATTAACCAAGTGTATCAATATCTTAATATGATTCATATGTACCTAGTAAGACGTTGTTATAACGATAATCGTTATATATATCGTTTTCGAGTTTCTTAAATTAATAGTCTCATTTTTATGTATATAACTCATTGTTAAAATACCTAATGAGATACATACTTATAATAAAAACATGTTAACTATATATATAACCATATATATGTCATCGTATAGTTTTTACAAGTTTTAACGTTCGTGAATCACCGGTCAACTTGGGTGGTCAATTGTCTATATGAAACATATTTCAATTAATCAAGTCTTAACAAGTTTGATTGTTTAACATGTTGGAAACATTTAATCATGTAAATATCAATCTCAATTAATATATATAAACATGGAAAAGTTCGGGTCACTACATAATGCATCCTAACAACTACTTGTTAGACACACTAATGAAAGGCCTGGTTCGTTACGACCATCGCTCTGATACCAACTGTGATGACCCGTCCTAATCCATTCGGACGAAGTCCATATCGATTATAAACGATTCACAATAGTTGGTTACATCACGAGGTACTTGACCTCTATATGATACATTTTACAAACATTGCATTCGTTTTTAAAAGACAAACTTTCTTTACATCTAAAGTTGACGGCATGCATACCATTTCATAATATATCCAACTATAATTGACCTAGTAATAATCTTGATGAACTCAATGACTCGAATGCAACGTCTTTTGAAATATGCCATGAATGACTCCAAGTAATATCTCTAAAATGAGCAAATGCACAGCGGAAGATTTCTTTCATACCTGAGAATAAACATGCTTTCAAGTGTCAACCAAAAGGTTGGTGAGTTCATAGGTTTATCATAAAATAATAAAATTCATCATTTTGATAGACCACAAGATTTAAATCCTGCATGGTACAAATGGGCCCGAATCTTATACCCACTTGTAATGTACATGCGATATCTTTTAAATACAGTACACCATTCTTGTGTATGAAACCATTTTTCATAAATCTTAGTAACCGAACACATATCTCGTGTATAATACACATAACCTATGTATAAAAATTATTCTCTCGATACATAACATTCACATCAATTGGTGGAAATTATCATGTCCACATAATTCAATGGTGGCAATTATCATGTCCACATAATTCAATGGTGGCAATTATCATGTTCACATAATTCAATGGTGGCAATTATTCTGTCCACATAATTCAATAATAATCCGCAGGACTTCTGTCTGCATAATAATTCATTCGAGGAATGTTTTGCTTGTGTCTATCTCGTCAAACATTTATAAAAGCATTTCATGTATTCGCAGTTCAAAATATATTTCAAAAGCATTTAATAAAGCATTTATCAAAACAACGCATGTATTCTCAGTCCCAAAAATGTAAAGAGTAAAAGGGAATCAAATGAACTCACCATACTGTATTTTGTAGTAAAAATACATATAACGATATTGAACAATGCAAGGTTGGCCTCGGATTCACGAACCTATATCAATTGTATTTCTATTAAAACATATAATAGAAATCTCATAATTTTATTTATTTATATATATTATTTATATATATTTCGTAGTTATATAAGATTTATACTAGATTTTATTTAAAAACATATACTTTATTTTAGATCTTAAATTATATGTTATATATATTTATTTTGTATATGAATATAAAGTGATTAATATAGTTATATTAATATCTATATATATTTAGTATTATATTATAAATACCTAATTTGTTGTATATAAGTTTTTATATAAGAAATGTTAATATGCTTTATATATAGTTATATGGAATATTAATATAATTATAGTATGTGTAATAACTATGTTTTATGTACAAAATATTTATTTGTTTAAAAATGATAGTTTTGCTATTAATGGTTTAATAATAATAATAATAATAATAATAATAATAATAATAATAATAATAATAATAATAATAATAATAATAATAATAATAATAATAATAATAATAATAATAATAATAATAGTGATAATAATAATAATAATGATAATAATAATACTAACTCTTTCAAAAGTGATAATAATACTAATATTAATGATAATAAAACTAGTTTGTGTTATTTTTGTAGTAATGATAATAATGATATTCCTAATCATAATAATACCTGTATCAATATCACTAATACTAATAATAATAACACTAATAATGTTTAATGATGTTACTTGGAAATAAAATGATAATAATCTTAGTATTATTTATAATTGTAATTATATTTATAATAATAACTAATATCTATTTTATCATTACTAATAATAACAATTCTAATACTTGTAATAATAATAATAACTTGTATTATGATAGTAATAATAATGGTTATCTTAACAATAATAACGTTAACTTATAATAATAAAAACAATAATAATAATAATAATAATAATAATAATAATAATAAACATAATAATAATAATAAACATAATAGTAATAACTAATAGTAATAATAATAATAATAAAATATTAGAGTGTATACCCCTTTTATAGCTTTTTCCAAAAAGAATGCCCTGTGCGGGACTTGAACACGTGACCTCATGCTAGACAACACAGCCTTTGCGCCATTGAGCTGTTTGCTCACTTCATGAATTTAGTTTACTCCCAAATATGTTAACCCGTATTATCTCAGATCTCATACATCATCATCTTAACTTATAAACCCAACAGAACCATATATATACCCAAGAGTATACCTTCGGCCCAAGAGGCAATTTCTCAAGCCCAACAGCAAGTAAATCGGCCCAACATCAGGTTCTCTTATAATTAAAAAAAAATTGTAGTGGCTTGGGTTCGAACTCAGGACCTCTCGTTTAAACACAAGCGCTCCAACCATCCAACTGCCATTCCATTTCTGCTATAATTCATAACTTAAAGTTATTTATCCTATACTGTATCTGTTTCTCCTTCATCGTCATCTTCATCTTTAACATAACAATCATGCTTATCATCTTGTGATTATCTAATCGTAATCATAACAAACGTATTTTGGCCAATACATAATAATACTTCGCATAATTAACTACATAATTAAGTGTGATCATATGTATCATTACCATCTTCCTCATATCATCCGTATACCATCATCGAGTTATTTACTTTGTTCTAACATCGTATCATAACACATCAACATCACCCTCAACTGAAATGAGTGAGTTTTAAACTGAAGTAGCTGTAGTCACGAGTTCACGATGGTTACATCAGTAGCGTAACAGAAATCATGTGGTGGTTGGTGGTGATTCTTGGAAAAGAAAGTGGTGGATTATGTAGGTGGAAGTGGTGGTTTATGGCTGTAAAGAAACGGAACCCAGTGGCAGCAGTTTGCTTGATTATAGTGGTGGTGGAGGTGTGTTTTACAGCGATGAAAACAGAAAAAAAAATGGGTGTATCATTCGAAGAAAAAAAATAACATAAAGGTGATGGTACATGGAGGTTTACAACGATGGTAGTTGTGATGGCGGACGAGGTTAGAGAGAGAGAAGAGAGAGATTGAGAGGGTTCATGGTTATGATGGTTGTCAATGGTGGTGGTGGGTTTCATGGTGGTTCAAGATGATTGTTGAAGGTGAAGGAGGCTTGAGGTGGTGGCTTAATCGGTGGTCGATGGCGATTAGGGTGGCGGTATAGTGGTGTTTAGGATGGTGATGAAGCTTGGGGTTTGACAAGAAACAAGGAAAGGAAGAGAACATTTGATGGTTGATCATATTAATAATTTGCAAGTGTACGTATATGCTTATATATTAATTAGATAATGGATAAAGAAGCACAAATAGTAATTTGATTGATTACTCATATGTACAATAATAAATAGTTAAGCAGCCATACATCTGTTTTATTCTGCCGACAACGGAGTACTATCGTGTCTATTGCTAAACAGTTAATATATAAAAGTGTTCCTAAAAATCCCAAATTTTAAAATTAAGTCCATTTATTTATTTCAGTCATTACCTGTTTGAAACCTGATCAAAAAAATTCGATAATTATTTATTTTCTGTTCCAATTTATATGTACGGAGTACAAAAACTTAGATTGAAAAGGTAAAAAAAATATTTATCAAAACTGTTATCTTTTTAATCACACTTTTTACCAACTTTTATTTTAAAAATTCATATATATATATATATATATATATATATATATATATATATATATATATATATATATATATATATATATATATATATATATATATATATATATATATATATATATATATATATATATATATATATATATATATATATATATATATATATATATATATATATTAGACCTATTTTAAAAATAATTAAACGTCAACTGAAAGTTACAGACATTTACCATTTAAGCTCAAAATTAATTATATTTAATATACACTATGTATATATATATATATATATATAAACAGTTTAAATAACAAAATTTACTACGCAAATAAATATATATTAAATAATTAAATTAAATATAACAATATATATACAAGTAATATACATATATTATATATAAAATAATAGTTTTTATTGCAATGTATTTTATCTTACATATTTATTTATAACAATAAATTGTTTATTAATGTTCATGTTATTATATATATTATACATATATTTATATATACACATATTTATATATATTCACATAGTTTCAAGCAATGGTTCGTGAATCATTGGGGACAGTCGAAGGTCACATGAATATATGAACATTGTTTTCAAAATTTTCTAGACTCAACATTACATACTTTGCTTATCGTATCGAAATCATATAAAGATTAAGTTTAAATTTAATCAGAATTTCCCGGGTCGTCACAGTTTCATCATAGTCTACACCATATTGTTGCGTGTAACCCTTAGCCACCAGTCTGGCTTTGAATGTGTGTACATTTCCATCCATATCGGTCTTCTTCTTGAAAACCTATTTACACCCAATGGTTTTAATACCTGGTATATGATCAATCAAGGTCCAGACTTGATTATCATGCATGGATTGGATCTCGTTGTCCATAGCCTCCTTCCATTTGACAGACTCGGGGCCTGTAATCGCTTCCTGATAGGTAATAGGTTCATCAAAATCTATAATTTCGTCATCACCCTCAAATATGTGTAAACTATATTTCTTTGGTGTTTGACGTACTCTATCAGATCTACGTATGGATGTCTTCAAGGTCAATTTTGCTCCCACTGGTTCCTTTTGATATGAGATCCTTTTCAAGGAAGACTCCCCTTCGAGACACAAAGACTTTGTTCTCAGTAGGGTTGTAAAACAAATATCCAAAAGAATCAGTCGAGTAACCAACAAATAAACACTTTTCGGATCTGGGTTCAAGTTTATCTTGAGCTTCATGACGAACGTAAGCCTCACAACCCCAGATTCTTAGATATGAGAGAGACACAGTTTTACCATGCCATATCTCATAAGGTGTTTTAGAAACTTTCTTGGTTGGGATGAGGTTAAGGATCCTTGCGGCAGTTTGTAGGGCATAACCCCAAAAACTGATTTGAAGCTTTATGCGGCTCATCATGGATCGAACCATATCAAGTAATGTTCGATTTCTCCTTTCAGCCACACCATTATGTTGTGGTGTTCTAGGAGGAGCTAATTGTGAGATTATCCCACAACCCCGTAGATGATCACGAAATTCATTATTAAGATATTCACCACCTCTATCAGATCGGAGAATCTTAATTATTTTGTTCAGTTGATTTTCTACTTCGTTTTGGTATGCCTTGAACACTCCCAAAGTTTCAGACTTTTGTTTAATTAAATAAACGTAACCATATCTACTGAAGTCATCAGTAAATGTAACGAAGTATCGTTCATTGTGTCTAGTAGGCGATCTGAACGGACCGCACACATCAGTGTGTACCAACCCCAACAGGTCCTTAGCCCGTTCACAGTTTCCTGTGAAAGGTGTCTTTGTCATTTTTCCTGACAAGCAAGATTCTCATTCATCATATGATATTATATCAAATGATTCTAGAATTCCATCTGACTGGAGTTTGGCTATGCGTTTCTTGTTTATGTGGCCTAAACGACAATGCCATAGATACGTTTTATCCAAAACATCTTTGGATGAATCAACATTGTACATTGAACTATCATTTAGCTTTGTTGTGGTTTTCAAGATGCCTTTGCAAGGACTAGCCTTGAAATAAAACATTCCATTTTTGTGAACAAGTATTGATCCATTATCAAAACTAAAATTAAAACCATCATTAAATAAAGCATCAAAAGATATAACATTTCTTGCCATTTCGGACTGTAGCAAACATTAGACAAAACAATACATAGACCAGAATCAAAAGTGAGCTTATATTCTCCAATCATATCAACAGAGGCAACGTTCTTATTCCTCATGATTAGATTGAGCTCTCCGGTCTTCAGCTTCCTACTTCTTGTGAGTCTCTGCACATTTGTACAAATGTGAGTACCACATCCTCTGTCCAATACCCATGAATTAGAAATAGTAGTATTGTTTAGTTCAATCATGAACAAACCTGAAGGTACGGCGACTCCCTTAGCCAGTAGTTCATTAAGTTCCTTTAAGTACTTGGTGCAATTGCGCCTCCAATGTCCTTTATCCCCACAATAAAAGCATATTGCTTCTTCATAAGACTTGGTTTGCGGGATCTTTGAAGTAGAAGAGTTAGCAATGCCCTTAGGTTTAGGTTTGAAGTTGGACGTGCCAACCTTACCCTTGCCCTTGTTCTTGCCCTTTGTTTTGTTTTTCTTCTTCTTGATCCCACCTTCACGAATGGCTAGGACGGTAGTTGCGGGTTTAGCTTTAGCCATGTTATCCTCAGCGGTTTTCAACATGCCATGGAGCTCTATGATTGTTTTCTCCATATTGTTCATATTATAGTTCATAATGAATCCTTCATATGCACTAGTCAGCGAGTTCAGGATAAAATCCGTTGTAAGCTCCTGACTTATGGAAAAACCAAGGCACTCCAGCCGGTCTATGTACCCTTTCATTTGTAGTACATGGACACTTACGCTACTTTCCGTTGCCGTTTTGCAAGATACGAGAGCTTTCACGGTGTCAAACCTTTCTTGCTTTGCTTGTTGTTGGAACATGTCCTTGAGTTGGTTAAGCATGTCGTGGGACCCTAAGATCTCCATGCCCTTTTGGAGCTCTGGAGACATGGTCGCCAACATCAAGCATGCTACCTCATTAGACTCGGAACGCCGTTTTTCAAACTCGTCCCTAGCCGTTTGAGTAGTTCTCGATCCGGGTTCTGCCGGTAAGGGTTCCTCAATTGCCCTGATCTTTCCTTCCATCCTAAGAGCAATTCTTAGGTTGCGAAGCCAGTCCATGTAGTTCAAGCCCGTAAGCTTGTCCTTTTCGAGAGCCCTTTAAGGCAGAAATTAGTGATTGATGATGGAGTAGGATTTGTGTTTGTTGCAGATATCTATCATATTTTTAAAGTAAGTTGTATTAGTTAGTTTGATATGTTTAATCCTTGTTAAGATAATTACCCAAGTGTGTTCAATATTCAAACAATTATAATTAACAAGGCTAAGATCCATATTTCACTTATGGTAACGACGGGTTTACCGCGAATCGCCAATCATAAGCTATTTAGGTAGGTAACTATATTACCAGTTTCATCCATTATGAAATTCTTAGGTTCTGCGGGATTTAGTGATAATCAATTATTTCACTTGGCATGTTTAATCCCTTCTACGCTAATCCTTCCTCGTGGTGGGTTTGCCGCGAACCACGATTTCAGATTGTAAACCGTCCGTGATAGATACACGTGAAATCCGGCCCAAGACTCTCGGTTATCACGAAATTCACCTCACCCTTCCCAACACCCAATTAAAGTCCGGCCCAAGACTCTCGGGTATCGCGAACTCTAACAGGTAGAAGGTTCGAATGTGTGTACTACTCATGGGTAGCGTAAAGTTACATTTAAAACGGGGTTTTGTTTTCTTTTAGCGAAAGTAGTTTATTCCATTTTAAAACATTTGCTAATTATGTATTGCGTGTTGCGTTTGTTAAACTAATTTTAACCAAACCATTTTAAGTGATTATTATCTTTTGTTTCTATACTAATTTTCTAGCTAGCATGACATAGACCAATAAGAACACAATAATAATCATGACACGCAATTATCGGTAGTATGCCTCAAATCCTATGCATTTTTCGGTGAGCCAACACACGAAAAAACGGGGTCAACTAGGGACAAAACCATGTGTGAGAATCGGCTCCCACTAAAACCGCCATCTCCATTAAATGCTCGGACGGGCCGCCTTGTGAACATTATCTCCGTGATTCCAATCTTGGTTGCATTATTTTACAAAGTAACTATTCTATTTTCTATACTACTATAAATACAATATGAAAAGGAAATACAACATGCAAGTCGTTTAATAATTATTACATTCATCCCGAATAAATAAGAAAGACGACATGCAAGTCGTTTAATAAATTATTACATTCATCTCGAATAAATAATAAATTAAATCACACAACCAAACATTCACACAAGGGTCTTATTGTGACGATCGCTCCAAATCCATATCGATGAACACGTCATTCATCGATTTCATTGCGAGGTTTTTGACCTCTATATGATACGTTTTGTAAACATTGCATTCTTTTGAAAAGGCACACCATAAATGAATATTTAAATCAAAGGTTTTCGACATCTGATGATTTCTACATATAGACAATCACCGTAAATAATAGTTTACAATAGTACTTCCATTGACAATGCAGTCAAAATAAGATACATGGTGATGATTTGGTGAATGCAGCGTTTCCTTGATAAATATGCCATGTAAGACTCCATGCACATAGCTTGTCTAACATATAAGCAAACAGCGGAAGACTTCTAGGAACCTGAGAATAAACATGCTAACAAGTGTCAACACAAAGGTTGGTGAGTTCATAGTTTTAATGTATCGCATAATCTGTATATAAAGGTGGACCACAAGATTTCAGTTGTTTCATTCAGAAAGGTTTATCAAATTATTCTACAAGATTGAGCACCCTGGTAACTAAGCTTTAACGTCTATATAATAAGTACCCCTGTTTTAACATACATGCAACCAACATGTATAATACCCGCAATCTAACGTGTACAAAACTCAAATAGCATACGTCTGTTTTATAGTTCAGACTAGGGTTTCTATACCTGGAACAGACGGGGATGTCAAGCCCTATGGATTCATATACAACTACTCGCGCCCACCAGTTCTTATAACTGGTAGTTACTAGTTACCAAAGCTAAGGGATTTTTGTTTAAACTCGGTGTAGAATTTAGTATGTACTTGTGTCCATTACGTTTAAAATAAATTGCATGTATTCTCAGCCCAAAAATGTATTGCAAAAGCAATTAAAAAGGGATTATATGAAACTCACCTTAGCAGCATATAAAGTCGTTCACCAAAATGTGACTGAAACTCGGATTACCAAATAACCGTAGATCTCAACCTAGAGAACATATGTTGGTCAATAAATGTCTATTAAGCTAGGTCAGGTCATAGTGTATCACAATCCTAATGCTCGAGATCGACATACAAAAGTTATCCAAAGTCGTTTCAAAAAGTCAATTTTGACAATAGTTCAACAAAACGAGACGTGCTTTATATAAGAATTCATTTACTCGGCTAGTAGTATTTAAAAATCCAATTTATCAATCTCATAAATAGGTTGTTTAAATCTTAATTGCAGATTCAAAAGCAATTCCAATTATCGTCAATTATAATTCAGTTGATCATATCTTTTAATCCGTTCATCGAAACTATTCGATATCTAAATGAAAAGTTATTGATTTTTCGCCAGCTTTCCAAAAACATGTATATCATATACCTTTTATCAGTAATATATGTATTTACCTCGTGATTCATCATAACTGTTTAACGACGAAATTTTGCATACGAGCATGCATAATTATATATACTCGAGCACTAGACATGGATACACTATTAGTATATAAAAGATAAAATATAAATGCTTACGTATCAATATTGTGATTCAATATTGCAGAAAAGTACGTAGACGCAACATAGATGATAACAGTAGGTTTGACTTGTAAATAATACCCATGAACATTACCCATAACCTGAAATGTCCCGTTCTTATTGATTAAAAACGTTCCATATTAATTGATTTCGTTGCGAGGTTTTGACCTCTATATGAGACGTTTTTCAAAGACTGCATTCATTTTAAAACAAACCATAACCTTTATTTCATAAATAAAGGTTTAAAAAGCTTTACGTAGATTATCAAATAATGATAATCTAAAATATCCTGTTTACACACGACCATTACATAATGGTTTACAATACAAATATGTTACATCGAAATCAGTTTTTTGAATGCAGTTTTTACACAATATCATACAAACATGGACTCCAAATCTTGTCCTTATTTTAGTATGCAACAGCGGAAGCTCTTAGTATTCACCTGAGAATAAACATGCTTTAAACGTCAACAAAAATGTTGGTGAGTTATAGGTTTAACCTATATATATCAAATCGTAACAATATACCACAAGATTTCATATTTCAATACACATCCCATACATAGAGATAAAAATCATTCATATGGTGAACACCTGGTAACCGACATTAACAAGATGCATATATAAGAATATCCCCATCATTCCGGGACACCCTTCGGATATGATATAAATTTTGAAGTACTAAAGCATCCGGTACTTTGGATGGGGTTTGTTAGGCCCAATAGATCTATCTTTAGGATTCGCGTCAATTAGGGTGTCTGTTCCCTAATTCTTAGATTACCAGACTTAATAAAAAGGGGCATATTCGATTTCAATAATTCAACCATAGAATGTAGTTTCACGTACTTGTGTCTATTTTGTAAATCATTTATAAAACCTGCATGTATTCTCATCTCAAAAATATTAGATTTTAAAAGTGGGACTATAACTCACTTTCACAGATTTTTACTTCGCCGGGAAGTAAGACTTGGCCACTGGTTGATTCACGAACCTATAACAATATATACATATATATCAAAGTATGTTCAAAATATATTTACAATACTTTTAATACATTTTTGATGTTTTAAGTTTATTAAGTGAGTTGTCCTCGTTAGTAACCTACAACTAGTTGTCCACAGTTAGATGTACAGAAATAAATCGATAAATATTATCTTGAATCAATCCACGACCCAGTGTATACGTATCTCAGTATTGATCACAACTCAAACTATATATATATTTTGGAATCAACCTCAACCCTGTATAGCTAACTCCAACATTCACATATAGAGTGTCTATGGTTGTTCCGCAATATATATATAGATGGGTCGACATGATAGGTTGAAACATTGTATACGTGTCTATGGTATCTTAAGATTACATAATATACAATATAAGTTGATTAGGTTATGGTTGGAATAGATTTATTACTAACTTTCACGTAGGTAAAATGAGTAGTTTTTATCAATCTTGTTTTACTAGCCATTTCTTCGTTTCTAATCCGTTTTGAGTGATTCCAGTGGCCACGGTTTTGTATTGAACTTAACTTTATGAATCTAAATAGAAAAAGTATAAGTTTATAGTCTAAAATACAAGTTACAAGTCATTTTTGAAAGAGGTAGTCATTTCCGTCGAAAGAACGACATCTTGATGACCATTTTGAAAAACATACTTTCACTTTGAGTTTAACCATAATTTTTGGATATAGTTTCACGTTCATAAGAAAAATCATTTTTCCAGAAGTATAGCTTTTAAATCAAAGTTCTTCTTAGCTTTTAATTATCCCAACCAAAACAGCCCCCGGTTTTACTACGACGGCGTATATCCAGTTTTATGGTGTTTATCGTGTTTTCGGGTTTTAAATCATTAAGTTAGCATATCATATAGATATAGAACATGTGTTTAGTTGATTTTAAAAGTCTAGTTAGAAGGATTAACTTTATTTGCGAACAAGTTTAGAATTAACTAAACTATGTTCTAGTGATTACAAGTTTATAATGTTGAATAAGACAACTTTTTATGTATGAATCGAATGATGTTATGAACATCATTACTACCTCAAGTTCCTTGGATAAACCTACTGGAAATGAGAAAAATGGATCTAGCTTCAAAGGATCCTTGGATGGCTTGAAAGTTCTTGAAGCAGAATCATGACACGAAAACAATTTCAAGTAAGATTTCCACTCGAAATAAGATTGTTATAGTTATAGAAATTGAATTAAAGTTTGAATATTATTATTACCTTGTATTAGAAAGATAACCTACTGTAAGTAACAAAGGTTTCTTGATCTTGGATGATTACTTGGAATGGATTTAGAAAACTTGGAAGTAAACTTGCAATCTTGGAAGTATTCTTGATTTTATGAAACTAGAACTTTTGGAATTTATGAAGAACACTTAGAACTTGAAGATAGAACTTGAGAGAGATTAATTAGATGAAGAAAATTGAAGAATGAAAGTGTTTGTAGGTGTTTTTGGTCGTTGGTGTATGGATTAGATATAAAGGATATGTAATTTTGTTTTCATGTTAAGAAGTCATGAATGATTACTCATATTTTTGTAATTTTATGAGATATTTCATGCTAGTTGCCAAATGATGGTTCCTACATGTGTTAGGTGACTCACATGGGCTGCTAAGAGCTGATCATTGGAGTGTATATACCAATAGTACATACATCTAAAAGCTGTGTATTGTACGAGTACGAATACGGGTGCATACGAGTAGAATTGTTGATGAAACTGAACGAGGATGTAATTGTAAGCATTTTTGTTAAGTAAAAGTATTTTGATAAGTGTCTTGAAGTCTTTCAAAAGTGTATGAATACATATTAAAATACTACATATATATACATTTTAACTGAGTCGTTAAGTCATCGTTAGTCGTTACATGTAAGTGTTGTTTTGAAACCTTTAGGTTAACGATCTTGTTAAGTGTTGTTAACCCAATGTTTATAATATCAAATGAGATTTTAAATTATTATATTATCATGATATTATGATGTATAAATATCTCTTAATATGATATATATACATTAAATGTCGTTACAACGATAATCGTTACATATATGTCTCGTTTCAAAATCATTAAGTTAGTAGTCTTGTTTTTACATATGTAATTCATTGTTAATATACTTAATGATATGTTTAATTATCATAATATCCTGTTAACTATATATATATCCATATATATGTCATCATATAGTTTTTACAAGTTTTAACGTTCGTGAATCACCGGTCAACTTGGGTGGTCAATTGTCTATATGAAACCTATTTCAATTAATCAAGTCTTAACAAGTTTGATTACTTAACATGTTGGAAACACTTAATCATGTAAATAACAATTTCATTTAATATATATATAAACATGGAAAAGTTCGGGTCACTACAGTACCTACCCGTTAAATAAATTTCGTCCAGAAATTTTAAGCAGTTGGAGGTGTTGACGTATCTTCTGGAAATAAATGCAGGTATTTCTTCTTCATCTGATCTTCTCGTTCCCAGGTGAACTCGAGTCCTCTACGAGCATTCCATCGAACCTTAACAATTGGTATCTTGTTTTGCTTAAGTCTTTTAACCTCACGATCAATTAGCAAAAGTCGCGGAGCTTTATAGGGAGTTTCAGAATTTGGGGCTCCGCGACCCGCGGCCCTTTTTGCCTTCAAACTCCGCGAGTTGCGGAGTTTGTAAATACAGCTCACTCCTTTTGGAGTCTTTCTTGCCGACGGATTTTTATAATTTATATAATATATAAATAATTATAAGAATTATTTAAATATTATATTATATTTATGTGCATAGTTGACTTGTAATTTTTAGTCCGTTGCGTCGAGCGTTGAGAGTTGACTCTGGTCCCGGTTCCGGATTTTTGAACGTCCTTGCGTACAATTTAATATCTTGTACTTTGCGTTTTGAATCTTGTACTCTTGTAATTTCGAGACGTTTCTTATCAATAATTGGAACCTCTTTGATTGTCTTTTGTACTTTTGAGCTTTTTGGTCGTTTGCGTCTTCAATTCGTCGAATCTGTCTTTTGTCTTCACCTTTTATTATTTAAACGAATATCACTTGTAAATAGAACAATTGCAACTAAAAGCTTGTCTTTCTTGAGGAATAATGCTATGAAATATATGTTCGTTTTTAGCATTATTAAATATTCCCACACTTGAGCGTTGCTTGTCCTCAAGCAATATCGTCTTGAAATACTAGAATCACTTCTTTATTCTTCACACTTTGTACATCAGTGATTTCTATACGGCGGTATAAACAATGGTAGTAACGATATGGTTTACAGTCCCACATGACTATAAAAATTTAGATCCATTAAGGAAATTGGATCTTTATGAAAACATTTGATCTTTTGAAAATTAAATCTAGTTTTTACCCTAGATAAGTTTTCCGGAATAACCCTTTACCGGTGTTTGCAAAATATTTTTGTGGGTTTGGTGGGTTTCAGATTTGAAAATTTTAGCTCAAAACTTGCGGTTTTGTGTCACCCACTTGCTAACCTTGTATTTGGAAAGCAACACGTCCAGTTTACTTGTCCCGTATATTACCTTTCGGTAAACTACCGTCCGGTTGTAAAGGAAAGCGTTGAACAAGCAACTGTTAAGGCAGTGTCCCCTGACATGCTTTTAATTATGGTCTATAACGTGTCGGACGCAATTACTATCCTTGGTAGGAGCAATAGTAAAACTCACCCTTATGATTTTTCGGTCTGGCACAAGGTCCTGTCTTTGACCACTATGCAACCACCGTTCTTACGGTTGACACCCGATTTAGTTCAGGTGACCTAATGAATTCCAGGTGAATTCCTAGGATTTTACGTTCAATGGTAATGAACGCATTGAAAATAGGGTTTTCAGAAAACAAATCGGTTTGTAATTTTGATCAAAATATTTTCTCGTTTAAGCTCGAGTTTAGATATCATTGAATTCCATGAGTTTGTAATTCTCAATCTTTAAGGTCAATCTCAAGGATTGAGTAATATCAGGCTTAAAAGCTGATTTTTGATCTTTTAAGGAGATTATCCTTTCTGGGGATCTGATTCATTAGTCTTATCCAGCTAATTTGCATGGTGCCCCCCATTTTACGAGATAAATCCTTCTCATGGTTAGGATAAATCTGACCACTTGGCGACCCTGTTTAATACTGAGGTCCGTGGATTTCCTGCTGATTTTAGTGATGACTTTTCTAGATTTTTCGTCAACCTACAGCTGGTCTGGACGACAACTTCATGACCTAAATCAAGAAGCGCGTGTCTTTTTCGGAAGATTTTACTTCCTTTTAATGATGGAATTGATTCATCGTGTAGATCCATCTTTCTTACAGTAAATCAGGTAAAACAGTTTAGTTTAGTCCAAAGCAAAAGTATTTTCAATTATTTGTATAAAAATATGTGACATATGTTTTGAATAACTTGGTAATTTTTCCCACACTTGGCTTTTATTTTCCTTTTTATTGTCCTCTATTCCATTTTAAATGAATTTTAACATTTTGGTTTGTTTCTCAATTTATGTCCTTTCCGAGGTTACAATAATTTCGGTGTTAAAACCTAGTTTTATCGTTCATAAATATGTATAAACATGATTTTGAGTTCATTTAATTGAAAATTTTAAATTTTTTTACTAGAATTGGGTAGTCAGTATATAAGACTAGGGCTGTTCTTTATTATCATCCATGAACACAGCTGGTGCATTAGTTAAACCAAACGGCATGACCATAAACTTGTAATGACCGTAACGTGTTCTGAAAGCAGTCTTTGGAATATCATCTTCTTTCACCCGCATTTGATGATACCCGGAACGTAAGTCAATCTTTGAATAAACAGACGAGCCTTGTAGTTGATCAAATAAGTCGTCGATTCTCGGTAGTGGGTAGCGGTTCTTGATGGTAAGTTTGTTCAACTCTCGGTAGTCGATACACAACCTGAATGTACCATCTTTTTTCTTGACAAACAAAACAGGAGCTCCCCACGGTGATGTGCTTGGTCGAATGAAACCACGCTCTAAAAGTTCTTGTAATTGGCTTTGCAGTTCTTTCATCTCGCTGGGTGCGAGTCTCTAAGGAGCACGAGCTATTGGTGCAGCTCCTGGTACAAGATCTATTTGAAATTCAACGGATCGATGTGGGGGTAATCCCGGTAATTCTTTCGAAAATACATCGGGAAATTCTTTTGCGACGGGAACATCATTGATGCTCTTTTCTTCAGTTTGTACTTTCTCGATGTGTGCTAGAACAGCATAGCAACCTTTTCTTATTAGTTTTTGTGCCTTCAAATTACTAATAAGATGTAGCTTCGTGTTGCCCTTTTCTCCGTACACCATTAAGGGTTTTCCTTTTTCTCGTATAATGCAAATTGCATTTTTGTAACAAACGATCTCTGCTTTCACTTCTTTCAACCAGTCCATACCGATTATCACATCAAAACTCCCTAACTCTACTGGTATCAAGCAATCTTAAATATTTCGCTACCCAGTTTAATTTCTCGATTCCGGCATATATTATCTGCTGAAATTAATTTACCGTTTGCTAATTCGAGTAAAAATTTACTATCCAACGGCGTCAATGGACAACTTAATTTAGCACAAAAATCTCTACTCATATAGCTTCTATCCGCACCCGAATCAAATAAAACGTAAGCAGATTTATTGTCAATAAGAAACGTACCCGTAACAAACTCCGGGTCTTCCTGTGCCTCTGCCGCATTAATATTGAAAACTCTTCCGCGACCTTGTCCATTTGTGTTCTCCTGGTTCGGGTAATTTCTAATAATGTAGCCCGGTTTTCCACATTTATAACAAACTACATTGGCATAACTTGCTCCGACACTACTTTCTCCGCCATTACTCGTTCCAACACCATTTGTTCCTTTCGTCCTGTTAACCCCTGGTCCGTAGACCTCACACTTCGCCGCGCTATGACCATTTCTTTTACACTTGTTGCAAAATTTGGTGCAGAACCCCGAGTGATACTTTTCACACCTTTGGCATAGCTGCTTCTGATTGTTGTTGTTGTTGTTGCGGTTGTTATTGTTGTTGGGATGATTATTGTAGTTGTTGTTGTTGTTGTTGTTGTTGTTGTTGTTGTTGTTGTTGTTGTTGTTGTTGTTGTTGTTGTTGTTGTTGTTGGGCCGTTTGTTGTAGTTGCGATTGATGTTGCGATTGTTGGGATAATTGTTGCGATTATTGTTGTAATTGCTGTTGTTGTTGTATTGGTGATTCTTATCACCGTTTTCCTCCTACTTTCTTTTGACTTGCTTCACATTGGCCTCTTCAGCAGTTTGTTCTTTAATTCTTTCTTCAATCTGGTTCACTAGTTTGTGAGCCATTCTACATGCCTGTTGTATGTAGGCGGGCTCGTGTGAACTTATATTTTCTTGGATTCTTTCCGGTAATCCTTTCACAAACGCATCGATCTTCTCTTCCTCATCTTCGAACGCTCCCGGACACAATAGGCATAATTCTGTGAATCGTCTTTCGTACGTGGTAATATCAAATCCTTGGGTTCTTAACCCTCTGAGTTCTGTCTTGAGCTTATTGACCTCGGTTCTGGGACGGTACTTCTCGTTCATCAAGTGCTTGAATGCTGACCACGGTAGTGCGTAAGCATCATCTTGTCCCACTTGCTCTAGATAGGTATTCCACCATGTTAACGCAGAACCTATGAAGGTATGTGTAGCGTACTTCACTTTGTCCTCTTCAGTACACTTACTTGTGGCAAACACCGATTCGACCTTCTTGGTCCACCGTTTCAATCCGATCGGTCCTTCGGTTCCATCAAATTCCAAAGGTTTGCAGGCAGTGAATTCTTTGTAGGTGCATCCTACACGATTTCCTGTACTGCTAGATCCAAGGTTATTGTTGGTATGTAGCGCAGCCTGTACTACGGCTATGTTTGAAGCTAGAAAAGTACGGAATTCCTCTTCATTCATATTCACGGTGTGTCGAGTAGTCGGTGCCATTTCCTTCAAAATAGTCAAATGGAACAAGTTAATCATACAGAATATTAAGAGTAGTTAATATTATTTCGTAGCATAATATGAACTCATTTATAAAAGCTTTTTCTTCATATTAGCGTTTTATAAGTTTAAATTCGGGTAGTACCTACCCGTTAAGTTCATACTTAGTAGCTAATATACAATTCAACTACCACAATTCTATATGAAAAACTGATTATAATAATATTTCGCGTTCAAACTTTTATACAATATTTTACAAACTTACAATACCGCTTATTTTACATAAAGCATGAAATATAGCACACAATAACTTTGATACAAGATAGTTGTGAAGATAATTCTAGCTAGTACACAAGTCGTTCAGCAAAGGCAATAAAGACACGTAATTCATACGTCCAGAAACAAGTCATGCATTCTGGTTTTACTAGGACTACTTCCCATCCTTGGTCTTGTGGAACATAACCGGTATGGCCGTTGATAAGACAGCGTGTTGTAACGTCGTCAAAGGGACGAGGGTTACGTAATGTCCAACAGTCCCGTAACAATCTAAAAACCTTGTTTCTCACCCCAACTACTGAGTCCGTTACTTGTGGAAATGTTTTGTTTAATAGTTGTAGCCCGATGTTCTTGTTCTCACTTTGGTGAGAACCGAACATTACTAACCCGTAAGCATAACATGCTTATTTATGTTGCATGTTAGCCGTTTTTTCTAAATCATGAAGTCCTATGTTCGGATACATTGAGTCAAAATAATTTCTTAACCCGTTGCGTAAAATAGCACTTGGGTTCCCCGCAATATATGCGTCAAAGTAAACACATCGTAACTTATGGGTTTCCCAATGTGATATCCCCCATATTTCAAACGAAAGTCTCTTATAAACCAAGGCATTCTTGGAACGTTCTTCGAATGTCTTACAAACTGATTTTGCCGTAAATAGTTGTGCCGAAGAATTCTGACCAACTCTAGACAAGATTTCATCTATCATGTCTCCGGGTAGGTCTCTTAAAATATTGGGTTGTCTACCCATTTTGTGTTTTTATACTGTAAAATAGACAAGAGTTAGATTCATAAAAAAAAATACTTATTAATACAAGCAATTTTTACATATATCATAAAGCATAAGCACACTATATTACATATATTACACCATACGAATACAACTATCTTATTCCGACTCGCTCGTTTCTTCTTCTTTGGTTTTGGTTCGTTTTGCCAAGTTTCTAGGGATATATGATGTTCCCCTAATACTAGCTGTCGTTTTCCACAACGGTTTAGAAAAACCTGGTGATTTAGAGGTTCCCGGGTCATTGTTACAACTTAAGGACTTCGGGGGTTGACGATACATATAAAGTTCATCAGGGTTGGAATTAGATTTCTCTATTTTTATGCCCTTTCCCTTATTATTTTCTTTTGCCTTTTTAAATTCAGTTGGGGTAATTTCTATAACATCATCGGAATTCTCGTCGGAATCCGATTCATCGGAGAATTGGTAATCCTCCCAATATTTTGCTTCCTTGGCGGAAACACCATTGACCATAATTAACCTTGGTTGGTTGGTTGAGGATTTTCTTTTACTTAACCATTTTATTATTTCCTCCACCGGTTCTATTTCCTCCTTCGGTTCCTCCTCTTCCGGTTCTGATTCTTCTTCCGATTCTGATTCTTCTTCCGGTTCCTCTTCGGGAACTTGTGAATCAGTCCAATATATATTCGACTCTTCGTTATTATTAGGTGAGTCAATAGGATTTGTGCTAGAGGTAGACATCTATCACACAATATCAAACATGTTAAGAGATTAATATATCACATAATATATATACATGTTAATAATATATAGTTTCCAACAAAAATGTTAAGCAATCATTTTTAAAGAAAACACGGTCGAAGTCCAGACTCACTAATGCATCCTAACAAACTCGATAAGACACACTAATGCAAATTTTCTGGTTCTCTAAGACCAACGCTCGGATACCAACTGATGTCCCGTTCTTATTGATTAAAAACGTTCCATATTAATTGATTTCGTTGCGAGGTTTTGACCTCTATATGAGACGTTTTTCAAAGACTGCATTCATTTTAAAACAAACCATAACCTTTATTTCATCAATAAAGGTTTAAAAAGCTTTACGTAGATTATCAAATAATGATAATCTAAAATATCCTGTTTACAAGCGACCATTACATAATGGTTTACAATACAAATATGTTACAACGAAATAAGTTTCTTGAATGCAGTTTTTACACAATATCATACAAGCATGGACTCCAAATCTCGTCCTTATTTAAGTATGCGACAGCGGAAGCTCTTAATAATCACCTGAGAATAAACATGCTTAAAACGTCAACAAAAATGTTGGTGAGTTATAGGTTTAACCTATATATTATCAAATCATAATAATAGACCACAAGATTTTTATATTTCAATACACATCCCATACATAGAGATAAAAATCATTCATATGGTGAACACCTGGTAACCGACATTAACAAGATGCATATATAAGAATATCCCCATCATTCCGGGACACCCTTCGGATATGATATAAATTTCGAAGTACTAAAGCATCCGGTACTTTGGATGGGGTTTGTTAGGCCCAATAGATCTATCTTTAGGATTCGCGTCAATTAGGGTGTCTATTCCCTAATTCTTAGATTACCAGACTTAATGAAAAGGGGCATATTCGATTTCGATAATTCAACCATAGAATGTAGTTTCACGTACTTGTGTCTATTTTGTAAATCATTTATAAAACCTGCATGTATTCTCATCCCAAAAATATTAGATTTTAAAAGTGGGACTATAACTCACTTTCACAGATTTTTACTTCGACGGGAAGTAAGACTTGGCCACTAGTTGATTCACGAACCTATAACAATATATACATATATATCAAAGTATGTTCAAAATATATTTACAATACTTTTAATACATTTTGATGTTTTAAGTTTATTAAGTCAGTTGTCCTCGTTAGTAACCTACAACTAGTTGTCCACAGTTAGATGTACAGAAATAAATCGATAAATATTATCTTGAATCAATCCGCGACCCAGTGTATACGTATCTCAGTATTGATCACAACTCAAACTATATATATATTTTGGAATCAACCTCAACCCTGTATAGCTAACTCCAACATTCACATATAGAGTGTCTATGGTTGTTCCGCAATATATATATAGATGGGTCGACATGATAGGTCGAAACATTGTATACGTGTCTATGGTATCTCAAGATTACATAATATACAATATAAGTTGATTAGGTTATGGTTGGAATAGATTTATTACTAACTTTCACGTAGGTAAAATGAGTAGTTTTTATCAATCTTGTTTTACTCGCCATTTTTTCGTTTCTAATCCGTTTTGAGTGATTCCAGTGGCCACGGTTTCGTATTGAACTTAAATTTATGAATATAAATAGAAAAAGTATAAGTTTATAGTCAGAAATACAAGTTACAAGTCGTTTTTGAAAGAGGTAGTCATTTCCGTCGAAAGAACGACGTCTTGATGACCATTTTGAAAAACATACTTTCACTTTGAGTTTAACCATAATTTTTGGATATAGTTTCATGTTCATAAGAAAAATCATTTTTCCAGAAGTATAGCTTTTAAATCAAAGTTCTTCTTAGCTTTTAATTATCCCAACCAAAACAGCCCCCGGTTTTACTACGACGGCGTATATCCAGTTTTATGGTGTTTATCGTGTTTCCGGGTTTTAAATCATTAAGTTAGCATATCATATAGATATAGAACATGTGTTTAGTTAATTTTAAAAGTCTAGTTAGAAGGATTAACTTTATTTGCGAACAAGTTTAGAATTAACTAAACTATGTTCTAGTGATTACAAGTTTATAACGTTGAATAAGACAGCTTTTTATGTATGAATAGAATGATGTTATGAACATCATTACTACCTAAAGTTCCTTGGATAAACCTACTGGAAATGAGAAAAATGGATCTAGCTTCAAAGGATCCTTGGATGGCTTGAAAGTTCTTGAAGCAGAATCATGACACGAAAATAATTTCAAGTAAGATTTTCACTCGAAATAAGATTGTTATAGTTATAGAAATTGAATTAAAGTTTGAATATGATTATTACCTTGTATTAGAAATATAACCTACTGTAAGTAACAAAGGTTTCTTGATCTTGGATGATTACTTGGAATGGATTTAGAAAACTTGGAAGTAAACTTGCAATCTTGGAAGTATTCTTGATTTTATGAAACTAGAACTTTTGGAATTTATGAAGAACACTTAGAACTTGAAGATAGAACTTGAGAGAGATTAATTAGATGAAGAAAATTGAAGAATGAAAGTGTTTGTAGGTGTTTTTGGTCGTTGGTGTATGGATTAGATATAAAGGATATGTAATTTTGTTTTCATGTAAATAAGTCATGAATGATTGCTCATATTTTTGTAATTTTATGAGATATTTCATGCTAGTTGCCAAATGATGGTTCCCACATGTGTTAGGTGACTCACATGGGCTACTAAGAGCTGATCATTGGAGTGTATATACCAATAGTACATACATCTAAAAGCTGTGTATTGTACGAGTACGAATACGGGTGCATACGAGTAGAATTGTTGATGAAACTGAACGAGCATGTAATTGTAAGCATTTTTGTTAAGTAAAAGTATTTTGATAAGTGTCTTGAAGTCTTTCAAAAGTGTATGAATACATATTAAAACACTACATGTATATACATTTTAACTGAGTCGTTAAGTCATCGTTAGTCGTTACATGTAAGTGTTGTTTTGAAACCTTTAGGTTAACGATCTTGTTAAGTGTTGTTAACCCAATGTTTATAATATCAAATGAGATTTTAAATTATTATATTATCATGATATTATGATGTATAAATATCTCTTAATATGATATATATACATTAAATGTCGTTACAACGATAATCGTTACATATATGTCTCGTTTCAAAATCATTAAGTTAGTAGTCTTGTTTTTACATATGTAATTCATTGTTAATATACTTAATGATATGTTTACTTATCATAATATCATGTTAAATATATATATAGATCCATATATATGTCATCATATAGTTTTTACAAGTTTTAACGTTCGTGAATCACCGGTCAACTTGGGTGGTCAATTGTCTATATGAAACCTATTTCAATTAATCAAGTCTTAACAAGTTTGATTGCTTAACATGTTGGAAACACTTAATCATGTAAATAACAATTTTATTTAATATATATATAAACATGGAAAAGTTCGGGTCACTACATAACCTCCATAGCTATAACCCATAATTTCCTGAACTTTATCCCGCTCAAAAACCCATTTTTGAAAGTGAAACGCTCATAACCTCGTCGTAGTATTTTATGTATATTACTAATTAATAATTAATAATACTAATAATTAATAAGATTAATAATAATATTAATCTTAATAATAATAATAATAATAATAATAATAATTTAAATAATAATAATAATAATTTAAATACGGAGGAAGTAATATAAATAAATATGTGTGTGTGACAAACAACTGAACTCGCGAGCTTTTATAATGTTTTCTGAATCTGATGCCCATGCGATCGCATGGGCTTCTAGTGCAAATGCCATGCGATCGCATGGCCTGCCTGGACAGCTCACATTTCTTTTGTACACTAGCTTGTCGACATATTTTTTAATTATAAATATAATATAATTAATTTATATAATTAATTATATATTATATTAAATTAACGTGCATAGTGGACTTGTAATTTTTGTTCCGATAAGTCGTACGTCATCACTCGACTTATGTCCCGGTTCCGGTTTCTCGAACGCATTTTCGTACGCTTAGAAAACTAGCACTTTACGTTTTATGACTCGTACCTTTGTCAAAATATAGTCTTAAATTATCAATAAATTATATCACTCAAAGTGTATCTTAAACTTTCGAGTGTTTTGATCATTTACTTTTATAAATCATTGTCTCGCTATTTGTGAATATATATTTAATATCAAATCATTTTATGACCAAGTTAATATTATATTTTACCGTATTATTAAATATATATTTTCAATATGGATAAACACGTTTTAAAATACACATCGCAAGTTATTCATAGATTTAATTCTAACAGTTAATATTCCTTATTATTGTATGTGTCCAAATTACGTTATTTAAACAAACACTTTACTATTTATTCCGAATACCGTTAAAAAGGAATGATTTCACAAATCAACGTGGACCTCACAACAGAGACCCGTAATAATATCATAATCCTTAAAGGATTCAGTAAATATCTTTTAATTCAATCGTTTAGCATAATCTTTTAACTCCGTAGTTAAATATATCAATCAGATAATCAAACCAATAAGTTTAATGCACAGTATCGTTTACTTAACACTTTGTTACGTTTTCAAGTTATAGTATATGTATCTATTTACATATAATTGTTCGCAAATCATTGAGAACAATCGAAGGGTAATTGAATAGTTCAAAATTTTGAGATTCAACTTCATAGACTTTGCTTATCGTGTCGAAAACGTTAAAGATTAAGTTTAAATTTGGTCAGAAATTTTCGGGTCATCACAGTACCTCCCCGTTAAAGAAATTTCGTCCCGAAATTTGAGTGAGGTCGTCATGGCTAACAATAAAAATGTTTTCATGACGAATATGAGTTGATAAATAGAATTTTATCATCGTTGAATAATATGGATAAAACAATCCGATTTCTCGAAGCGTATGCGAGAAGTTATCGTAAAAGAGTGAAATGAAAGAATAGAGATTCGTCTTAACTTTTGACGTAGTTACGATTGATTTCCGGAATTTAAGGAATAGAAAATCTTCATAATCTAAATAAGATTTGATTCTTCGAAATTTAAGGAAATTAAGATTTCCTTTAAATGCGTAATCTGCCTCGATAGTTATGTCTGATATTTTGCTATAAATTAACCACTTTCGTTTCATTATTTTCACCACTCCTACATCTTCTTCCTTATTTCATACTTCCAAAAGATTGTGAAATGCTTAATCCAGTTCTGATTCTTGATATACTCCTAACTTTCATATCTGTCATTCTTCTTTTTCATCTACCACCGGAGGAATCTGCTTACTTCTACTTTGCCCTTGGGGTTATAGTGCTTTTAATTCTCCCGTGTCTTTATGTTGCGATAAACATTGATATACACGGTTTGTAATTTATGTGTTGTTTTCGGGTTTTATATTCTCCCTTATATTTCAAAGTTCCTGCTTCTGTCTTCTATAATTATTGTCATCCCCAGTTAATGCTTTCTTTTATTTGCTGCGATTTATAACCCCATTTCTATTTCGGAGTTTTGTCCCTTCGTTTCTTCTTCTTGTGACTAAGCATTGCTTGTAATGGTCCAGAATTCGTAGATATGAATTTCGGAATGAACATTGTTAATGTTCTAAGAAGAAAATGGTAATGGCACGATCTTAATTTGTTAAATTACCAGAATACCCTAGAAAAAACAGAATCATCAAGAAATATTTTCTTGATATTTTAGTGATTAACTAGAATACAAGAGTCGTATGACATAGCACATGATGACGTTATGATCTGTGAATCATCACGTTCCATTTAGAAACTCAGCATGACTTACTGTAATATAATCACGTTGATCAAGTGTCATTATATTATACTAACTCATGCTTCAGCTCCCAACACCACTTCAAAAATATTCATATTTTGAACTCGAAGGTTTCAGAATTTAGAAACTAAAATAGTTTCTTTTATGATGTAACATGGATATCATAAGGAGAAAATTGATTTCCGATAAGAATGATTATGGAATTATCTCCAGAAATATGGAGGATATTTATAATGAAAGATACGATGATATCTTAGAATTTCTAATATCAGAGGATGATGAAGAATATTGTCCGCAAGGGTTTAGATTCGGAAGCAAGGTATTCGTTAATGGCTTCAGCAAATACTGAATCATTTGGATTCTTTGAAGGCAGGTTTAGTCTTTGTGATTTATCCACAGTCTCCTTCATACTTTGCTCAATCCGTTTTTCAGTACCAAAATTTTTCTGAGCTTTGCCAACACGCCATTCTTTATCATCAAACTTTTGACTGTTAAAGTTGTTTACAGTTTTTGATGCTTCATCAGCTTTTTCAATATTCAGAGTATTGATTCGTAGACTGGTTGCTTTTCAGAATTTCAGAATGAAAGCTCATAATTCAAAGAGATGAATGTTATATGTATGCATATTATGTTCTATTACAGTTTTGAATTCAAAGTATGACATTTGAAAGGTGTAAGAATCTAAGAGTGATGTTTTCTGTTAAATCTTGGCTTGGATTCTGATTTTTCAAAATCAGAATATGTAATCAATTTTGGATGCGGATGGTTGTTTCGATTTTTACAAAAGAATATATATATTGTTATGAAAATAGTGAGTATAGTTGATGATTTGTTGAATCAGAATTGAAGAATGTAACATATTAATTGTGAATTTATATATCTCTCGGGTATTACCTACCCATTAAAATATTCTCACCATTAACAGTTTGTACAAAAGAATTTTATTAATTACAATCTTTATGAAAATATACCTACATATATATTTTCTTTAGATGTAATCATGGATTTAATGAGTTAACATAATATTAATCTCATCTGGTTTTCGACTAGGACTAGAATATAAATCTCTAAAACTTTTAGAAACTACATATTCTCTGCAGAATATTTCTTCGATGAAGTTATGAATCAATACTTCATCGTTTGTTGTTGTTGGTATTTCTTGGTATCTATGGTACGTATGATGTTGATGTTCGAGGTACAGATTGTGATGTTGAGGTGTGGGATGCGGATGTTGTTGTTGGTGGTGGTAATGATACTGTTGGTGTTGATGATGGTGGTACTGGTTATGCTGTTGATGCTGCTGGTGGTGTTTGTAATCCTTGCAGCATATTCTCTAAAGCCACTACCCGAGCGCGAAGGTCTTTGACTTCTTCTATTATACTGGGATGATCGGTGGTTCGGACGATTGGATAAATAAGATTTAGAATATGGGATAGTATATAATCGTGATGAGATACTCGGGAAATGAGAGAGAAAATGGTGTTTCGAATAGGTTCGCCGGTAAGTGCTTCAGGTTCTTCGCCAAGAGGTGAATGTGGTGGATGGAAGGGATCACCTTCTTCTTGTCTCCAATGATTGAGGAGGCTACGAACCCATCCCCAATTCATCCAGAATAGGTGATGGCTAATTGGTTGATTCATTCCTGTTACACTGTCTTCGGAGTTCAGATGAATATCCATATCGGAATAGCTGTCTGAGTTTAAGGAATTTGAACTAGATACGGGATCCATCTTGTATAATTAGAGAGATGATTTTTGATATGAAATAGATTATAGAATTTAGATTGGTACTCTTCAATACATAATTTACATATGTATATATAATACCAAAATTTCATAAATCATGGAGGAATTTTCGGAAGATGTCAAGTAAAGTTTACAGTAACAGATACGCTAAGATATGAATTTTGTCGATACACTATCTGTGCAGTAAATGCAGGAAAACGTGTCTAAATAAGTATGTAATTTCTTGACAAGAATTGATAAGCAAAACTCGGTAAAAATAGATATGGTCATAGTCCAGACTCACTAATGCATCCTAACAATTACCAGTTAAACACACTAATGCAAATTCTGGTTCTCTATGACCTCAAGCTCTGATACCAACTGTGACGATCGCTCCAAATCCATATGGACGAACACGTCATTCATCGATTTCATTGCGAGGTTTTTGACCTCTATATGATACGTTTTGTAAACATTGCATTCTTTTGAAAAGGCACACCATAAATGAATATTTAAATCAAAGGTTTTCGACATCTGATGATTGCTACATATAGACAATCACCGTAAATAATAGTTTACAATACTACTTCCATTGACAATGCAGTCAAAATAAGATACATGGTGATGATTTGGTGAATGCAGCGTTTCCTTGATAAATATGCCATGTAAGACTCCATGCACATAGCTTCTCTAACATATAAGCAAACAGCGGAAGACTTCTAGGAACCTGAGAATAAACATGCTAACAAGTGTCAACATAAAGGTTGGTGAGTTCATAGTTTTAATGTATTGCATAATCTGTATATAAAGGTGGACCACAAGATTTCAGTTGTTTCATCCAGAAACGTTTATCAAATTATTCTACAAGATTGAGCACCCTGGTAACTAAGCTTTAACGTCTATATAATAAGTACCTCTGTTTTAACATACATGCAACCAACATGAATAATACACGCAATCTAACGTGTACTAAACTCAAATAGCATACGTCTGTTTTATAGTTCAGACTAGGGTTTCTATACTTGGAACAGACGGGGATGTCAAGCCCTATGGATCCATATACAACTACTCGCGCCCACCAGTTCTTATAACTGGTAGTTACTAGTTACCAAAGCTAAGGGATTTTTGTTTAAACTCGGTGTAGAATTTAGTATGTACTTGTGTCCATTGCGTTTAAAATAAATTGCATGTATTCTCAGCCCAAAAATGTATTGCAAAAGCAATTAAAAAGGTATCATATGAAACTCAACTTAGCAGCATATAAAGTCGTTCACCAAAATGTGACTGAAACTCGGATTACCAAATAACCGTAGATCTCAACCTAGAGAACATATGTTGGTCAATAAATGTCTATGAAGCTAGGTCAGGTCATATTGTATCACAATCCTAATGCTCGAGATCGACATACAAAATTTATCCAAAGTCGTTTCAAAAGGTCAATTTTGACAATAGTTCAACAAAACGAGACGTGCTTTATATAAGAATTCATTTACTCGGCTAGTAGTATTTAAAAATCCAATTTATCAATCTCATAAATAGGTTGTTTAAATCTTAATTGCAGATTCAAAAGCAATTCCAATTATCATCAATTATAATTCAGTTGATCATATCTTTTAATCCGTTCATCGAAACTATTCGATATCTAAATGAAAAGTTATTGATTTTTCGCCAGCTTTCCTAAAACATGTATATCATATACCTTTTATCAGTAATATATGTATTTACCTCGTGATTCATCATAACTGTTTAACGATGAAATTTTGCATACGAGCATGCATAATTATATATACTCGAGCACTAGACATGGATACACTATTAGTATATAAAAGATAAAATATAAATGCTTACGTATCAATATTGTGATTCAATATTGCAGAAAAGTACGTAGACGCAACATAGATGATAACAGTAGGTTTGACTTGTAAATAATACCCATGAACATTACCCATAATCTCCATAGCTATAACCCATAATTTCCTTAACTTTATCCCGCTCAAAAACCCATTTTTGAAAGTGACACGCTCATAACCTCGTTGTAGTATTTTATATATATTGCTAATTAATAATTAATAATACTAATAATTAATAAGATTAATAATAATATTAATCTTAATAATAATAATAATAATAATAATAATTTAAATAATAATAATAATAATAATAATAATAATAATAATAATAATAATAATAATAATTTAAATACGGAGGAAGTACTATAAATAAATATGTGTGTGTGACAAACAACTGAACTCGCGAGATTTTATAATGTTTTCTGAATCTGATGCCCATGCGATCGCATGGGCTTCTAGTGCAAATGCCATGCGATCGCATGGCCTGCCTGGACAGCTCACATCTCTTTTGTACACTAGCTTGTCGACATATTTTTTAATTATAAATATAATATAATTAATTTATATAATTAATTATATATTATATTAAATTCACGTGCATAGTGGACTTGTAATTTTTGTTCCGATAAGTCGTACGTCATCACTCGACTTATGTCCCGGTTCCGGTTTCTCGAACGCATTTTCGTACGCTTAGAAAACTAGCACTTTACGTTTTGTGACTCGTACATTTGTCAAAATATAGTCTCAAATTATCAATAAATTATATCACTCAAAGTGTATCTTAAACTTTCGAGTGTTTTGGTCATTTACTTTTATAAATCAGTGTCTCGCTATTTGTGAATATATATTTAATATCAAATCGTTTTATGACCAAGTTAATATTATATTTTACCGTATTATTATATATATATTTTCAATATGGATAAACACGTTTTAAAATACACATCGCAAGTTATTCATAGATTTAATTCTAACAGTTAATATTCCTTATTATTGTATGTGTCCAAATTACGTTATTTAAACAAACACTTTACCATTTATTCCGAATACCGTTAAAAAGGAATGATTTCACAAATCAACGTGGACCTCACAACAGAGACCCGTAATAATATCACAATCCTTAAAGGATTCAGTAAATATCTTTTAATTCAATCGTTTAGCATAATCTTTTAACTCCGTAGTTAAATATATCAATCAGATAATCAAACCAATAAGTTAATGCACAGTATCGTTTACTTAACACTTTGTTACGTTTTCAAGTTATAGTATATGTATCTATTTACATATAATTGTTCGCGAATCATTGAGAACAATCGAAGGGTAATTGAATAGTTCAAAATTTTGAGATTCAACTTCATAGACTTTGCTTATCGTGTCGAAAACGTTAAAGATTAAGTTTAAATTTGGTCAGAAATTTTCGGGTCATCACAGTACCTCCCCGTTAAAGAAATTTCGTCCCGAAATTTGAGTGAGGTCGTCATGGCTAGCAATAAAAATGTTTTCATGACGAATATGAGTTGATAAATAGAATTTTATCATCATTGAATAATATGGATAAAACAATCCGATTTCTCGAAGCGTATGCGAGAAGTTATCGTAAAAGAGTGAAATGAAAGAATAGAGATTCGTCTTAACTTTTGACGTAGTTACGATTGATTTCCGGAATTTAAGGAATAGAAAATCTTCATAATCTAAATAAGATTGATTCTTCGAAATTTAAGGAAATTAAGATTTCCTTTAAATGCGTAATCTGCCTCGATTGTTATGTTTGATATTTTGCTATAAATTAACCACTTCCGTTTCATTATTTTCACCACTCCTACATCTTCTTCCTTATTTCATACTTCCAAAAGATTGTGAAATGCTTAATCCAGTTCTGATTCTTGATATACTCCTAACTTTCATATCTGTCATTCTTCTTTTTCATCTACCACAGGAGGAATCTGCTTACTTCCACTTTGCCCTTGGGGTTATAGTGCTTTTAATTCTCCCGTGTCTTTATGTTGCGATAAACATTGATATACACGGTTTGTAATTTATGTGTTGTTATCGGGCTTTATATTCTCCCTTATATTTCAAAGTTCCTGCTTCTGTCTTCTATAATTATTGTCATCCCCAGTTAATGCTTTCTTTTATTTGCTGCGATTTATAACCCCTTTTCTATTTCGGAGTTTTGTCCCTTCGTTTCTTCTTCTTGTGACTAAGCATTGCTTGTAATGGTCCAGAATTCGTAGATATGAATTTCGGAATGAACATTGTTAATGTTCTAAGAAGAAAATGGTAATGGCACGATCTTGATTTGTTAAATTACCAGAATACCCTAGAAAAAACAGAATCATCAAGAAATATTTTCTTGATATTTTAGTGATTAACTAGAATACAAGAGTCGTATGACATAGCACATGATGACGTTATGATCTGTGAATCATCACGTTCCATTTAGAAACTCAGCATGACTTACTGTAATATAATCACGTTGATCAAGTGTCATTATATTATACTAACTCATGCTTCAGCTCCCAACACCACTTCAAAAATATTCATATTTTGAACTCGAAGGTTTCAGAATTTAGAAACTAAAATAGTTTCTTTTATGATGTAACATGGATATCATAAGGAGAAAATTGATTTCCGATAAGAATGATTATGGAATTATCTCCAGAAACATGGAGGATATTTATAATGAAAGATACGATGATATCTTAGAATTTCTAATATCAGAGGATGATGAAGAATATTGTCCGCAAGGGTTTAGATTCGGAAGCAAGGTATTCGTTAATGGCTTCAGCAAATACTGAATCATTTGGATTCTTTGAAGGCAGGTTTAGTCTTTGTGATTTATCCACAGTCTCCTTCATACTTTGCTCAATCCGTTTTTCAGTACCAAAATTTTTCTGAGCTTTGCCAACACGCCATTCTTTATCATCAAACTTTTGACTGTTAAAGTTGTTTACAGTTTTTGATGCTTCATCAGCTTTTTCAATATTCAGAGTATTGATTCGTAGACTGGTTGCTTTTCAGAATTTCAGAATGAAAGCTCATAATTCTAAGAGATGAATGTTATATGTATACATATGATGTTCTATTACAGTTTTGAATTCAAAGTATGACATTTGAAAGGTGTAAGAATCTAAGAGTGATGTTTTCTGTTAAATCTTGGCTTGGATTCTGATTTTTCAAAATCAGAATATGTAATCAAATTTGGATGCGGACGGTTGTTTCGATTTTTACAAAAGAATATATATATTGTTATGAAAATAGTGAGTATAGTTGATGATTTGTTGAATCAGAATTGAAGAATGTAACATATTAATTGTGAATTTATATATCTCTCGGGTATTACCTACCCGTTAAAATATTCTCACCATTAACAGTTTGTACAAAAGAATTTTCTTAATTACAATCTTTATGAAAATATACCTACATATATATTTTCTTTAGATGTAATCATGGATTTAATGAGTTAACATAATATTAATCTCATTTGGTTTTCGACTAGGACTAGAATATAAATCTCTAAAACTTTTAGAAACTACATATTCTCTGCAGAATATTTCTTCGATGAAGTTATGAATCAATACTTCATCGTTTGTTGTTGTTGGTATTTCTTGGTATCTATGGTGCGTATGATGTTGATGTTCGAGGTACAGATTGTGATGTTGAGGTGTGAGATGCGGATGTTGTTGGTGGTGGTGGTAATGATACTGTTGGTGTTGATGATGGTGGTACTGGTTATGCTGCGGATGCTGCTGGTGGTGTTTGTAATCCTTGCAGCATATTCTCCAAAGCCACTACCTGAGCTCGAAGCTCGTTGACTTCTTCTATTATACTGGGATAATCGGTGGTTCGGACGATCGGATAAATAAGATTTAGAATATGGGATAGTATATAATCATGACGAGATACTCGGAAAATGAGAGAGAAAATGGTGTTTCGAATAGGTTCGCCGGTAAGTGCTTCAGGTTCTTCGCCAAGAGGTGAATGTGGTGGATGGAAGGGATCACCTTCTTCTTGTCTCCAATGATTGAGGAGGCTACGAACCCATCCCCAATTCATCCAGAATAGGTGATGGCTAATTGGTTGATTCATTCCGGTTACACTGTCTTCGGAGTTCAGATGAATATCCATATCGGAATAGCTGTCTGAGTTTAAGGAATTTGAACTAGATACGGGATCCATCTTGTATAATTAGAGAGATGATTTTTGATATGAAATAGATTATAGAATTTAGATTGGTACTCTTCAATACATAATTTACATATGTATATATAATACCAAAATTCCATAATCACGGAGGAATTTTCGAAAGATGTCAAGTAAAGTTTACAGTAACAGATACGCTAAGATATGAATTTTGTCGATACACTATCTGTGCAGTAAATGCAGGAAAACGTGTCTAAATAAGCATGTAATTTCTTGACAAGAATTGATAAGCAAAACTTGGTAAAAATAGATATGGTCATAGTCCAGACTCACTAATGCATTCTAACAATTACCAGTTAAACACACTAATGCAAATTCTGGTTCCCTATGACCTCAAGCTCTGATACCAACTGTGACGATCGCTCCAAATCCATATGGACGAACACGTCATTCATCGATTTCATTGCGAGGTTTTTGACCTCTATATGATACGTTTTGTAAACATTGCATTCTTTTGAAAAGGCACACCATAAATGAATATTTAAATCAAAGGTTTTCGACATCTGATGATTGCTACATATAGACAATCACCGTAAATAATAGTTTACAATACTACTTCCATTGACAATGCAGTCAAAATAAGATACATGGTGATGATTTGGTGAATGCAGCGTTTCCTTGATAAATATGCCATGTAAGACTCCATGCACATAGCTTCTCTAACATATAAGCAAACAGCGGAAGACTTCTAGGAACCTGAGAATAAACATGCTAACAAGTGTCAACACAAAGGTTGGTGAGTTCATAGTTTTAATGTATCGCATAATCTGTATATAAAGGTAGACCACAAGATTTCAGTTGTTTCATCCAGAAACGTTTATCAAATTATTCTACAAGATTGAGCACCCTGGTAACTAAGCTTTAACGTCTATATAATAAGTACCCCTGTTTTAACATACATGCAACCAACATGTATAATACACGCAATCTAACGTGTACTAAACTCAAATAGCATACGTCTATTTTATAGTTCAGACTAGGGTTTCTATACCTGGAACAGACGGGGATGTCAAGCCCTATGGATCCATATACAACTACTCACGTCCACCAGTTCTTATAACTGGTAGTTACTAGTTACTAAAGCTAAGGGATTTTTGTTTAAACTCGGTGTAGAATTTAGTATGTACTTGTGTCCATTGCGTTTAAAATAAATTGCATGTATTCTCAGCCCAAAAATGTATTGCAAAAGCAATTAAAAAGGGATCATATGAAACTCACCTTAGCAGCATATAAAGTCGTTCAACAAAATGTGACTAAAACTCGGATTACCAAATAACCGTAGATCTCAACCTAGAGAACATATGTTGGTCAATAAATGTCTATTAAGCTAGGTCAGGTCATAGTGTATCACAATCCTAATGCTCGAGATCGACATACAAAAGTTATCTAAAGTCGTTTCAAAAAGTCAATTTTGACAATAGTTCAACAAAACGAGACGTGCTTTATATAAGAATTCATTTACTCGGCTAGTAGTATTTAAAAATCCAATTTATCAATCTCATAAATAGGTTGTTTAAATCTTAATTGCAGATTCAAAAGCAATTCCAATTATCGTCAATTATAATTCAGTTGATCATATCTTTTAATCCGTTCATCGAAACTATTCGATATCTAAATGAAAAGTTATTGATTTTTCGCCAGCTTTCCAAAAACATGTATATCATATACCTTTTATCAGTAATATATGTATTTACCTCGTGATTCATCATAACTGTTTAACGATGAAATTTTGCATACGATCATGCATAATTATATATACTCGAGCACTAGACATGGATACACTATTAGTATATAAAAGATAAAATATAAATGCTTACGTATCAATATTGTGATTCAATATTGCAGAAAAGTACGTAGATGCAACATAGATGATAACAGTAGGTTTGACTTGTAAATAATACCCATGAACATTACCCATAACCTCCATAGCTATAACCCATAATTTCCTTAACTTTATCCCGCTCAAAAACCCATTTTTGAAAGTGGCACGCTCATAACCTCGTCGTAGTATTTTATGTATATTACTAATTAATAATTAATAATACTAATAATTATTAAGATTAATAATAATATTAATCTTAATAATAATAATAATAATAATAATAATAATAATAATAATAATTTAAATAATAATAATAATTTAAATAATAATAATAATTTAAATACGGAGGAAGTAATATAAATAAATATGTGTGTGTGACAAACAACTGAACTCGCGAGCTTTTATAATGTTTTCTGAATCTGATGCCCATGCGATCGCATGGGCTTCTAGTGCAAATGCCATGCGATCGCATGGCCTGCCTGGACAGCTCACATCTCTTTTGTACACTAGCTTGTCGACATATTTTTTAATTATAAATATAATATAATTAATTTATATAATTAATTATATATTATATTAAATTCACATGCATAGTGGACTTGTAATTTTTGTTCCGATAAGTCGTACGTCATCACTCGACTTATGTCCCGGTTCCGGTTTCTCGAACGCATTTTCGTACGCTTAGAAAACTAGCACTTTACGTTTTGTGACTCGTACCTTTGTCAAAATATAGTCTTAAATTATCAATAAATTATATCACTCAAAGTGTATCTTAAACTTTCGAGTGTTTTGGTCATTTACTTTTATAAATCATTGTCTTGCTATTTGTGAATATATATTTAATATCAAATCTTTTTATGACCAAGTTAATATTATATTTTACCGTATTATTAAATATATATTTTCAATATGGATAAACACGTTTTAAAATACACATCGCAAGTTATTCATAGATTTAATTCTAACAGTTAATATTCCTTATTATTGTATGTGTCCAAATTACGTTATTTAAACAAACACTTTACCATTTATTCCGAATACCGTTAAAAAGGAATGATTTCACAAATCAACGTGGACCTCACAACAGAGACCCGTAATAATATCACAATCCTTAAAGGATTCAGTAAATATCTTTTAATTCAATCGTTTAGCATAATCTTTTAACTCCGTAGTTAAATATATCAATCAGAAAATCAAACCAATAAGTTTGCTAAAACTTGTACAAGATGGCTCGGATACCACTGTTGGAGTATGATACAAATCCAAAGCGAGCGGAAACATTTTTAAAACTTTAGAATATCATACTCTTCCACGGATCATTGTACAAAACTTTAGCAAACAAAATAAATTAACGAAACCGAACAAGAGAAGATTAGAATACAACTTTTGTAGCCTTTTGAAGATCGAATTTTAAAACCCAAAGAAGAGTTCCTCTAAACGGTAGACACCCAAAGTTCCAACCTTGCTTCGATCTATACCTTCTACTTAACGGATATTTTCTTCTTCGTTATTTCCACCAAAAACCGAACCCAATTACAGATTTCAAGTATTTTGGTTACTTGAAAATAAGGAAAAAAATAGCATTTTGTATGTGTGTTTTGTATCTTTTTTACATGACATTCCAATATCAAGACTTGGTATTATATATTACATAATTGATACAATAATACATCTAGTACAAATATAATAAATAAAGATTTGAAAAGATTTGCAAAATCAAATCTTTATATAAAATGAGATTTACAAAATCAAATCATATTTTATAAATCAAATCAAATCTTATATCTTATATAAAATATGATTTGCAAAATCTAATCAAATCTCTACATATTTAGATTTGTAAGTATATGTATACACATAAAAAAACTTATTTAATTTATTAAACCATTAACTAATGATTAATAAATTAATTTCCGATTAGAAGGTATATCAAACAATTTACGATTGGCCTTTGTGTGTGACCGAATAGGATAAATAGACTTTTATTATTTAATGTCATGGGCATATCTTCGGAATATATATACCACGGTTAAACCACGGTCGAACCGTAGCCAACCCGAGAACATATTTCCAACAGATGCTTGTTCTAATGAGAATGTAATTTTTTAGTTTGCAGGGCCTACAAAGAAATCCGAGAAATGAGGTGTCTTGTGTATGTTGGATATCTTTATTAGCTTTTATGGTTCATTTTAGTGATATGTTTGTTACAATTTAGTTTTGTTATGGAATACTCTTTTAGAAAGAGCCTTCAACTCTTGATACAATGAATTTTGCCTGCTTATTTCATGTTTGTTATGTTGTAGTATTTGCTTTTCAATATGTTATAAGATATGTTTTGAAAGAGCAAAACACATGATGATTTATGCATCAAACTAATTTTTTTAAAGACACCAGCAAATCTCGAGTAGAATTGAGTGTGTCTATTCAGTACTAAATAGATAGATTAGAGATCTAAACACGCTTGGGATGAGTAACTAGCCATAATTAAATTCTTTTGAATAAAGTGGGTATTGGCTCAATCACTACTATGTTCTCGAGTAATATTTTTCTCAATGCTCACGAGCTATTTTTTCGTTACTGTGTTTCCGTGGACATAGAGAAATGGGGATAGTAAAAATAAACGGAAAACAATAGAAACTATATTTCTTTGATTTCGAGTTTAAACTACTAGGAGCAGTGTAGTAAAGCTCTTTATTTCTCTCAAACAACTCTCCGAGATCTCGTTTTTAGAAGGCAACCGAGATGAGATGTTCATCTCCCGCGATTTCCCGATCAACGGGTCAAACTTGGTCAAAGCTACGATTTCTCGGATTTTATTGCTCATTTCTCTAATTTTCTTGTAAATTTTCATAATTTCTCGGATTTGCTCTCCCATTTCTCGTAATTTTTTTTTTTTTTTGTAAAATCTCATAAAAGTGTATATAAATATACATATATTATATAAATTTATACTAAAAAAAATAAAAAGTCAACGTAAATCAACGTCAGTCCCGAGATTTCTCCGAAATGCCGAGATATCCCAAAAAACGTTCAAACGATATCTCTAGAGATCCGAGTTCTCCGACTAGGAGTAAAGATTAGACTAGTTTATGTAGTGTTCATCTCTTCGTCTTAGCATTAGTCTTGAAAATGGTAACATAGACATTCTCCTTTTGTACCCATCCTCTTTTTTAGGTGACGAAAGTATGTCACTCTTTGACTACTTTGTTCTTAGCATGAGGTGACACTGCTGATATATCTGTTAAGAAGCTTAGTCCTAATCTCACAATTGTGTGATAGTGAAGGTTTACATTTTTTTTTTTTCCAAAAGAATGTTGGAAATTTGTTGTCCAAAAACAGGTAGCCACATTATTAACCTTATATTCCCTTTTTTCGACCTTTTTTATTAATTACATTTTCTGTTATTTTTCAACTAGGAGACACAAACGAGATGTCTGAAACCTAAGTGTAAAATATTATGGACATAGTCACATAGCCAAATGAAAGTTGAATGAACTGATATCTTGTTTCAAAAAAAGAAAAAAAAAAAAAAAAAAAAAAATTCAAACCTTAGTGGGCCATTGCAACTATTGGTTTATCAAATTAGGGCCACATCCTTTTCTATAACGCTCTATCGTTTAGAGCACAGGGAGTCGTTCGGTGTTAAATCTCAGTATTAAATTTAACACTGGATTTAACACTGACGCCAAAATAAGGGAAATAGTTCAGTGTTAAATCTCAGTGTTAAATCATTATTTAATTATTTTTTAAAACTTTTAATAATATTATCTAACACTTTTATATTATTTGATTATTATTTTAATACATTTTAAATTATTTGTATTCATTATTTAATTTATTTTAATAACACAAATATTTTTTAAAAAAAAAAAACACAAATATATAAAATAAATAAATATAAATATATTGAAAGAATAAAAGTACTCTATTTAGCCTAATAATTTGGCCCATATGTAGCCCATATGTAGCCCATTTATTTTCTTTAAAATCTAGTATGTTAACCTAAAAAGCTGCAATTCATTGTCTTCTTCATCTAGTCAAGGAATGCTGCAACTCACAAAAACATAAAATAATTAAAGAAAAAAACGAACTGAATAAAAAAAAGAAAAAGAAAGAAAGAGAAAACCACATGATTCAACGGTGGAATTTAACGGTGATTTAACGGCGGGAGGGAGTGGGATTCTCCACGTCTCCACCGTTAAAATTGTATAACGGCGAAAATAATCGTCGACTCCCACGAACAAGGATACCCTGCTCTGGATATCCTTATCCCTAAATTGCACCAATCGGGCCCCGCCTTCTCCATCGGTTACACAGGTTTGTAAAATTTCATTTACAATCACTTGATAGTTCGTACGTATGCTCACAATTCGTTAATTGATTTAAATTCTTATCGATACTTGTTAATTGTTACTATTATTTATCTTCTTGGATAGTAAAAAGTCAACGTGTATCCAATTGACCTGAAATTGTATTAAACTCTGGTTTATTACTGTATTTTATAGATGATAAATGATATGGTTACGAAACTGCTACAATATTTCGATACAAATTGATGTGACACAAATCAGATGAGAGAAATCGAGAGAGAAACAGATAAAAGGCGATCTGTAATTTATTTAAATAATTTGTTTTTGTAATTATAACATTGCTCAACCGCCTCAACGAGTGTTAATGTACCGTTTGATGATGTGGCCGATAACATGGCTGCCACATCAGCAAAATTTGGCTTAGTTAACACATACCGGTAATAGTATTTTAGTATTACTAATTGATAGTTTAATACGTACAATACAAAGTTCAAAATTGGAGTTCTAATACTAACAGAATGTTGGTTCAAAGCTTGTCGATAATGTGTATTTATTTGTCAATTATATATGCTTGTGTTATAGTTTGTAACTATGCCTCTTAAGAATATATATATATTTTTTTTTAAAAGTGAATACTTATACTTATTCAGTGATTTTACACTAATGAAGTCAAAAATGGATAAAAATGTAGTAGTTTTTTATTGTGGGCGCGCAGTTATAAGAATAACATGGACAAAAGCTATCGACTGAGGACCATATGGACACCTGAAATGGACAGATATTTCATTGATTTAATGCTTGAACAAGTTGGGAAAGGAAACAGAATTGATGATCATTTATTTAGTAAAAGAGCTTGGAAACACATGACTACATTGTTCAGTACTAAATTCAAGTTTCATTACGAAAAAGACGTTTTAAAAAACAGACACAAAACTTTAAGAAGTTTATACAAAGCAGTAAACAATCTTCTTTCATTGGATGGGTTTACATGGGACGGTACTCGACATATGGTGACAGCTGATAATAGTGTTTGGGATGATTATATCAAGGTAAGTTAGTTATCAATTATTTTAATTGAAAAATGAATTATTTGTAGAACTTATGAATATGCATAATCCGATAATCGTGTGTGCAGGTACAACCTGGTGCTCGAATATATAGAATTAAAACAATTCCATGTTATTCTGATTTATGTCAGATATACAAAAACATATCCGTGGAAGCAAATTTTGACAATTCTGACAAAATGTTAGAATTTGGTAACGAATCGGTTGGAGATACTGTTATTCAAAATAACGAGTCTGATTTGGAGGTTCTTCATGAAATTATGATCGATGAAGATTTTAGGGTTTCACTATCCAAAGAATCTGACGATATTGATCCAGGAGGGTGTCGTGTTAGGACATATTGGCAGCCATCAATGGATCGTTACTTCATTGACCTTATGGTTGACCAAGTTCGAAAAGGAAGTCATATTGATGGGTTGTTTCGTAAGCAAGCATGGATTGAGATGATTAAGTTATTTAATGACAAGTTTGGTTTCAAATATGATGTTGATATTTTGAAAAATCGTTACAAGACGTTTAGAAGACAATATAGTGTTGTAAACAAACTGTTGGAATCGGATGGTTTTTTGTGGGACGATTTATGTCAAATGGTGATTGCTGATGATCGTGCCTGGCAAGATTACATTGAGGTTTGTATTATCTTATCAGTAACATTGAATAGTGTACTTTTTTTTTTTTTTTACCTTTTAATTGGTGACAGACTCCTAGATCCGCTACTCGGTCAAAGTCGGGCTGAGTTGGGTCTGAGTATGTCAAAGTCAAACTTGGTCAAAATTTTAATATATTTTTAAATTAGATTGTGTGCTCGAAATATATATTCGAAATATTGATGTTTTATTTTTGATATATTTATTTATAATATAATATATACGGAGTATATGTTTGATTTATTCATTACTAAAATTCAAACGTTGGTCAAAGCCCGACTAGAGGGATTTGTTCCTGTAAGCTCCTGACCGACTCGTCCCCGATTCACGACTTTTACAACCTGTAATAATGTGCAGGCAAATTCTGATGCAAGACAATACATGACGAAACCACTAGCTCTGTATAAAGATTTGTGTTTTGTATTTAAAGAATCGAACACTGATGAAAAAGATAGTCTTTCTGATACTACCGATAATCGTTCAAACCAAACTGAACAAGTTCGTAGTGGTTCAGCAGCCTCAAAGAATGAACATCATGTTAAGCGTGAGGTACAACACAAAGAAAGTTCAAAGAATTTGAAGAGAGTAAAGATGGACCATGAAAGCATGGTGAATGCACTTCGAGAAATGGCGAGTGCCGTTTCTCGTTTAGTAGAAATGAGGAAAGATGAAGATAACCAGAAAAAGTTTGGTGATATAGAAAACGTAATTGAATCGATTCAGTCGTTACCTGATATGGATGAAGATCTTATTTTGGACGCGTGTGATTTTTTGGAAGATGATAAGAAAGCAAAAACTTTTTTAGCATTGGATGTTAAATTGAGAAGAAAGTGGTTGATTAGGAAACTTCGGCCCCAAAATGGTAGTACAATAAGTTAAAGATGTGATGCAAAATTAAGCCTTTGGAATCAACTATTGACGACTCATTCAGTAAATGATGTGGTTAAACAATTTTTAATATGAACTAGTAAGAGCATCCGCTTGATGTGGCGAGATCGTGTAGTTATTTTAGCGGAGTGATAAAGTGGAAAAAAACTATTATGAATAAACATGTACAGTAACAATTATAACTACGTGGCAGATCCTATGTCACTATATTCGTATCGTCGTCTAACACTAATTTATTAAACTCTGAATTTTTTTTTTTTTTTTTTTTTTTTTGGTATTATATTAAAGTAACCTTATGAAAATTTTCGAACTTTTTTGTTATTAATTTTTTTTAGCTATAAAATTTGAAGATTTTTTTGTAGCTACAAATTATAATTTTTTATGTTTTGTAACTATATTTCTTTTTAGTTTTATGTTTTATCATATCGATGTATATATGTTGGATCCAAGAAGGGAATACCCGGATATCTTGAATCGGTTTAAACAGTGTTTTGGCGCAGTATTATCCAATAGGGAGTTATTTAGTGTACCATTTACGTTATTTAGTATAATATAATTAGAAATTAGATTAGATTAGAAATATAATTTCGATCCCGTTCTATGCATAAGAAACGTGTACTTAATGGTCCTGTTTAATGTAGAGTATAATTATTAATTTTGCTCCTCCACTTTTTTAATCTAATCTTCTATTTTTCACTTTCACTTTGTTGCGGTCAATATTTCGTAACACCTTAGACCATTTCTAACCCTGACTGTGACGTCACAGTCAGTTTTGACACTTTTTGCCAAAAATTGTAACTTGACTCTGACTGGGCACTGTCAGTTTCTGACACTTTTACCGCAAAATGTCAGTTTTAAGTGTCAGTTTCAGTATGGTCCACCAATTTTTTATTTTTACATTTATTTTATATAATTTAATACATTATTTAAGGTTTGAAATAATAAGATATTTATTAATAATAAAAACAAAATACAAACCATTAAATAAAATTAGTAATAAAAAAATTACAATCTAAAATAATAATAAAATTAAAGATTACATAATTAAAGACTAATTCGTAGGTCGAAACCGCCTTTTAAATTTCTTAGCCGGATAAAGTGGTGCGTCAGCAAAGTAGTCGTTCCAAAGACGTTGCGCTGCCGACTCTCGATCTCTCGGAATGTATCCACGAACTCTAGGAATACGAGGAACGGACTCGACTTCGGACTCTTCGTCCAATTCTTGAATAAGTTGGATAACACGAACATCCTCCGAATCGGAATCGAAAACTAGTAAATATGACGCCATAATTAATTTGAGTAAAATGTATAAATATTAAGAGAAATTTGATGTTTTTGTTATGTAAAAATGAAATGAAGGTGTTGTATTTATAATGGAAAAAAAAATAAAAAAAAAACGGCTATAAAGCCGTTGGACAACGGTTAGTCCACGTGGCCCAATCACAGACCGACACCCCAAAATGACCTTTTTATTCCGTCGCGATCCCAACTAGCGCCCCTAACTGACGAAAACTGACGTCGCGTTAACGCTCGTCAGTTTTCGTCAGTTTATGCAGCAAGGACTGACACTGCAAACTGACGGAGGGTGGGAGGTGGTCTTAAGCGAATCGTTTGTTTTTGTATGTCTTTGTCTTAGCAGACACAATGCAGTTTTGAGACCATGAGAAAACAGATCACTAACAATAACAATGTTTTAACAACTCTATTAGATTATGTTATGATCACACACCAGGGTGACCAAGGTTGTAAAAGTCGCGAGTCGGGGACGCATCGGTCGAGACCTAAAAAGGACGCATCGGCCGAGTCGGGGACGCATCGGGGACGCATCGGTCGTTGACCAACATTGAATTTATTGATAATTTCTTAAATATATATTTATATATGTATAAAATAGTTGATTCTGTACCATAAATTTCTTAAATAAGAACTTGAAATTAAATACAATCAAACTTCAAACTTAATTAATGTTACCGAGTACATAATCAGTAAGGACACAGAGAAAAGAGCGGTCCAAAAAATGAAAACGTAACCTAATTTTAAAACATATCACATCTTGACAAAAATTTGAATGATTTTGACCGTTTTTTTACCAACTTTGACCGTCTTCGAACGAACTTTTAGCTTTGACCGTCTTTTGAGTCGTTTTCAGAAAAAACGGGACGGAGAACCCAAAAAAACGACGCATCGGCCGACGCGCCGGCCAAGTCGGTCGACTTTTACAACACTGAGAGTGACCTCAAGCTTTTTTTTATTATAAAAAAGTGGCCCCATCTGTTTTTGATAATTCGCATCGTGTTTGTCATTTCTTTTAGATGGACAGTTAGAGCTATAGTTAAGGCATGGCCGGAGTTACACTCTTTTGACCCGGCTAACATCCTTTATACTTTTTTACACCTATACTGCAACATGATCAATTTATAAAGGTCTACCATAAAATAGAATAAAAAACGTCATCATTATAATATTTCAAAAGCTAAATCTATCACTTGTTAATGACAAGTTTTTGTACAGGAAAAATCACTTGGCACAACTCTACAGAATTTGACACTTTTTATACTATATATCCATGGGAAATTTTTGTGTGAATGTTTTAGCAACACAATGAATACGAAATAAGTGAACTTTTTACCATTTGGATCGTTGATGTGTCAAAAGTGTGATGACCCGGAAATTTTCGACCAAATTTAAACTTTAATCTTTATATGATTCCGACACGATAAGCAAAGTCTGTAATATTAAGTCTCGAAAGTTTTGAAATCTATATTCATGTAATCAATTACCCTTTGATTATGCTTAACGATTCACGAACATTTATGTGTATATTGATATGTATATATAATATATACTTATTAGTTGAAAACGTTAACAAAGTATTAGATATTATACTTTACATGAACGTATTTTGTTTCAATATAAGTTATTATAGTTATCGATGAGATTAAAAGATAATATCATATGATTGAATTATCATATATATTGAATCATGTTATTCTTACGAGTCTCTATTACAAGGCCCACTATGATTTAAGAAATCTATTTTTTTTTTATTAATATTCGGAAAATGGTAAAGTGATTTACAAGTAAGAACAAATGGGCCAATTAATGGGAATTAGACAAAGGTTAGTGGAGATTCTTGTTTGATTTCCAATATATACTTTACAATAATTTGCTCGTGACTCTTGATAAGTTAATCATTTAGTTTTCATAATATTTAATGTAAAAGTGAAATCATGTAGAGTAAATAACTGGGTTAATGGTTGTCGACAAAATAAACCTATTTGACATATTACATTAAAATGTTTCCATACTTTTAATTATCCATTGGACTTAACCCTACGATTCATGAATAAACTGTAAGTTATAAACTGGAAACCGATATGACCTATATATTATATGATTTTACTTTATTAAATGAAAATATTATTTTCTCTTATTTAAACGATTATAAATGAATCTATATATAAATAGATATGATGTCTATGTATGATTATTAAATATTACATAAGTATAATCAAGGTTGTAAAAGTCGCGAGTCGGGGACGCATCGGTCGAGACCTAAAAAGGACGCATCGGCCGAGTCGGGGACGCATCGGGGACGCATCGGTCGTTGACCAACATTGAATTTATTGATAATTTCTTAAATATATATTTATATATGTATAAAATAGTTGATTCTGTACCATAAATTTCTTAAATAAGAACTTGAAATTAAATACAATCAAACTTCAAACTTAATTAATGTTACCGAGTACATAATCAGTAAGGACACAGAGAAAAGAGCGGTCCAAAAAATGAAAACGTAACCTAATTTTAAAACATATCACATCTTGACAAAAATTTGAATGATTTTGACCATTTTTTTACCAACTTTGACCGTCTTCGAACGAACTTTTAGCTTTGACCGTCTTTTGAGTCGTTTTCAGAAAAAACGGGACGGAGAACCCAAAAAAACGACGCATCGGCCGACGCGTCGGCCAAGTCGGTCGACTTTTACAACACTGAGTATAATACATATATATATATATATATATATATATATATATATATATATATATATATATATATATATATATATATATATATATATATATATATATTATGGGTATAAATATAGTTATTATAATAATTTTGTTATTACTTTCAATATTAATATCAATACTGGTATTATTAATATTATTTTAAATATATAATTTATAGATGTGAATTTGATTTATATAAATTGTTACAATATTATTATTACTAATATTATTATTATCATTAATAAAATTAGTATTATTATAACTAGTATTATTATTAATAATATTATTGTTATAAATTTTATAGTTATTATTATCATTATCACTATCATTAATAATAATATTATTACTATTATATCATTATAAATTATTATTATTATTATTTATAATATTGAAAGTATTATTAATAATATTAATATCTTTATACTTGTTAATTATTAAAATTTAAGAATTATATATGCAGATATATAAACAAGATATATATATATATATATATATATATATATATATATATATATATATATATATATATATATATATATATATATATATATATATATATATATATATATATATATATACGATAATATACATATATAAATATAGATAAATACGTAATTATATTTATAGGATCCAAAAATCGGTTCTAAATCGTTATCAAACTGTATTTGATTTGTTATTACTGTTTCTAATTGTTGAAATTAAAATCATAACAATCCAAATTCAGTATCAATCTATCTTATCTTTTTAATTTTTTTCTATTTTATTTTTGTCTGCTTTGAAAATTATGTCGACTGAATTCTTATATAATGAACGACCAATTCATGTACAATTCAGTAGTTCCAATTCCTTTTCATTATCATTATCAAGTATCAATCACAAACACCCTTCACAATTTTTTTTTTAATTAAACGAAATTAAACAAAAAAATAGGAAGAACACAGCTTCTGCTCTGTTTGTGCTTCAATTTTTTGAAAAACTCGATTTCGTAATCAATTTCAAAAAGTGTTAATACAGTTTTGTTAGGAATCTTTTACTCAAACTATCTGCAAATTTCCAAATTCCAATTCAGTTATCGAGTTCTAATTTCTGAGTCAAACTTCATATTTCAAAAGTTAAACTTTTTGTTCTTGGTGAAATTCGTAATCGTTTCGATGTTTTAGTTTCAATTGATGATTCAGAAAGATTCTAGGAAGGATTTTAAACTTAAATTCGTGTTGTAACAATTGTCCAAAACGTTCTAAAAATCGAAATCAATTTTTTTTATTTACTAAAATCGTAACCCAGCAGCAGTGGGTTTTTTAATTTTTTTTTCTTTTTCTTAATTAATTAAAGAATTTATATAGCTTGTTTATGTTTCGGTTGGAAGACTAAAAACCAAACTTATTACTCGTTGTTATCAATTTGTTTGAACTTTGGCCAAATGGGTTTCAATGAAGAAGATGAGTGATATTCAAAACGGGTTTAATAGAGTTCAGAGGTAACATAAATCAAAAAAACTGAAATGGTGCATTGGTTAAGTGTGTTTGTGGGTGAGCGAGGGGTCACGGGTTCGAGTCTAGGTTGAGATAGTAATTTTTTTCAAGGGCTTTCTTTAAAGGTAGTCCTCTTTTCTATTATTATTATTATTATTATTATTATTATTATTATTATTATTATTATTATTATTATTATTATTATTATTATTATTATTATTATTATTATTATTATTATTATTATTATTATTATTACTACAATTATCATTGTTATTGTTCTTATTATGATTATTGTTATTATTAGTATTGTAATTATAATTATTATCATATTTGTATATTTATAAGTATTATAATTATTGATATCATTAGTATTAAAATAAGTATCATTAATATTATTATTATAAATTTGATTGATTTAGTATTATTATTATCATTATTATGATATTGATTATTATTATTAAAATAATACAAATTATATTTATTATCATAAGTATTAGTATAAGTATCATGTTATGATTATTAGTATTATTAATATTGACACAAGTATTATTATCATTATCATTATTATTAATATTAATATGATTATTATTATTAACGGTGTTGTAACTATTAAAGATTAATATATTTACTACTAAAAGTATTATTACTCTTAATCCATCATTTTTATTTAAAACTATTATTATTACTATTATTATACTTATTCTAGTATTATTGTAACTAGTATTTTGCAAACAAAAGAGAATTTATATAAAAATATATCTAATATACATAATTTAAATATATAATTATTTTTATTTATTTTAATATATAAAATGAATATATAATGAAATATATAAATAATTAATACAAAAATTTTATCACTAATAATAATATATAAATTTGTTCGGATACGATTATGTGTATTAATAAATATACAAATGATATAGGTTCGTGAATCCGAGGCAAACCCTACACTTGTTAAATGACGTCATATGTATTTTTACTACAAAATAAAGTATGGTGAGTTTCATTTGCCTTTTTACCCTATATATTTTTGGGACTGAGAATACATGCGATTTTATAAATGTTTTACGAAATAGACACAAGTAATCGAAACTACATTATATGGTTGAATGATCGAAGCCGAATATGCCCCTTTTGCTTGGTAGCCTAAGAATTAGTAAACCAGTCTACTAATTGACGCGAATCCTAAAGATAGATCTATTGGGCCTAACGAACCCCATCCAAAGTACCGGATGCTTTAGTACTTCGTTGTTGTTTTTATCATGTCCGAAGGATTTTCCGGAATGATAGGGGATATTCTTATATGCATCTTGTTAATATCGGTTACCAGGTGTTCAATCCATATGAATTATTTTTGTCTATATGCATGGGACGTATATTTATGAGAATTGGAAATGAAATTCTTGTGGTCTATTAAAATGATGAAAATGATTATTTATGTTAAACTAATGAACTTACCAACCTTTTGGTTGACACTTTAAAGCATGTTTATTCTCAGGTATGAAAGAAATCTTCCGCTGTACATTTGCTCATATTAGAGATATTACTTGGAGTCATTCATGACATATTTCAAAAGACGTTGCATTCGAGTCATTGAGTTCATCAAGATTATTATTAAGTCAATTATAGTTGAATATATTATGAAATGGTATGCATGCCATCAACTTTCGATGTAATAAAAGATTGTCTTTTTAAAAACGAATGCAATGTCTGTAAAATGTATCATATAGAGGTCAAGTACCTCGCGATGTAATCAACTACTGTGAATTGTTTATAATGTATATGAACGGGTCCTTTCAGTTGGTATCAGAGCGGTGGTCTTTGCGAACCAGGTCTTGCATTAGTGTGTCTAACTGATAGTTGTTTAGATGCATTAGTGGGTCTGGACTTCGACCGTATCTGCATGTCAAAAGTTTTGCTTATCATTTCGTGTCAAAAATTACCTGCTTATCATTCTTAGTCTAGACACGTCTTACTGCCTCTATTGCATAGACAGTGTATAGATAAATTCATATATTAGCGTATCTGTTATTGTTACCTTTATCTGACAGCTTCCGTAGATTCCTCCGTAACTTATGAGATTTTAGTATTATATATGCATATGTAAATTATGTATTGCAGGGTACTAATCTACATCCTATAATCTATTTCTTATCAAAAATTCTTCATTTGATCGTACGAGATGAATCCCTCAACCAGTTCGAATTCCTCGGATTCCGACAGCTATTTCGATATGGAGTTTCACCTAAGCTCCGAAAGCAGCGTCACCAGAATGAATTACCCATTCAGCCATCCCCAATTCATCTGATGGGTTCGTAGTCTACTTAATCATTGGAGACAAGAAGAAGCGATCCCTTCCACCAACCGAATTCACCTCTTGGCGAAGAACCTGAAGCACTTACCGGAGAACCTATCCGAAACACCATTTTCAGCCTCATTTCCAGAGTAGCTTGACACGATTATATTCTATCCACAATTCTAAACCTTATTCATCTGCTCGTCCCGACCGACAATCATCTCGGAATAATAGAAGAAGTCAACGAACTTCGCACTCGAGTAATCAATTTGGAGAATATGGTGCAAAATTTACCAGCTTCAGCAACATTACCGGCACCAACAGTACCATCAATAACAGCACCAGTACCATCAACAATCCATTCCTCAACATCTCATTCTGTACCTCGAGTATAATCATCGTTCTACATGACGTTCTATATCTTCGTTCTTCATAATGATTATGTAATCTCTAATGTTTTAGAGATTACGTATTCTAGATCTAACGGTAAACCAGATGAGTTTAATATCATGTTAACTCATTAAATCCAAAAATTACATCTGAAGAAAATATAAATGTATATATGTTTTCATAAAGATTGTAATTAAAAATTCTTTCGTACAAACTGTTAATGGTGAAAATATTTTAACGGGTAGGTAATACCCGAGGAATATTTAAATTTCACATTAATAAGTTACACTGCACTTTCTTCGAATCTGATTCAACAGTCATTTACTATCCTACTTACATCCACCGATATACGTATCCGTTCATCGCAGAGTAACCATTTTCATCCAATTTCATATTTGGATTTTGACTTACCAGAATCCAACAAGTGGCATAATGAAGAAAACATTGGACAAAATAAAAGTTGTTAGAAACAAACAAATTAACTATGAAAAATTTTGTTAAGAATTCACGCTAACGAAATCCTAGCTAACTGTTCCTAGCTAACTGTTAATCCCGTATCGCAATTTATTTATCGCAATTTATTTATCGCAATTTTAATTCTCGCAATTTTATTTATCGTCATTTAATTTCTGTTATTTATTTTACGTACTTTAAATATCGGGACACGTATACAAGGTTTTGACATATCATATCGACGCATCTATATATATTATTTGGAATAACCATAGACACTCTATATGCAGTAATGCTGGAGTTAGCTATACAGGGTTGAGGTTGATTCTATAATAATATATATACACTTTGAGTTGTGATCGAGTCTGAGACATGTAGACGGGTCTCGATACGTATTAATTAATTTGAATATTATATATTAAGCTATATATGAATTATTGGACTGTTAACTGTGGACTATCAACTGTGGACTACCAACATTGGACAATTAAAATGAATTAAAATATTGATTATAACATATGAAACTAAACATCTCTTCAAGTTTGCCACTTGATCTCATCTTAAACCTCATTTGTATCTTGACGATTACAATCCGCGTTCAAACCTTTCATGATTATTGAAAACACATCAATCGAGAGGATGAACTAACCGCACTTCATCTATGAAAGAAAAGATTGATGAATATAGTTATGCACCTGAAAAACTCTCGGAAACTGAGTAAACGTTTAACACGTATCCGTGCTAGCTCCTTTGGCATTGCTATTACCGAAAATAACAATGCAATTATTTTTCAAATTAGTCAATTTTGTCACAGCTCCAGCAAATCAGTTTCAATTTTTTTTCATTCGAATAAACCTTATTATAAAGATTACCCCTTCAATATCGTTACCGGAGAACCGTTTATATTCCACCACATTAGCAGTAAACTTACCAGCAACTTCATTACTCAATGGCTTAAGTTTCTCTGAAGAACCATTATATTTGTTCGTTAAAAACCTATTCATATACTCATCCACATCTTTAACAAGAACTACCGTACCAATTATCGGGAATCAGCAATCAGTACTTTGAAAACTCGCAGCATGCCTACATCAACAGTTATATGTATATATATATATATATATATATATATATATATATATATATATATATATATATATATATATATATATATATATATATATATATATATATAACATTTATCTCTTAGAATTATGATCTTCCATTCTGAAATTCTGAAAAGCACCCAGTCCACGAATCAATACTTCAAATTTTGAAAAAGTTAGAATGAAGCAGCAGAAACTGTAAACAATTGTAAACGACCTTAACATCCAAAAGTGTGATGATAAAGAATTTTATGTTGACAAAGCTCAGAAATGTTGGAACTGAAAAACGGATTGAGCAAACTATGAAGAAGATTGTGAACAAATCACAAGGACTAAACTTGTACATAAAGAATCCAGATGATTCTGTTTCTGATGAAATCTTTAACGAATATCTTGCTCCTTAATCGCTCTAAATCATCGTGAATGAATTTCTTCATCACAATTTGATTCTAACATTCCAAGATATTATCGTATCTTTCATTATAAATATCCTCAATATTTTTGAAGAGATCTTCATAAATATTCTCGTCCGATATTAATTATCTCTCCGCGCTATCTGTAATATATCATAAAAGGAAACTAATTTAATTTCTAAATTCTGAAACCTTCGAGTTTAGGATATGAATGATTTTGAAGTAGTGTTGGGAACTGAAGCATGAGTTAGTATAATATAATGACACTTGATCAACGTGATTATATTACAGTAAGTCATGCTGAGTTTCTAATGAAACATGATGATTCACAGACCATACCGTCATCATGAACCATGTTACATAACTCTTTCATTCTATTTAACTATTAAACTATCAAGAAAATATTTTCTCTTGATGATTCGGTCTTTTACGGATATTCTGGTAATTTGACAAATCAAGATCGTGCCATTACGATTTCCTTCTAGAACATTAACTATGTTCATCAAAAACTTCATACCTACGAATTCTGGACCATTAATCGCTTGACTCGAAGTAGGAAAGAGAAAACGAAAGCGTGAAGCTCCGAAATATAATGAAGAATATAAAGTCCGATAACAACCCCGAAACTTACAAACTGTGTATATCAATGCGTATAGAAATATAAGATATGGGAGGATGAAAAACACTATAACCCCAAGGTAATGGTAGAAGAAAATAACTTCCTCCGGTGGTAGATGAAAAAGAAGAATGACATATATGAAAGTCATGAGTATATCAAGAATCAGAACGGGATGGAGCATATTGACGAATGTTTTAAAGTATGAATTGAGGAGAAAGAATAGAAGATGTGAGATATGGAAATAAGGAAACGAAGAGGGTGGATTTATAGTGAAATATCCGACAGAGCAATCGAAACAGATTATTGCATTTAATCAAAGAAGATCCTAATTTTCTTAATCGCCGAAGAACCAAATCTTATTACAAAGATTTTATTTAAATCCCATGAATTTCGAAAATCAATCATAACTACGTCATCGGTTAAAACGAATATACATTTACTCATTTCACTTTTTTTGCGATAGCTTCATTTATACTCTTCGCGTAATCAAATTGTTTTTATCTATATTACTCAATGATGATAAAACTCTATTTATCAACTCATATTCGTCATGAAAACATTTTTATAGTTAGCCATGACGACCTCGATCAAATTTCGGGACGAAATTTCTTTAACGGGTAGGTACTGTGATGACCCGGAAATTTCCGACCAAATTTAAACTTTAATCTTTATATGATTCCGACACGATAAGCAAAGTCTGTAATATTAAGTCTCGAAAGTTTTGAAATCTATATTCATGTAATCAATTACCCTTTGATTATGCTTAACGATTCACGAACATTTATGTGTATATTGATATGTATATATAATATATACTTATTAGTTGAAAATGTTAACAAAGTATTAGATATTATACTTTACATGAACGTATTTTGTTTCAATATAAGTTATTATAGTTATCGATGAGATTAAAAGATAATATCATATGATTGAATTATCATATACATTGAATCATGTTATTCTTACGAGTCTCTATTATAAGGCCCACTATGATTTAAGAAATCTATTTTTTTTATCAATATTCGGAAAATGGTAAAGTGATTTACAAGTAAGAACAAATGAGTCAATTAATGGAAATTAGATAAGTGTTAGTGGAGATTCTTGTTTGATTTCCAATATATACTTTACAATAATTTGCTCGTGACTCTTGATAAGTTAATCATTTAGTTTTCATAATATTTAATGTAAAAGTGAAATCATGTAGAGTAAATAACTGGGTTAATGGTTGTCGACAAAATAAACCTATTTGACATATTACATTAAAATGTTTCCATACGTTTAATTATCCATTGGAATTAACCCTACGATTCATGAATAAACTGTAAGTTATAAACTGGAAACCGATATGACCTATATATTATATGATTTTACTTTATTAAATGAAAATATTATTTTCTCTTATTTAAACGATTATAAATGAATCTTTATATAAATAGATATGAT